>NC_134405.1:1845699-2214928 GCF_038048845.1 Mixophyes fleayi
GTACTCCCATGCATACAGGCACTCATTATATATATTGGTGATGGTGTCTGTTCAATTTACTGGAGCCTTACAGGAGCGCCTCCTTCTAGGACCACCATCTCCCCAGAGAACCTATAACACTTTTGTCCCTTCTTCGGGGCCATCTTTATGGTGGGGCTGTTACCCACTCTTATTGCTATGAGACACCACTGCGTACTCTATGGGACTGGGATCCACCACTCATTATGAAATTTCAAGACCTTGTCCCAAAATCTCATACTCCCCTACCACACACTCTGCAATCACACAGTGTTTCCAGGCCATGAACATTATTTGTGGCAGGGTTCTGTCCTACTCTTACTTCACTTAGTACCTCTGAGAGGGAATGCGGACCCTACTCAGACCGATACATAAGCCTTCACTTGTGCGTCCTCTTGAGCCCCTGCATTGGGCCCTTCACTGAGGAGTTCTGTCCCACTCTCACTGCTGGAGCCACGTCACAGTTCGCTTACTGTTTTCTCACTCAGTACTAATGAAAGTGGATACAGATCATTAAAAAGGCTGTAATACTTTTACGCCTTTTACTAGAGTCTCGAAACTGAAACCTCCATGTTTGGGGTCAGAGCCCATTAATGAGATTTCCGGTTGTACCAATCCACACTACCCACGCATGTAGGTTGACCTTAATTTTAACCTAAAGCCGGGGATGCATTTGTGATCTTCCTCTTGGGACATGGCCCACCATTCTGAGGGTGAACACACCTATCCTGAGCAAGTACCCTTGTCGCTCTTGAAGCTTTTTCAAGGGCACTTAACTACTGGTTACAGGTACCCAAGCAACTATGCCACAGACTGTAGTTTGCAGGGTCGGTGCTTTGGATATTCACAAATCCCTGGGCCACACCTCATGTGTGATCCCCTGTAGCACTACCCGACTTGCCTAACAGGGACTGGGTGATCCCACTGCTGCCACCAAATGTTCTGATACCAAGCTTAATGCATCGCTCTGTGCAACACAGCTGGCTTACCAGGTACCTATCCAAGGATCAAAATCACGTAGCCAAAATTTAGAACGAAAATAAATAGGTTTATATAACCAAATGGTAGCACAAAGCAGCAATATTAACATTTAAATAATAATCTGCAACAAATATCACTACAGACTGGAACAGACAACATACAGGGTATAATGGAAACACCTCACCAGTATCCTAGTCACTCTAAGGAACGCTGTCCATCGAAGCTTCTCTTGGGATGCAGACACTCTCTCATTTCAGGCTACCAGCTAGGCAGTGGTCCTGAGTCATTGTCACTCCACTTTTGGTAGACACACAGCTCCCCAAGATCTGAAGAGAAAGATCAGGACAAAGACTGTACTTCAAGGACCAATTGTCCCTTCCCTGTCACATGGCAGAGACTGAAATCTCAACGCCAGTCTGACTACAACTATCACTGGTTAGTGAATGCCCATTTGTTGTTTTGGTGAGCTTTGGGGGACAGAAATGGCCAAATAATTCCAAATAGCCAAGCAGAGATTAAGCAATTTAGCGAGGTCCAGAAGTCTGTCCAAAAAGTCAGGGTAACAGGCAAAACAGCGTGGTCCAAGGTACAGGCAAACGATTCGGGGTCTCAGGCAAGGAGGCAAGGTCCAAGGTACAGGCAGGGGTCATACACAGAAGTTCAGTCCAGCAGGTATATACCAAATAGCACAGGAGCAGGTTAGCAGCAGCCAGGAACAAACGGGATGAACTGCACAGAGCACAGCTAGAGGCAGGTACTTAAAGCAGTGCAACAGGTGCAGTACTAATCAGGCATAATGTAAGGAGATTATCTCCTTTAGGCACATAGAAGAGTTCAGGAACAGAACAGCAGCACCTCTGGTGGTATGAGGCACTGCTGCTAGGTACAAACAACAGACAGAGTTGTAACAATCTATATACAAAAATCTCTATCTGTTGACCTTTTTATTGTTGTGCACTCCATAGTGCTAACTCTTGGCTGCTTAAACCTCTACATGGAGCTTAAGCTAGTCCTGGACTAGGACCTGCAGACAGAGGACTTTTCTAGAAATGTATCCCAGGAGGTTTCATAGATCTCAGGAAATACACAATGCATAACCGCTCACCACAGCTGCTAACACCAGGATGGAAGAGCTGCAGCCACCTTGGAGGAATTTAATCACACAAAAACTCCCGAGCTCAGTCTTCCCCAAAACCTGCTCGAGGCACCAACTCTTGTCATTCCATGTACTGGTGCTATGAAACCAGACTGCACCAGATGCACCAGCCAACCTGCTCCAAACATGCCCTAGGCACCAACTCTTGTTATTTCATGTACGGGCACTATGTAACCAGACATCACCAGAAGCATTTGTTAGCCTGGAATGCGGAAATTGCAGAAAGCATCTTACATATCTGCCTGGTCCTTGCTATGTTCTCCACAATGTAAAAAAGCTTTCCTCTGACTGAATACAACAATTACATAGTCGTTGATGCTGTTTTCTAGAAGAGATTAATTTCTCAAACGGATTTACTGCCTCCTCGGTGACAGCACCTGCGCTGAACATTATGGGGAACAAATGTCCTGGCTCAGTTTCGAGCAGCAAGAATGATTGCAATGAAAAATACCAGGCAAACAGCTTCTCTATACTGGCACATAACTACATTAGTACCTGTGCAGCATGAAAACAGGAGCTAGAACCAGTTGGAAGTTCAGCAGGTAGAGTGTCAGCAGTGCTGGACCAGTGGTGCTCTAGCTCCAGTGGCTCACAGATAACAGAAAACTCTGTCATTCATGTAACACTATCACAACCAGCTACAGCATGTTTATTAAAGGGTTAACAATGACACCTTACAACTAGAATACAACATAAAGGGAAACATATAAATATCAGTCTCATGAAGGCAATTACTGGGGTATCCTGCTTGGGTACCACCGGACTATGTCTGAGGATGCTCCAGGGATTGGCTTAAAGATAATTGTATTCCCCTATATGTTGTCTATTATTTGTACAGTGTCATTGTTAACGCTTTCCCTTTCATGAATGTACTATACCTTTGTTATTGTTACATAAATTACATAGTTTTTTATTATTTATATTTGCCTGGGTGTGAACATATATTCCACATCCGTGGTATTGGGGCGAGCAATAGGCTAAAAGGGATCCTGGTGAGCGCTAACTTGTGCCAGAAGTCATTGCTGTTTAGCTCCGGGTACACACTCTGTCAGGTTGGTGTGGTTAGGTAGCCTATTGGTGCCCCAGTAATATAACAGGAGGAAATAATATACTTTATAGCAGAGCAGCATTGAGTGTTAGTGTAACACTGAGCAATATAGTTACATTTATATCTGAAAATATCAATTCTAGAGAATAGAGATTCTTTAAGACAGAAAACAGGAAGCCAATAGAAGGGAGATAACTGGAATATATTTAATACTCAGTTTCAAAAGCAAAATAGGATGTTGTGGTCTTTTTTCTTTTTTCTAACAATATGTGCAATGTGTATTGATTTAATTGATCTAATTTTTAATTTTTAATTTTAATTAATACTAATTTTTTATGCATTTGTTGATCTATAAGAATGGTAATTTAATTGGCCATTTACATCTAAATATACACAGATTTCTTTTAATGTAAAATATATGTATATATTTGGGTTCCATATGAAAGCTGAATTAGCAGGTCTTATACACATGCATTAGTTAGCTTCAGTATCCAGACATGTGTTCTTAATTATGCTTGATGAGATTTCCTCTTTAAAAGGCAGCTCCCTAGTTAGGGTTCTACTGCTTGAGAAAGTCTGTATATCAGACGAAACGCGTCGCCTTGTGTTTGCTGCCTGAATTGTCAATTAGACACTGTTCGTGCACTGATGGGAAAGAATTGTTCTCTGCTTGTGATGGAACTTCTATCTATTTGAGTTGCTATTTTTGCTATGCTTATATCACCTGAGTTATCGTGAGCCTAACAAAGGGATAAGTTAGTTTGTATCATAAACCGAACCCTTGGTCACGTGACTTGAAAAGCTTATCCGGATTGGTGCGCACCAAAGAGGACCTTTAACCTGTCTCCGGATTGTTCCATTAAACAGTGGCTTAATATAGCATTGTTCCTTGATGTGAGGACATTATCCGCTGGGGGTAAGAATTAGGGATGTGCACCGGCGTCTTTTGAGGTCTCGTGTTTTGTGTTTTGGATCCGGATTTTCGTTATTTTTGAGGTTCGGATTTGTCTCGCAAAACACTTGACGAAAGGTCTCGGTTCGGATTTAAGGTATTGGATTCGGATTTTTTTTGAAAAAAACATAAAAAGTTTAAAAATCAAGTTTTTGGGCTTATTTTCACTCCTAGGCTATTATTAACCTCAATAACATTCAATAACAAGCATTTCCACTAATTTACAGTGTATTCTGAACACCTCACAATATAGTTATTAGTCCAAAACGTTGCAAAAAGGTATCTTTCTGGACTGCGTAGAGGAGTGGGTCACCACAATATATCTTAAAAACCCTGAACTTTTATGATTCGCACCAATAATTGTACCTGGACTGCGTAGAGGAGTGGGTCACCACAATATCTTAAAAACCCTGAACTTTTATGATTCGCACCAATAATTGTACCTGGACTGCGTAGAGGAGTGGGTCACCACAATATCTTAAAAACCCTGAACTTTTATGATTCGCACCAATAATTGTACCTGGACTGCGTAGAGGAGTGGGTCACCACAATATATTAAAAACCCTGAACTTTTATGAATCGCACCAATAAATGTACCTGGACTGCGTAGAGGAGTGGGTCACCACAATATATATAATAAGAAAACCATCAACTTGTTTGATTCGCACCAATAAATGTACCTGGACTGCGTAGAGGAGTGGGTCACCACAATATATATAATAAGAAAACCATCAACTTGTTTGATTCGCACCAATAAATGTACCTGGACTGTGTAGAGGAGTGGGTCACCACAATATATTAAAAACCCTGAACTTTTATGAATCACACCAATAAATGTACCTGGACTGCGTAGAGGAGTGGGTCACCACAATATATATAATAAGAAAACCATCAACTTGTTTGATTCGCACCAATAAATGTACCTGGACTGCGTAGAGGAGTGGGTCACCACAATATATATAATAAGAAAACCATCAACTTGTTTGATTCGCACCAATAAATGTACCTGGACTGCGTAGAGGAGTGGGTCACCACAAGATATATTAAAAACCCTGAACTTTTATGATTCGCACCAATAAATGTACCTGGACTGCCTAGAGGAGTGGGTCACCACAATATATTAAAAACCCTGAACTTTTATGAATCGCACCAATAAATGTACCTGGACTGCCTAGAGGAGTGGGCACTGGGCACCACAATAAAATATATAAAAAACCTTCAACAGGTCTGCATTACACTACACATACGGCTGCTCCTCCATCCTCTCCATCGTATACATGTTGGAGTTTTAGCGTGTGACAACCTCTTGTTTTTGATAATGTCAGTGCATTTTGAATATTTTTCAATTTGCCCCACACCACTGAATGTACTTTATCTATGATACGCATCTATCTATCTTGACTGCGTAGTGTGGTGGCCCCGGTACACAATTTGGTACCGAGGCCACAATATAATTAAAAAACCCTCCACGTGTCAGAATTCCACCAAACAAGTATCTGGACTGCGTAGTGGGGTGGCCCCGGTACCCAATTTGATACCGGGGCCACAATAAAATAAATACACCCTCCACGTGTCAGAATTCCACCAAACAAGTATCTGGACTGCGTAGTGGGGTGGCCCCGGTACCCAATTTGATACCGGGGCCACAATAAAATAAATACACCCTCCACGTGTCAGAATTCCACCAAACAAGTATCTGGACTGCGTAGTGGGGTGGCCCCGGTACCCAATTTGATACCGGGGCCACAATAAAATAAATACACCCTCCACGTGTCAGAATTCCACCAAACAAGTATCTGGACTGCGTAGTGGGGTGGCCCCGGTACCCAATTTGATACCGGGGCCACAATAAAATAAATACACCCTCCACGTGTCAGAATTCCACCAAACAAGTATCTGGACTGCGTAGTGGGGTGGCCCCGGTACCCAACTTGATACCGGGGCCACAATACCTCCTCCAAACATGCTACAGACAATTCGTCATTGAGATCCCATCAAGTATGTTAAAGACAGACAGGGTCCAAGTGTTATTAGTTGACTTTGTAAAGAAAAAAACTGTCCCTGTTGCACATAGTCGTGCAATGAAGACTTACTTTTTCATTTAAAGGCACGATCTTTCAAGTGTAGTGTTTGTAAGTCTAAGTCATATTATACTTTTGGTAAAATTGGTTTTTTTTGTTCCTCTTTATGTTAATTAATTAGTAATAGAATTAAAGTAGGAAATAGAATTAAATAGAATTAAAGTAGGAAATAGAGTGGTATAGAGTTGTAGTGTGGTATAGATAGAGTGGTCCACACAATATAATAATAAAACCCTCAACTGGTCTGAATTCCACCAAACAAGTATCTTGACTGCGTAGTGTGGTGGCCCCGGTACACAATTTGGTACCGAGGCCACAATATAATTAAAAAACCCTCCACGTGTCGGAATTCCACCAAACAAGTATCTGGACTGCATAGTGGGGTGGCCCCGGTACCCAATTTGATACCGGGGCCACAATACCTCCTCAAAACATGCTCCAGACAATTCGTCATTGACAGACCCCAGACAGACAGGGTCGTAGTGTTATTGTTTGACTTTGTAAACCCAAAAAAATGTCCCTGTTGCACTTGCACATAGTCGTGCAATGAAGACTGACTTTTTCATTTAAAGGCACGATCTTTAAAGTGTCAGAAAGAGAGAGAAGACACAGGAGAGGAGAGTTGTAGCTGGGGACCTGGGGTGGAAGCTCCCAGGCTCCCCCAGCATTGCCTGGAAGTCTGAGCGTGGTGACTGAGCCAGGGCAAGGAATGTGTGCCCTGGATGAGGGGGAGAACTCCATGCCACTATAGTGAACCCAAGAGAGAGGGGGACACTGCACATGGAAGAGGCCCTGGAGTGAGGGCTGCTACAAGAGGCATGGTAGCTGTAGTGTCAGATCCTGAGGCTGAGAGTACACAGAGTGACGTGTCAGAGCACAGGAGACATTATCCCCGCAGAGGAGGGATGAGCTGCAGTTGAGAGGTCTGTTGTTGAAATAGGACATGCACACTTTAACAAACCAATCATTTCAGCGACAGGGCCTACCAAACAACTTTGACTGAAATGATTGGTTTGTTTGGGCCCCCACACCAAAAAAGCTATTCATCTCTCCCTGTACAGACTAAACAGGCTCTACTGAGGCAAGATGTCGTCCTCATCCTCAACCTCTGATTCCTCTCCCCCTACAGTGTGTACTTCCTCCTCATCACACATTATCAATTCGTCCCCGCTGGACTCCACAACCACAGGTCCCTCTGTAGTATCTGGAGGGCAGTGCTGTACTTCATTGAGGAATTGATTATTCATTTTTATAAACATCATTTTTTCAACGTTGTGAGGAAGCAACCTCCTTCGCCGCTCACTGACCAGGTTCCCCGCTGCACTAAAAACTCTTTCCGAGTACACACTGGAGGGGGGACAACTCAGGTAAAATAGAGCCAGTTTGTACAGGGGCTTCCAAACTGCCTTTTTTTCCTGCCAGTAACAATATGGACTGTCTGACATGTCTACTTGGATGGTGTCAGCAAAGTAATCATCCACAATTTTTTCTATTGTCACAGCATCCAATGCAGCGAGAGTAGACATGTCTGCAATGGTTGGCAGGTCCTTCAGTCCTGACCAGATGTTATCAGCATCCCCGCCAGTGCCTCTTTTGGGAAAACTGAGCTTTTTCCTCGCAGCCATAGATGTGGAAGAAAATGAGGGTGGAGCTGTTGGCATGTCACGGTCCTCTTCAGAGGACAATCTCCTGACCAGCAGGTCTTTGCACCGCTGTAGATTTGTGTCCGCCGGAAACAGAGACACAACATACGCTTTAAACCGAGGATCGAGCACGGTGGCCAGAATGTATTCCTCTGACTTTAAAAGAGTGACCACCCTCGGATCCTGGCAAAGCGTACGAAGGGCTACATCCACAAGAGCTACATGCTTGCTGTAATCGCAATGGCTTACCAGCTCCTCCCTCACTTTCTCCAGCTGCTTCTGCAACAGCCTGATCAGGGGAATGACCTGACTCAAGCTGGCAGTGTCGGAACTGACTTCTCGTGTGGCAAGTTCAAATGGCTGCAGAACCTTGCACAACACGGAAATCAGTCTCCACTGCGCTTGACTCAGGCGCATCCCCACTCCTTTGCATATGTCGTAGGTGGCTGTGTAGGCCTGAATGGCCTTTTGCTGCTCCTCCATCCTCTGCAGCATATAGAGGGTGGAGTTCCAGCACGTCACAACCTCTTGTTTGAGGTGATGGCAGGGCAGGTTCAAGCTTTTTTGATGTGCCTCTAGTCTGCGGTAGGCACTGGCTGAATGCCGAAAGTGTCCAGCAATTTTGCGGGCCACCGCAAGCATCTCCTGCACACCCCTGTCACTCTTGAGGTAATGCTGCACCACCAAATTAATGGTGTGGGCAAAACATGGGACGTGCTGGAAATTGCCCATATTTAATGCCCGCACAATGTTACTGGCATTGTCTGACACCACAAATCCCCATGAGAGTCTAAGTGGGGTAAGCCACTGGGAGATAATTTCCCTCATTTTCTCTAATATGTTGTCAGCGTTGTGCCTCTTATTAAAGCCTGTAATGCACAATGTTGCCTGCCTTTGCATGAGCAGCCATTTTGTAGATGCTGCTACTGATGCAGCTGTTGCTGTTGCTGCGGAAGGGGATGCATCTACCCAGTGGGCTGTCACAGTCATATAGTCCTTCGTTTGCCCAGAACCACTTGTCCACATGTCCGTGGTTAAGTGGACAGTGGGTACAACCGCATTTTTAAGAGCACTGAGGACACTTGATCGTACTTCTCTGTACATTTTTGGTATCGCCTGCCTAGTGAAGTGGAATCTCGAGGGGATTTGGTACCGGGGACACAATACCTCCATCAACCCTCTAAATCCCACTCCACTGATGGCGGACACCGGGCGCACGTCTAACACCAACATTGCAGTTACAGCCGCAGTTATACGCTTTGCAATAGGGTGACTACTATCGTATTTGGTGGTCATGGCAAACGACTGTTGGACGGTCAATTGTTTGGTGAAAGACTTAGCGGTCTTACGACTTCCCCTCTGGGAAGATGACCGACTAACAGCAGCAACAGCAGCAGTGGCAGTAGTAGGCGTACCGCTGCAGGATTCCTCGGATGAATCCCGTATTGAGGAGGACTCAGTCTGGCTGCTGACTTGGGCTGCAGGACTGAATCTGATGGAGATTGTGGAGGAAGTTGACGAGGAGGGTGTTGCTGGTGTGTATCCAACTGGACCACGGGATTTAGGTGTCCCTGTACCGATGAGGGTCCTAGCCCCAGTTCCTGAACTAACCACTGAACTATGAAGGTTATTCAGGTGACGTATAAGGGAGGATGTTCCTAGGTGGGCAAGATCCTTATCCCTGCTTATTTGAGCTTTACATAAGCTACATATTGCCATACATTGGTTGTCTGGATTTGGATAAAAATAACTCCAGACCGAAGAGGTGCATTTTTTGGTCTTCTGACCAGGCATGACGATGGGCTTTTTCATCCCATGGACATCAGCTGTTTCCCCCCCCTGGTGCCTCATTTACAATAACCACATCACCATCCTCATCATCAAGTTCCTCCACAGCGCCAGCTACATCATCAATAGCCTCCTCCCGAGCCACCTCTTCCCGTACAGTGATGGGAAGGTCAGGCTTGACAACCACCAACACCCTTGGACTCGCCTTGGGGATTTGTGATAATTTCTCTTTAGAAGGCAGAGTTGTTTGCTGTTTTGTTGCTGACAGCATAACTCTCTTCAATTTTTTGTAGGGGGGGGAGGAGGAGGAGGGCTAAGATCCGTGGGTGAAGCTGAACCACTAGTCATGAACACGGGCCAGGGCCTAAGCCGTTCCTTGCCACTCCGTGTCGTAAATGGCATATTGGCAACTTTACGTTTCTCCTCAGATGATTTTAAGTTTCTCTTTTTGCTACTTTTTCTTAACTTGGGCTTTTTGGATTTTACATGCCCGGTACTACGAGATTGGGCATCGGGCTTGGAAGACGACGTTGATGGCATTTCATCGTCTATGTCATGACTAGTGGCAGCAGCTTCAGCATTAGGAGGAAGTGGGTCTTGATCTTTCCCTACTTTATCCTCCAAATTTTTGGTCTCCATTATATGTAGCACAAGATACTGCAGAATGTGTGAACTTGGTAATATTGCAGTACCAATGGACTTATACTGCTGGATTGGTTTTGCAAATTTGGTTATAATTATTATATATATTTTTTTTTTTTTTTTTTTTATTTTTTTTTACTTTTTTTTTTTTTTTAAAAAACTTGGGAATAGTGGGGAAATAACTATGCCCTTAGAAGCACAGAGCACAGGACACAGCACCACTGGACTGAACAGGACACGGCACAGGACCCAGCAGCACTACGGAACTCAGCAGGACAGAGCACAGGACACAGCACCACTGGACTGATACTGCAGAATGTGTGAACTTGGTAATATTGCAGTACCAATGGACTTATAATGCTGGATTGGTTTTGCAAATTTGGTTATAATTATTATATATTTTTTTTTTTTTTAATTTTTTATTATTTTTTACTTTTTTTTTATTTTTTAAAAACTTGGGAATAATGGGGAAATAACTATGCCCTTAGAAGCACAGAGCACAGGACACAGCACCACTGGACTGAACAGGACACGGCACAGGACCCAGCAGCACTACGGAACTCAGCAGGACAGAGCACAGGACACAGCACCACTGGACTGATACTGCAGAATGTGTAAACTTGGTAATATTGCAGTACCAATGGACTTATAATGCTGGATTGGTTTTGCAAATTTGGTTATAATTATTATATATTTTTTTTTTTTTAAATTTTTTATTATTTTTTACTTTTTTTTTATTTTTTAAAAACTTGGGAATAATGGGGAAATAACTATGCCCTTAGAAGCACAGAGCACAGGACACAGCACCACTGGACTGAACAGGACACGGCACAGGACCCAGCAGCACTACGGAACTCAGCAGGACAGAGCACAGGACACAGCACCACTGGACTGATACTGCAGAATGTGTAAACTTTGTAATATTGCAGTACCACTGGACTTTTACTGCTGAATGTGTGAACTTGGTAATATTGCAGTACCAATGGGCTTATACTGCAGGATTGGTTGTGAAAATTTTGTGGTAATTAAAAAATATTAAAGTAGTTTTTGGTATTTTTTAAAAAAACTTTTTTTTATTTTTTTAAACACAGGGGAATATTGGGGAAATAACTATGCCCTTAGAAGCACAGAGCACAGGACACAGCACCACTGGACTGAACAGGACACAGCACAGGACCCAGCAGCACCACTGACCTCAGAAGGACAGAGCACAGCACACAGCACCACTGGACTGATACTGCAGAACACAGCACAGCACAGCACAGCACAGCACAGCACAGCACAGCACAGCACTAAACAGCACAGCACTAAACAGCACAGCACAGCACAGAACTAAACAGCACAGAACTAAACAGCACAGAACTAAACAGCACAGAGGACCACCTAACACACCCTCCCTCTACCCTGATCAATGCCCGAGTGAAGATGGCGGCGACTAGCGGGGAATTTATAGGATCCGAGTATCGCGAGATCCGACAACGGGATTATGAGTCAGAGCCTCAGTTTCACTTTTGAATTTGGCGCCAATACCCGGATCTGTCTCGGATCCGACTCGGATCCGCAACGTTCGGGTGGGCTCGGATTTCAGAAATCCGAGCGCGCTCATCCCTAGTAAGAATACACATATATCTATATATCTTATGTGGAGGGACGCAATGTCTGCCGATGTTTAGCCGTCCAGATGGTAAGAAGCTTTCATCTACCACATATCCTTACTACTCTTAAACCCCAGCTGCACGGATATTACTTGTATACGGACATATGAATATACAATTACCTTTGTGACATTGAAGTTATTGTATTCCTCTTCACTAAAAGAGGCAACATCGCAATATTAAAGTTACTGTACTCCTCTTTATCAAAAGAGACAACTTCTGTTTCTACAGATGATTTATTGGAATTGACATTCTATTGGTTTTCTCCACGGCTGCTTAGGATCTTCTAAGGGTTACTAGCACCTGCAAATGTTATTGATTCAGCTGTTGGATACCCTTATCTAACTGGATACTGTCTAATAAGGGTTAATTATATATTGATAGCAATGTTTTTCTCTTTTGAAAGCCATGTAATATGATTGTTTTATGTCTTGCTTTTTATAAGCATAATTTTTATCTATATCTTTATATATTCTATATGCTATTACTGTTATAAGATCACTATTTAATGATCTATGAAAGCTTTACATTGGTTGCTCTCACATGATCTGATTTAATAAACGTTTTATCAGGCAATTCCTGCGCAACTCTCTGTTTGTTGTCGATACTTTATAGCAGAGCAGCATTGAGTGTTAGTGTAACACTGAGCAATATAGTTACATTTATATCTGAAAATATCAATTCTAGAGAATAGAGATTCTTTAAGACAGAAAACAGGAAGCCAATAGAAGGGAGATAACTGGAATATATTTAATACTCAGTTTCAAAAGCAAAACAGGATGTTGTGGTCTTTCTATTACTTATTCCCCACCAAGGATCCTTTTATTGATCTTGTGTTTAGTGTGGGTGCAGAGTTTGTGAACAAAATGTTGTAAGCGATGATAGATATGTGCAGAGCAATTAGTAGACACCTTGGTTCCCACGACCGTCCATCTTATTCTCAGATGACTGCAGTTTTTTAAGTGATGATTTTTAAATGGAAGACGCATCAATGGGACTAAATCAAAACCAGTCCCCATACACCTATGTAATGGTTCTATACTGTGTAGTATGTGTAATAGTAGTGGCATCACTGTCGCACAGCCCTAGTTACGGCTGTGGCATCATAGCCTAGGCACTAGTGGCACATAATATGAGGCACAGCGTTGGCATCAGTGACACAGAGCTGAGCATTTCTCGGTTTAGACAGAAGATTCCTGTAACTGGGAAGCGTAACTTGGGAAGCACATTGATTTACTACATCACATACCTAAGTATTCATATTACTGAAAGCTATGTCATCTGTGTTCAGGACTCCTGCAAACTTATCTTCCTCTCTCACTGCTCCACATCTGCTGCACCACTTTGGAAATCCCTATACTGGCTCCCTGTGAAATTACAGTCATTGCTCACGACAACATGGCTGTAAAAAGTTACTAAAGGGACGTTCGGTCTTCCCTTTATCGTCCTAAACATAGCTAGGGTGTATGCAGTCCATGGACCGAGCGATCGGAACATCGATCGCATGTAAAATTGATCGGCATAAAAAGTTGGTGAAAATTCTGCAGTGTGTACCCAGCTTTACAAAGCTCTCTCCCAGTCTACTGCCCCCTATATCTCGAACCTCCTCACCATTTACACTCCGGCCCGCTCCCTGCGCTCGGCCAATGACCATCGCCTCTCCTCCACTCTGATCACCTCTTCCCACTCTAGAATCCAGAACTTCTCCCGAGCTGACCCCCTGCACTGGAACGACCTCCCTCGCTCCATCCGTCTCTCTCCCAATCTGTGCTCCTTCAAACGGGCACTAAAAACCCACCTGTTCCTTAAAACCTACCAACCAACCACCTAACCCCTCATCCACTCTTCTTGTTCTCCCTTTCTCCCCTGGCCCCTCTCTTCTCTCCCCCTTGCTTCACTGGCTCCCTTTCACCCTCTCTTAGGATGTAAGCTCTTATGAGCAGCCCCCCCCCCTCCTGTCTCCATACCGGTTATTCTGCTCTGTCTTTACTCCATATGTCTCCCTGGAGTTCCTGAATCATTGGTACTTTGTATTTATTGTTCTGTACTTTGTTACCATGTTCTGTACTACTGTTTGCACTGTGTACGGCACTGCGGAAACCTTGTGGTGCCGTATAAATAAATGATAATAATCATAATATGCTACCAGACATATTATAAAATACAATATATACAAGTTTAAATAATACAGTATTTAAAAAATATAAGTGAGAAATTTAGGGAACCAGAGAGCTAGGAAAAGTACATGTTATTATAGTCCACATTTTCTTAGACACGAGGTGCAGCCTGGTTGAGGTCAATACCTCCTCTCATCACAATCCTAAACCCCTGGAGATCCTTCTTCCTCTGGATGACTCCATAGTGCTATCCCCTGGCTGCTTATGTCTCCACAGGGAGCTGATGTTAGGCCTGGGCTAGGACCAGCAGCATAAGGACTCGTCTAGAAATGGATCCCAGGAGCTTCCATAGATCTTGGAACACTGGTTCTGCTTACAAGTTGTATATAAATCCATTGTTAAATAAATTACATATTTTTTATTCAGATATTTGACTGGGGGTGAACATTTCTTCCCCATCCGTGGTATTAAGGCTGAAAGGGATCACGGAGAGCACTGACTTGGGGCAGTAGGTGTTGCTAGTTAGATCTGGGTACACTCTCTGCCGAGTCGGAGTGGTTAGGTAGCCTATAAGTGCCCCGGTAACATGACAGGAGGAAATAATATACTTTATAGCAGAGCAGCAGTGAGTGTTAGTGTAACACTGAGCAATGCAGTAACATTTATATCTGAAAATGTCCATTCTGGAGAATAGAGCTTTTTTAAGACAGAAAACAGGAAGTCAACAGATGGGAGATAACTCGAGTATATTTAGCACTTAGTTTGAAACGCCAAAAAACAGATGTTGTGGTTTATCTATTAAATCTCAGCAAGGTTCCTTTTATTGCACTTGTGCGGATTGTTGGTGCAGAGCTTGTGAGCAAAATATTGAAAGCTAAGAAAAATATGTGCAGAGCAATTAGGAAACATGTTAGTTCCCACGGCCGCCCATGTTCTTGTTTCAGATGGCTGCAATATTTTAGGTGATGATTTTCAAAGGGAAGAAGCAGCAATAGGACTGAATCAAAACCAGTCCCCATACACTTTTATATAGTATGTTACAGGGAAACTCCTATACAGCTCTGACCAAAGACTGAATTGTATAAGTATATGTATAAAGATCTCATATAATAAACATAAATAAATAAATATATAAAAAAGACATAAATTGTACAATATATATATATATATATATATATATATATATATATATATATAAATATATATATAGTAGCTGAAGTAGTCGGCATTGCCTGTGCTTAAATCTTCAAGTTATTAAATTAGCGGTGAGTTGGATGTAAATTTTAAAAATAATTAGCAGCTTAGAATCTCTTCCAACACACCCATTAGGTGTCTGCCCAGAGTCGTTTTTGTTTTTATCTTAAATGTAATGCAAATCCATCTATTGAAACGCCCAGAACAGGCTCCCAGGGTCACAGGTCTGCCTAACGTACACCAATGTAAGGTCCAAATTTGACCCAAAAACTCCAAAAACCTGGCCAGGATCCAACTGGTCCAAGTCACATTGGTTTCATTCCAATTGGTACAGGGGTGTCCGAATGCATAACTGGAAAGACAAACAAACCAAATCCATCTAGTGGATGGCTCAGAACAGTCTCCACAGGTCAAAATTCTGGCCAGTTTACACCAACGGAAGGTTTGACCAGGTCCTGAAACCCCTTAATATCTGCTCGGGATCCAACTGAACCACCTCACGTTGGTTTCATCCGAATCGGTGCAGGGGTGTCGAAGATATTCACCTGCAAACAAACAAACAAATAGACAAACAAACTTCTTCTTTTATATATATAGATATATATTTGTAAAAATTAAGAGTAGTAAATCTCTATAAAATAAATCAATCTATAAGTACTAGATGAAATCTAGATTTGATAGTTCACTAGGGCTGAATAAATAGGCAAAAGGCTCTCTATAAAACACATACATTTTATTAAACCTAAACACTAATATTTAATGTAAAATGAAGCTCCTTTGGATTTCAGTATCATCTCTAAGCGGCTGATACACAGATTTGCCTATCCTCTCCTGATCTCTCACCATCTTTGTTGTTTACTGACGGTCTTTCTGCCATTTAATCTTGGATGTCTTCTCGCCAACTCAAACTCAATCTTTCAAAAACAGAATTAATAATATTCCCACCGAGCAATAGAAGTTTCCTGCCTGACATTTCTATTTCTGTTGACAACATGACCATAAATCCCACCACACAAGCTCGCTGCCTAGGTGTGATCCTTGACTTGCAACTATCCTTTGTTCTTCACATCAATTCTATATTTACATCATGTTACATACATCTAAAAAACATTTCCAGTATACGTACAAACGTACATATCTCACACAAAACACTGCAAAACTTAATTAATTCACTCATTATTTCCTGCATCGACTATTGTAATTCCCTCCTTACTGGTCTTCCCAAAATCAGACTCGAGCCTCTACAGTCTATTTTGCAAGCAGTGGATAGATTGAGAAATCATTTTTCATCTGCTCAGTTACTCCGTCAGTTTCTGCATTTGTTGCCTGTTTTTCCACAAATCCAATATAAAGTTATTCTATAAAATTATTCTACTAACATACAAAGCAATCAACAAATTTGCACCAACATACATCTTCTCACTTGTCTAAAAATATCTCCAATCTCGACACCTCCATTCTGCAAGAGATCTGTGTCTCTCTTCCACTCTCATCACTTCTTCCCATTCTCGGCTACAGGACTTTTTTTGGGCTGCACCCACCTTATGGAATTCACTACCTCACACCACAAGACTTCCCTCTAGTCTTCAAACCTTCAAGCTTTCTCTGAAAACCTACCTCATCAGACAAGCTTATAATATTCCTCTACCACCCTCTTAATCTCCCTAGGTTACCCTATTACCACAATACACACAAGACAACAACCCACACACCAATATCGCTGTGTAACTGGATCATATAGCATACAAATCCCTTTTTATACTTTGCAATCTGGCTGGAACAATATGGAGTATTTAGATTTAACCTCCTGTATCTGACTCCCATTGACCCATAGATTGTAAGCTGCGAGCAGGGCCCTCTTACCTCTTTGTCTGTTTTACCCAGTATTGTTTATTACTGCGTTTGTCCCCAATTGTAAAGCGCTACGGAATTTTCTGGCACTCTATAAATGTTGATGATGATGATGATGATGATCCCTCCAAAGCATAGGGTTGACCCTTAGGTCCCCACAAGAAGAGGCCACTTATGAGCATATGCCGGTCCAGACGTCACATACTCAGAAGTGGCTGGTGCTCGGCTCTGCTGAATGCCCCTACCCAAGTATTGCTAAGGTTTAGGTAAGTAAAATCAGAGGGCTGTAGGTTCTTTAAGTAGGAGTCCTGATCACAAATGACATAGCTTTTTGTAATACCCAGAAGGAAGCAGGCTCCTCCTATTGTGACAGGAGGGGCGGATTTGGGATAAAGAAAGGGGGCGGTGGCAAACTAAGCCCAGCTGGTCCCCAGCAACAACAGGGATCAACAGGCTTTCCAGGAGGAGGTCATTATGTCCACAAGCGAAGTATTGGAGCCCGTCCTTGCCCTGAAATCTACGGCTGCCCAGCATGTTCACCCGGGGAAGGTCCCAGTTAGACTGGGTCTGTTCTTCACAGTTGATTCGGAGGTATGGCAATGCTGCCCCTGAATCCCATTCTGTATGTGTTTGCCATTGACCCCTTCATCCGGAGGCTAGATGGAGCAACTGCAGAGGGGGTGCAACTGGGCCCGGGTTGTCCGTTGAGGGTCATGGCCTACGTCGATGATGTCACTGTTGTCTTGTCGAGTTCCACGGAGGCATTGGAGATGGCAACTCTAGCCGGGCTAGCCAAGAGATCAAATTCTTAGGCATCCGATTCGACCCTGGTGACTATGCCAGAAAAAATTGGAAAGCCAGACTGGTTGAAGCTGCCCTCAAAGTAGAGAGCCGGAAGAGGTGGAAGTTATCTCTGAGGAAAAGGGTAGATCTGATCAAATCCTTCCTTCTGACAGTTTTCTTATACTTTAGCTATGTGTGCTTCTTAACGTAATCTTTATGAGCTAAGGTTTATGCTGTGTTCTTCCAGCTTTTGTGGGGGAACTGGATGAAACCAATTAAGCGAACTTTGACTTATAAAGCGAGGAGGGAGGGTGGCCTGGGGATGGTAAACCCATTGCTCTTCTTTCTAAGCACCTTCCTCAAGTTACATCTGGGGAGTCTCTTATTAGAGACCCCTCCTCGATGGGGATAGGGGTTTAGAGTCTGGGTGCATCCCTTCTTCAATGTCTGGATAGAGGGAGGTGCGGTAAAAAGTTTCTGGATCTGGCATGGATTACTCCCGGCCTACTTGACTCTTAGCTTGAAAGTGACAAGATGTTGGGGCCTAGAGGTGAGGGAAGTCAAAAACTTCTCTAGAAGAGTGTTGGAGAGAAGAATTTTGCACTCTCACTTCTCGGAACAGCTGTCACTTAAATACTGTCCTGGTAATGTGTGCTCGGAGGGACAAGCTCTAGTCAATTCACAAGGGTTCCTCCGAAGTAGTTGGACATTGCATGGCTCTTTTTCCAAGAGAGAATTTTCGTGAGGGAAAATTTGAAGTTTAGAAATGCCGATGATCGTGGCTGTCCACGGGAGGAAAGTCAGGGGAAGGTAGAGACCATGGACCATTTCTTGCTCGAATGTCCTTTCAACATAGAGGTATATAAGAGGGTTTCCAGAGCCTTGGGCATTCCCTGCGTTTCTGAGCTTAGTTACCCTTAGTGGGTGTATGGAGTGCTCAAGGGTATGTGTTGCAATATTAATTTGACCACCTATTTTCTATTTAGCTTAGCAGTCCAGTATTTTATGTGGAATGCACGGTGTCAAGTGTCCATCCGTCATAAGGTCCTTCCCTTCGAAGTGGTGGAGGGTGACATTCTTCACGAGGTGTGGAAAATTAGGGATATGGAGAGGTCCCGGATGGACAATGCAAGTTGGGTCAGACTGTAGCGGGGTCTGAGGCCTCCACCAGGTGGTCAAAGTCCGGGGGTCTCTCCATCTGCAGCTGTTCTGTCCTGCACCCCCCATATAATTTGTTCAATTAATTTATTTTATATACGGTTTGTGTACACTTAACAAAGCTCAGGTCAGTTTCTCCTTGCATATTGCAAAGATTGTTGTGTGCTGTGAAGGTGTTGTTTGATTTTCTGATCTTGGTGGATATTGAGTTGATGGTGCGGTCACCCTATGATTTTAAGTTTGTATTTTTGATAATTATTGGACTTTATGTTGGACTTTTATTTAGGGATACCACCCCTAATTTCCTCAATTGGTTTTTATCTGGGTATCACATCTTGTTTATGTTTGTTTGTACATTTGCTGCAATTGCTGAATAAAAACATATCCATTACATTCCCATTTTTGCTCACACAATGAACTTGGTGTTTCAGAGCGTTTTGAAAAAAATGACAGGGACATGCAGGAGATGGTGTCTGTGGCCCGAACAATTTTGGGATATTTTTGGTATTCAGCAACAGCTTGTAGGAGATTACAGCAGCTGTAAGAAGAATTTATTTTGTCCTGCCATGAACTGAAGCAAGATGTGGTAACAAGGAGGATTTCCACCCTTTATTGGCTTCAGAGGATGGAAGAACAGCAAAAAGCTATCCACTCTTACTGAACAAGCCATGACTTTGGGAAAGGAGAGCGAATGCACATTAGTCCAGCGCAGTGGAGAATACTTTCCGTGTTGTGAAAGGTGCTGAAACCATTCGACACATTCACGTACGAAGTGAGTTCAGACACTGCTAGTGTGAATCAAATGATTCCCCTAATTAGACTTTTGGAAAAGCAGCTCAAGAAATTGAAAGAGGAGATGAAATAAAGCAATTCCGCTAAGTATGTCAGACTTGTAAATCAAGTACTTTATTCGCTTTACCAGGATCGAAGAGTTATCAAATTTGAGTTGAAATTAAATCGCTATATTTTGGTGACTGTGCTTGATCCTAGGTTTAAGAGCTATGTCTTCTCTTTCTTTCTAACTGACCCAGATCTCAAGAGCTCCTGGTGAGCAAGTTGACAGTTCAAGTGGTACATGACACAACAACGTCTCCTCCTTCAGTTTCTCAGGCAACTGCTGTTAGAAAAAAAACTTAGCTTTCTCGAGAGACCCAGTGGTAATTCAGATGAGTCAGCACAACATTTTGACATCTGGTCTGGTCTAAAAGAATTGCCCAAATATCGTGACACCTCTGTATAATTACACTTGATCCTACTATCAACATCCAAAGAATGATTGAGCATTATTTTAATGACAGCGTACAGACACATCAGACAGTTCCTTTATATACTGGGATGAAAAAAGGCAATTTGGAAACTCTCTTTGCTATACCTAAGCTGCCCACCCTCCAGTGTGTACTCAGAAAGAGTTTTCATCACAGCCGGGAACCATTACAGCAATCGGCATAGGAGGCTACTTCGTAAAAATTTGGAAAAGATGATGCTCATCAAAATGAGTGACAAATTCCATGAGGAAGGCCTTTACTGGCAACTACATCAAAGTACAGAGACTTCTGTAATGGTGGATTCCAGCGGGGATGAATTAATATTGTGTGAGGATGATGTACAAACTGATGAGGATGAGGATGATGGTGAGGATGATGACAGTGTAGATTGCAGGTGGTGGGATCTAGCTGAGAGAAGGGAGCTAGCTGATGCTGGACTGCTTGTTGATATTTTATGTAGAATCAGAATGGCATGCTGGCAACATGTAAACTTTCCCTTAATTAGAAGTGTTTTTTTGTTTACCAATGTAAAGCTTGTTTTCTGGATGTTAGTTTCCCTGACTTAAACCCACTATGCCCTTGAGCATAGGCTTTAGTAGATGACGTAGAAGGACTAGTATCATCATCACTGGTGCCAGCAGCTGGTTGGTGGTCCTGCTCTTCTGTTGACTGTTCATGATCCATATTGATGAACACACACAATTAGTCCAAAAATTAGATATTTCTTTTAACACACCGCATGTCAGTGATTTATGTGTTGTGTACAGTATAGTGAAATTTGAGGGTGGCACTGGAGACTGGAGAGTGACAAGAACAATGCTACCCCTCCTATTTCTGTGTGAGCAATTGTGCCTGATCTCTTGGGGAGGGAGTTACTTATGGAATCCAAAACAGCCAACAGGTCCCAGTAAGCACTGAGAGAAATAAAACTGCCAAAAGAGCAATTGGATGAAGAGGGAAAAGAACAGAGCAGGTGGGAAAAAAAATAACAATGCAGAGAGCCAGGACAGGGCTGTGACATTGAGAAAAAGCATTGACAGAATCATAAATAACGCTCAACGACTCCAAATGAGAGAGTCACGACACAAAATATGCTACAACGTTTGGCAGATGTGGAAGCAACATCCCCTGCGGAAGCCCTTTTTCTGGACTTTGTTTGTGACGAGGGCTAGAATTAGGGACAGATAGAATTAGGGGAAGAGACTGTGCTAATTAAAGAGGACCCAGTTTACCTATATTGCTATCAGGAACCTGGGCTGAGCTACACCTAAGGGATGTTTCAGCTGTCAGTCAATAACATCATAGTATTGGAAAGTACCATAAAGAGTTTATGTGAAAAAAAATTGCACCTCAGAGAAAGCAAATAACGAACCACAGTTAAGACGAAAGTATTTTGGCTAGATATTGCTGAATTGAGCGAGGAGAGTATTGCTAAAGTGGCTGATATTAGTCTTCTGCAAACACCGGCTAATGTGAGTGATGTCATACTGCACAAACTGAACTTTACTACTGGATTTACAGATCAACGAACAAGAAGCTGGTGGCGCTATAACTAGGTGAAGGGCCCTCCATTGTTTAATTTTGCATCACCTAATGTTCGTATGTTGAACTGTTTATACATATATCTGATGTTGAAATGTAAATTGGAGAAGTTTAGATTAGCCAAAACTTTTGCATTGATGCATCTGTAATTGAGGTATTAAGCTAATATATAAGGTAACTGCTTCTTAGAGAGGAGAGACATATTATACGTATACTTCATTTTAATATTACTTTTACTTTTGTAATAAAAGTCAAACTTGACACAAAAAAAAGTTCTGAAGGTCTGCTCTAAACAATAAATGTGCCGGCGTGGATTTCAAAACCTACCATGTATTATTGCTATTGCTTTAATCGTGTGCTTGTGGAATTGAAGTAGGGGCAGGTGTGACAGGTTGGACCGCCTATGCCACCCTGTCTGTTGTTGCTGGGAGCCGGTGGATCTAATTTGCCACCGTCCCCATTCGTTATTCCGAACACGCCCCTCTTGTCGCAGTAGAAGGAACCTGCTGCCACCACTGGACTCCTTTATGGCATCCAGAACCACGTTCCTTCTGGGTAACTGTCTCTGTTAGTGTACTCCTGTACTGGTACACATGGGCTGGTACCTCTGACCACTAACTATGGATCAGGGTGCTGTGGATGGATTCCCCCTGTCCTATCACACTGACCTTAGCTGCTGGGTAGCAGGCA
This sequence comes from Mixophyes fleayi, assembly GCF_038048845.1. Taxonomy (NCBI): domain Eukaryota; kingdom Metazoa; phylum Chordata; class Amphibia; order Anura; family Limnodynastidae; genus Mixophyes; species Mixophyes fleayi. Next base: position 1,868,264 of record NC_134405.1, read on the forward strand.
GAGTGCTGGTACTGGAGAGCTGGGTCCAAACTTCAGAACAGCTGGAGGACAGATTAGATTTAGGGTCTAATCTGTAGGTCACAGGACTGAAGCAATATTGAAGAAGTTGTCATGCAGGGTCTTGAAGCAGAGTGATGTTTATTTAGCTCAAGTGTCCTGAAAAGGACAGTTCCACTGATTAAAGGTATCAGTGGTCAGGTCAGATGTAACATCAGAATGATACATTTCAGTGTACAAGAGCTCTCTTTTATACAGTTTTAGAGACTAGTCTTGGCAGGGGGTCAGCCAGTCCCCTAATCAGAGAAGGCTCCGCACAGACTGCAATATTTCATTCAAACCTTAACATCAGGATGTACTCTAATCCTGCATCTAACACAATGTAACTTCCACATCAAACTGATTTCTTCAGATTTCCATCAGATCTCAGAATGTTCTTAGATTTTAAATGCAATTTATACTTAACAAAACTTACACTTCTCTGTGATATCCTTCATCATGTGATGTTTACAATATTCAGACAGGTTCTAACATCCTTAACAAAAGCCACTCAGGAACTTACAGTAACGACCTCCTGTGATGTGTTCAAGTGTTGGTCACTCACATTGAATAGACTTAATTAGCCTTAATGAGGACATCCTCTAGAAACTACGCACAGACTGCCTAAAATAAATGCTTATCAGAAATCAAACATATACCTCAGACATGAGTGCATTTCCTTAGCAATGTTAAAACAAACCAGTTTCTTCCCTGGTCTCCAAAATAAAGACTTCCCTTACCAAAATATACACAATAAGTGCGTTTGCAATTATATAAATAAGCGCCCTGCGCTATGTCTTGTAAATAAATTTATACCATAAGTTACTTATAAGTAATCCAGTCACAGCAGGGTTCCTTGGTCTCCCTCTGGTGTCACTGACAAAGGACATTACCTAATGAAGAGCCTACTAAATTTGCCCAAGGTGGAGGCACTGCACCCACTTGCTTGGGGACGGTGAGAAATAGGGGTTGAGGTTACCATAAGTTAATAAATGAGCAGACTAGATGATCTAATTGGTTCTTATCTACTGTCAAATTGAACGCTTCTATGCTACTAATCGTGCACTGACCACACACATTATTCTGTCACCAATAATGATGAAGTATCTGAGTACAGGGCATTAATAATAGAGTTCCAGAGTTAATGACATTACTGATGATAGTCCTGAGTAAACCGCATTAATGTTAGTGGTACTGAATGGTTGGCTTTAATGATGAAGGTCCTGAGTTGATACTATTAATGATAGAATTCCTGAATGGATGTTATTTGTGATGGAGATTTTAAAGATCCCGTTTCTCAGTTCTTGTTACCTGTAACTTACCTGTCTACCACCTGGTTTATACCTGGTCACTGGATTAATCCTCAGAGTTCAACCTCCAGCTCTCTCACTACTGCATTAACATGTGATGTGGATACATGTATTGACACCTAGACAAGTATATTTAAGGCAGGAAAACCTGGTATTTATTTAGATCAAACAAGATCACACAATAGCTTCAGTTTACACATATTGAACAGAGAGATACAAAGTGAAAAGTTACCCCAAGATCATCAGGGTTGTCTACTGTCTGATGCAGTCTTATTGCAGTAGACTTAACGGTAGTCTTCTACTGCATGCAGGTCAGGGACCGGTCTCCAATGTCACCCGGCTTCTGGTGGGCACTCAAAGCGTTACGATCCAAGGGACAATACTTCGACTTGACACTTTGTAGCAGTCCTCGCAGACCTTAAATGTAGTTACAGACTTTCCTCCATCAGAGGTCAGCCAGTCATTAGTGCAGTGGACCCACTGGGGTGAACGACTCCAACTATTCGGAATGTCGGCTTTTGGTATCAGAGAGAACCGCATTGCTCCTGGCTCTGGTAGATTAAAGTGAATAATGATGATAAGGGGGCTCTCTATATTTTTAACCACTTACATGATTTTGTTGGTCTCAGGAGCTGCAGAGGGCCCCTTGCATCTGGTAATTGTTACTGAGTAGTCCAAGTGTTGCACCTCCATTGATCTCCATAGAATTATATCTGACAGTCCATCACCAACAGCATTCAACAATATAATAATAAGTGTACACATGTTTTAGGGGAATCAGGGGAAGTGTCATTGACATTCTTCATGATGAGAACGGAAGTCCCCTGCAGGATAACCTTTATTATAAGGTGCCAAATATCACAAAATCATCACACAGGTCCTGAACGGATGGAATTAAAGATGAAGATCCCGAGGGGATTGCATTAATCATCATCATCATCATCATTAATTTATATAGCGCCAACATATTCCGTAGCACTTTACAATTTGGGACAAACACAGTAAACTAATAAACAAACTGGGTAAAACAGACAAAGAGGTGAGAAGGCCGCTGCTTGCAAGCTTACAATCTATTAATGAAAGTGGTCCTGAGTGGATGGCATTAATAATGAAAGTCCAAAATGATTAGCATTAATGATGAAACTCCTGGGTGAATGGCAGTAATAATGAAGGTCCTACGTGGTTGGCATTAATGATTGAGGTCCTGGGTGAAAGCAACTAATGAGGAAAGTTCTGAGTGGACGGCATTATTGATAGAGGTTGTGAATGAACGGAATTAATGATAGAAGACCTGAGTTGATGGCTTTAATAATGAAGGAATGGAAGGCGTTTATAATGAAGGTCCTACATGGTTGACATTAATGATTTAGGTCCTGGGTGGATATTAATAATGATAGATGTCCTGAGTGGGTGGCATTACTGGTGGAGGTTCTGACCAGATGGAATTAATTATGAATGTATTAAGTGGGTGGCATTAATGATGAAGTTACTTTTTGGATGACAAAAAAGATAAAGGTTCTAAGAGTATGGCATTAAAGATAGAGGGTCTGGATGGATGCATTAAAGATAGAGGGTCTGGATGGATGGCATTAATGACAGAGTCCTGAGCAGATAGCATTAATGATAGAGGGTCTGGATGAACTGATTAAAGATAGAGGGTCTGGATGGATGGCATTAATGATAGAGGTCTGGAGTAGATGACGTTATTGATAGAGGTCCTGATTTAAAGAAATTAATGATGAGATACTAATTAAGGAAATAAAAATCATTAGCATATACGGATGCCAGCAGATCCTGGTTGTCTATGTACTGGTACAAATATAAAGACATTCTTGGCTATAAGAAATTTCACAAACTTTTCTTTTCACATATGTACTGAAATCTCCGAGAACAGTGGTCATCATTCCAAACGTAGCCAAATTTCATGTGAGCACAATCCTCACCTCCCCCAAAGCCATGACCATACCAATCATCCGGCTGGGTGTCCGCCCAGAACCTGTAATAAACAAGAAAGACTTTTTAAATTTCTAAGTTTATGTTCTCGCACTGACAGAACTGATCTGTGGAGAGAGTTGCCCCAAATTTTGCACCTCAACAGAAGTGAAAGCAAAGTAGAGGCAGCAATATGAATTCGACAGCTGAAGGTTCCAAGTAATTTACATTCAGAAACACTATTTTACAGATCTGCGACTCATCTACCTCATACTAACATCTAGTACTACTCCATTATCCTGCGTCATACTACACATTATATAATACTCCATTATCCTGCCTCATACTACACATTCTGTAATACTCCATTATCCTGCCTCATACTACACATTCTATAATACTCCATTATCCTGCCTCATACTACACATTCTATAATACTACATTATCCTGCTTCATACTACACATTCTATAATACTCCATTATCCTGCCTCAAACTACACATTCTCTAATACCCCATTATCCTGCTTCATACTACACATTCTATAATACTACATTATCCTGCCTCATACTACACATTCTATAATACTCCATTATCCTGCCTCATACTACACATTCTGTAATACTCCATTATCCTGCCTCATACTACACATTCTATAATACTACATTATCCTGCATCATACTATACATTTTATAATACTCCATTATCCTGCTTCATACTACACATTCTATAATACTCCATTATCCTGCCTCATACTACACATTCTCTAATACCCCATTATCCTGCTTCATACTACACATTCTATAATACTCCATTATCCTGCCTCATACTACACATTCTATAATACTCCATTATCCTGCCTCATACTACACATTCTGTAATACTCCATTATCCTGCCTCATAATACACATTCTATAATACTCCATTATCCTGCCTCATACTACACATTCTATAATACTCCATTATCCTGCCTCATACTACACATTTTATAATACTCCATTATCCTGCTTCATACTACACATTCTATAATACACCATTATCCTGCCTCATACTACACATTCTATAATACTCCATTATCCTGCCTCATACTACACATTCTATAATACTCCATTATCCTGCCTCATACTACACATTCTATAATACTCCATTATCCTGTCTCATATTACACATTCTATAATACTCCATTATCCTGCCTCATACTACACATTCTATAATACTTCATTATCCTGCCTCATATTACACATTCTATAATACTCCATTATCCTGCCTCATACTACACATTCTATAATACTGCATTATCCTGCCTCATACTACACATTCTATAATACCCCATTATCCTGCTTCATACTACACATTCTATAATACTCCATTATCCTGCTTCATACTACACATTCTATAATACTCCATTATCCTGCCTCATACTACACATTCTATAATACTCCATTATGCTGCCCCATACTACACATTCTATAATACTTCATTATCCTGCCTCATATTACACATTCTATAATACTCCATTATCCTGCCTCATACTACACATTCTATAATACTTCATTATCCTGCCTCATACTACACATTCTATAATACGCCATTATCCTGCCTCATAATACACATTCTATAATACTCCATTATCCTGTCTCATACTACACATTCTATAATACTCCATTATCCTGCCTCATACTACACATTCTATAATACTCCATTATCCTGCCTCATACTGCACATTCTATAATACTCCATTATCCTGCCTCATACTACACATTCTATAATACTCCATTATCCTGCCTCATACTACACATTCTATAATACTCCATTATCCTGCCTCATACTACACATTCTATAATACCCCATTATCCTGCTTCATACTACACATTCTATAATACTCCATTATCCTGCCTCATACTCCACACTCTATAATACTCCATTATCCTGCCTCATACTACACATTCTATAATACTCCATTATCCTGTCTCATACTACACATTCTATAATACTCCATTATCCTGCCTCATACTACACATTCTATAATACTCCATTATCCTGCCTCATACTGCACATTCTATAATACTCCATTATCCTGCCTCATACTACACATTCTATAATACTCCATTATCCTGCCTCATACTACACATTCTATAATACTCCATTATCCTGCCTCATACTACACATTCTATAATACCCCATTATCCTGCTTCATACTACACATTCTATAATACTCCATTATCCTGCCTCATACTCCACACTCTATAATACTCCATTATCCTGCCTCATACTACACATTCTATAATACTCCATTATCCTGCCTCATACTACACATTCTATAATACTCCATTATCCTGCCTCATACTACACATTCTATAATACTCCATTATCCTGCCTCATACTACACATTCTATAATACCCCATTATCCTGCTTCATACTACACATTCTATAATACTCCATTATCCTGCCTCATACTCCACACTCTATAATACTCCATTATCCTGCCTCATACTACACATTCTATAATACTCCATTATCCTGCCTCATACTACACATTCTATAATACTCCATTATCCTGCCTCATACTACACATTCTATAATACTCCATTATCCTGCCTCATACTCCACACTCTATAATACCCCATTATCCTGCCTCATACTCCACACTCTATAATACTCCATTATCCTGCCTCATACTACACATTCTATAATACTCCATTATCCTGCCTCATACTACACATTCAATAATACTCCATTATCCTGCCTCATACTACACATTCTATAATACTCCATTATCCTGCCTCGTACTACACATTCTATAATACTCCATTATCCTGCCTCATACTACACATTCTATAATACTCCACTATCCTGCCTCATTCTACACATTCTATAATACTCCATTATTGTGCCTCATACTACACATTCTATAATACTCCATTATCCTGCCTCGTACTACACATTCTATAATACTCCATTATCCTGCCTCATTCTACACATTCTATAATACTCCATTATCCTGCCTCATACTACACATTCTATAATACTCCATTATCCTGCCTCATTCTACACATTCTATAATACTCCATTATCCTGCCTCATACTACACATTCTATAATACTCCATTATCCTGCCTCGTACTACACATTCTATAATATTCCATTATCCTGCCTTATACTACACATTCTATAATACTCCATTATCCTGCCTCACACTACACATTCTATAATACTCCATTATCCTGCCTCATACTACACATTCTATAATACCCCATTATCCTGCCTCATTCTACACATTCTATAATACTCCATTATCCTGCCTCATACTACACATTCTATAATACTCAATTATCCTGCATCATACTAAACATTCTATAATACTCCATTATCCTGCCTCATACTACACATTCTATAATACTCCATTATCCTGCCCCATACTACACATTCTATAATACTCCATTATCCTGCCTCGTACTACACATTCTATAATACTCCATTATCCTGCCTCATACTACACATTCTATAATACTCCATTATCCTGCCTCATACTACACATTCTATAATACTCCATACACCCTAGAATGCAGCAATGTTCAATTCACTTACTGCAGCTTAGGATTTCTGGGAGGGAATTGGGCAGAGAAGGGCTGTTAGTCACTGTACAGTTAGGTCGTGGAAAACTGGAGCACATGCAGCTACGTCCGATTCAAGCTTTGGGTATCTCATAGTTACTTGATTTACTGCCCTATCTCCTGCTCATGCGACAGGGCCAGTCTACGTCCTGATCAGCAGTGATGTCAGTATAGTATACAGCTGTAACGTGTTTGAAATCATGAGCAACTGTAAATATGTATATTATGTTCAGTAAATATTACATAGTTGCCCTGCTCCCCCGGAATGTCCCGGAGACACACACAATTTTGTAGGTTCTGCAGGATGCCTGGGAGAGCAGGGCAACCTCCCGAATACTGCCCACTTTGTTGGTGAAGTGGGTTGGGGTGGTGCTATTCACTGCATTTTGGCCACACTCCCTGCTGTAATAGACCGAATTTGATTCATTTTAACAGAGAGACGCAGCCTAATGACGCAATTCACGTGGCCACGCCCCTAAGAGTATGGAGATCTCCCCTCCCAGGGGTGAGATCTCCAAAGTTGGTAAGTGTGAGATATTTACAGCATACTGATAAATGTATTTCATGGGAAAAAGGATATAAAAACGCTTCTATTTTTTTTAAAACCTTTTTTTTATCGTTTATTGAATAGGTTTTTTTCTGTATGTTCGTTTGTGAATTTATATTCCACATGGATATTAGACATATCCTGCAGTGACCTGTGTAGAAGAGCACAGCAGACTTACACCTGTACTCATCAGCGCACATATCTTCAGATCTGTACCTTGCAGAATTTGGGAGTACACAGACCCATTTTACGGGCGATTCTGCTCTCTGTATGCGTGCCTTGGTGAATCAGGCCCTGTGACCCCGATTGGTCATATCTGTGCCCTTACCATTTGTTCCAGAGCTCCTCACAGTGACAGTGTTTGATCCTGGCTCTGTGTATATGCTATGCCCCTTATTGCATTCTTTACAAGAGCTCCTCACAGTGACAGTGTTAGGATCTGGCAGAGACGCAGGGCTGCATTATAATTCCAAGCTGCCGCAATGCATCTCAGTTGCATCAGCAATGTAACTTCAGATCGCCTCCTTGGTGATCAGGTAATATAATCTCTGGGAGCGGCCATGTTGGAATCAGCTATCTAACATGTTTAATCATTTGATCTGTCGCCCTCCTGGTCTACACCAACTATTTCTTGAACACGTCTCTGCATGGCTCCCTCACTTCTTATCCTCTGACATCCCCACCATCATCATGGGTGATTTCAACATCCCTATTTCTAATGCATTTTCCAATGTTGCTTCCAAATTACTCTCTCTAACCCCCTAACTTACCTCTCCCAGTGGATTGAATCCGCTACTCATCAGGATGGCCACTGTCTTGATCTTATTCTCCTTTCCCCCTCTCGGATTATCACCTTATTAGTAGGGATGTGCACCGGCGACTTTAGGTGTCTCGTGTTTTGTGTTTTGGATTCAGATTTTCGTGATGTTTTGGGTTCGGATTTGTTTTGCAAAACACCTGCCGAAAGGTTTTGGTTCGGATTTAAGGTTTTGGATTCAGATTTTTTTTGAAAAAAGCATAAAAAGTTCAAAAATCAAGTTTTTGGGCTTATTTTCACTCCTACGCTATTATTAACCTCAATAACATTCAATAACAATCATTTCCACTAATTTACCGTGTATTCTAAACACCTCACAATATAGTTATTAGTCCAAAACGTTGCAACGAGGTATCTTTCTGGACTGCGTAGAGGAGTGGTCCCCACAATATAAGAAAACCATCAACTGGTCTTAATCACACCAAAAAATGTACTTGGACTGCGTAGAGGAGTGTTCACCACAATATAAGAAAACCATCAACTGGTCTTAATCACACCAAAAAATGTACTTGGACTGCGTAGAGGAGTGTTCACCACAATATAATTTAAAAACCCTGAACTTGTATGATTCACACTAATAAATGTATCTGGACTGCGTAGAGGAGTGGTCACCACAATATAATCAGAAAACCATCAACTGGTCTTAATCGCACCAATAAATGTATCTGGACTGCGTAGAGGAGTGGATCACCACAATATAATAAGAAAACCATCAACTGGTCTGAATCGCACCGAATAATGTACCTGGACTGCGTAGAGGAGTGGTCACCACAATATATATAATAAGAAAACCATCAACTGGTATGAATCGCACCAAAAAATGTACCTGGACTGCGTAGAGGAGTCGTCACCACAATATAATTAATAAAAAACCCTCCACGGCTCTGAATTTCCCCAAAAAAAATTCTGGACTGTGTAGTGGGGTGGCCCCGGTACTAAATTTGATACCGGGGCCACAATATAATAAATAGTTACACCCTCAACTGGTCAGAATTCCACCAAACAAGTATCTGGACTGCGTAGTGGGGTGGCCCCGGTACTAAATTTGATACCGGGGCCACAATACCTCCTCCAAGTTCCAAGTGTAGTGTTTATAACTTATTAACACTACACTAATTCTAGCACGTCAATACCTCTTGTTTTAAATAATGACAGGGCATTTAACTTTTGATTTAATTTTTTGAATTTGTTGACATTTTCTTTTACTTTTTGAACATGGCAAACGACTGTTGAATGGTCACATAATGCCAAAAAAAGAGTTTCAAGATGGAATTGTCCTTGGGCCCTCACACCCACCCTTATGTTGTTGAAATAGGACATGCACACTTTAACAAACCAATCATTTCAGCGACAGGGCCTACCAAACAACTGTGGCTGAAATGATTGGTTTGTTTGGGCCCCCACACCAATAAAACAATTCATCTCTCCCTGTACAAACTAAACAGGCTCTACTGAGGAAAGATGTCGTCCTCATCCTCAACCTCTGATTCCTCTCCCCCTACAGTGTGTACTTCCTCCTCCTCACACATTATCAATTCATCCCCGCTGGACTCCACAACCACAGGTCCCTCTGTACTATCTGGAGGGCAGTGCTGTACTTCATTGAGGAATTGATTATTCATTTTTATAAACATCATTTTTTCAACGTTGTGAGGAAGCAACCTCCTTCGCCGCTCACTGACCAGGTTCCCCGCTGCACTAAAAACTCTTTCCGAGTACACGCTGGAGGGGGGACAACTCAGGTAAAATAGAGCCAGTTTGTACAGGGGCTTCCAAACTGCCTTTTGGAGTTCTACCACGTCACTACCTCTAGTTAATTTAGATTGCAAGGCTTGTAAATACTTTGAAGATAAAAAAAGCAGGCTGCACAGACTGTGGAGCTAGAAAGTGAAATTAAATGGACCACGTTACTTTGGTGGCTATCTTTGCCCTCCCCCCTCCCCCGCCCTACACTTGTAGTTGAATATAAAAAAAGCAGTTTGCATAGACTGTAGAACTAGAAATTCAAATATACAAAGAAATGGACAAAGGCAGTTTGGTATCTGTCTGCAACAGATCCACTCTCCACTAGGAGTAAAATAGAAAACCATTCAGCCGTTATATAATCTAGAATATAAATAGAAATTGAGAAAGGCAATTTTGTATCTGTCTGCATCATAATTATCAACATCCTCCTCAGCGCCAGCTACCTGATATTCTCCTCCCGGTGTACAACATTCACACGTTCATTAGCCAAATCTGTAACTGGACTGTGGGTGATCCTTTCAGCATATGCAGAGGGCGTGCTGCAAATGCTGGATGGAGTCACCTCTTCCCGTACAGTGATGGGAAGGTCAGGGTTCACAACCAACAACACCCTTGGACTCACCTTGGGGATTTGTGATGTCATCTGTTTAGAAGGCAGAGTTCTTTGCTGTTTTGTTGTTGTTGTTGCTGACAGCATAACTCTCTTAAATTTTTTGTAGGGGGGGAGGAGGAGGGCTTAGATCCTTGGGTGAAGCTGGACCACTAGTCATGAACACGGGCCAGGGCCTAAGCCGTTCCTTGCCACTACGTGTCGTAAATGGCATATTGCCAACTTTACGTTTCTCCTCAGATGATTTTAAGTTTCTCTTTTTGCTATTTTTTGAGAACTTGGATTTTTTGGATTTTACATGCCCTGTACTAGGAGATTGGGCATCGGGCTTGCCAGACGACGTTGATGGCATTTCATCGTCTATGTCATGACTAGTGGCAGCAGCTTCAGCATTAGGAGGAAGTGGGTCTTGATCTTTCCCTACTTTATTCTCCAAATTTTGGTTTTCCATTTTATGTAGCACAAGACAGCGTACCCCTAAGCCACACACACTCGGCAAAGCCTTTAAAAATTATATGCGGCACAGGAGAGTACCACTGGACTTATACTGCTGAATCAGTGAACTTTGTAATATATCAGTACCACTGGACTTATACACTGCTAAATCAGTGAACTTTGTAATAGCAGTACCACTGGACTTATACTACTGAATCAGTGAACTTTGTAATATATCAGTACCACTGGACTTATACTGCTGAATCTGTGAACTTTGTAATAGCAGTACCACTGGACTTATACTGCTGAATGTGTGAACTTTGTAATATTGCAGTACCAATGGGCTTATACTGCAGGGTTGGTTTTGCAAATTTTGTTGTACTTAAAAACTTTTTTAATTAGTTTTTTGTATTTTTTTTTATAACTTTTTAAAAATTTTTTAAACACTTGGGAATATTGAGGAAATAAGAACTATGCCCTTAGAAGCACAGAGCACAGGACACAGGACCACTGGACCACTGGACTGAACAGGACACAGCACAGGACCCAGCAGCACCACTGAACTCAAAATTGACAGAGCACAGCACACAGCACCACTGGACTGATACTGCAGAACACAGCACAGCACAGCACAGCACAGAACTAAACAGCACACCACAGAACTAAACAGCACAGCACGAGATATAGCAGGACAGAGGACCACCTAACACACCCTCCCTCTGCCCTGATCAATGCCCGAGTGAAGATGGCGGCGACTAGCGGGGAATTTATAGGTTCCGAGTATCGCGAGATCCGACAGCGGGATTATGACTCCGAGCCTCGGTTTCAAGTTTTCATTTGGCGCCAATACCCGGATCTGTCTCGGATCCGACTCGGATCGGCAACGTTCGGGTGGGCTCGGATTCAGGAAATCCGAGTGCGCTCATCTCTACTTATTAGTTACTCGCTCACTCCCATTTCTTTAAACTCCCTGCTGTCAAATTCTTCCAATCCTCCTCACACCCGCAGGGATATTAACTCTCTTGATTTTCAACAGCTTTCCACCTCTTTCCAACACGTTCTGTCCCCAAATTCTTCATTCTCCTCCCATGATACGTCAGTTCCCAATGTTCACCATACCCTAGCAACTGGCCTTGATTAAGTAGCTCCGGCAACGTTACATACTCCGCATAGACTTCGTTGTCACCCTTGGCACACTAAAGTAACACAAAATTGGCTAAAACTTTCTCATAAAGCTGAACGTCACTGGCGTAAAGTTTGTACTTCTAATGATTTCTGTGCATATACTGCTATCTACCACTCCTATCAAACTGCTCTGGATACTGCTCTGGATACTGCTAAACAAACATACTTCCAAACCCTCATCTATGCTCAGGCTTCTAACCCCAAACGCCTTTTTAACACATTTAAATCTCTTCCCAATCCTCCCACCCCAAATCCTCTGACTACCATCAGTGCCCAGGATCTTGCTTCCTATTTGAAGGACAAGATTGATAAGATCAGACTTGAAACAGTATCATCTCCTTCGACTAGCAATCAGCTCAATTCCTTCCCATCATCCTCTCACACTCTCTCTTCATTTGATCTTACAAATAAAGAGAAAGTTTCTACTCTCTTCTTATCTTCCTTCTCTACATCCTGTCCTCTTGATCCTATACCCTCACAAATTAGTATGTACCTGTCTCATGTGCTCATTCCAGTTCTAACTAAAATCTGTAATCTACCTCTCTCTACTGGTATCTTTCCATCACTATACAAGCATGCAGTGATTACTCCTATTCTAAAAAAACAAAATTCTGACCCAAACTCTCTCTTACATTACCACCCCATCTTTCAGCTTCCATGAGCTGAGAGGTGGGGCGAGTAAAATTGCCTACACTCGCCTCACACATTTCCTTTCTACTGGATTCTCTTCAGACTTTCGATCTCAATACAACACAGAGACTGCGCTGAGCAAGGTTGTCAATGATCTGATCACAACTAAAACTAAAGGTGATTACTCTCTTCTGATTCTCCTGGATCCCTCTGCTGCATTCAACACTGTTGACCACTCTGTCCTAATAAAGACATTAAATCCCTAGTTCTACAAGACACTGTCCTATCCTGGTTCTCATCCAACCTATCTAATCGCTCTTTCAGTGTTAATTTCTCTGGATCCTCCTGTGCTCAGCTTCCTTTATCAGTTGGAGACCACAAGGCTCAGTCCTATGTTCTCTGCTGTTCTCTATCTACACCACTTCTCTTGGAAAACTAATAAGTTCCTTTGGATTTCAGTATCATCTCTATGCGGATGATACACAAATTTATCTATCCTCTCCTGATCTTTCACCATCTGTGTTGTCTCGCGTTACTGACTGTCTTTCTGCCATTTCATCTTGGATGTCTTCTCGCCAACTCAAACTCAATCTTTCAAAAACAGAATTAATAATATTGCCACCCAACAATAGAAGCTTCCTGCCTGATATTTCTATTTCTGTGGCCATAATTTCCACCCTGCAAGCTCACTGCCTAGATGTAATCCTTGACTCGCAACTATCCTTTGTTCCCCACATCAACTCTATATTTACATCATGCTGAATACATCTAAAAAACATTTCCAGAATACATACATATCTGACACAAGACACCGGAAAACTTTAATTCATGCACTCATCATCTAACATAGTAACATAGTAACATAGTTGATGAGGTTGAAAAAAGACACCAGTCCATCAAGTTCAACCTATTTGGATCTCCTGCGATCCTGCACTTATATTTGAAATTCATCCAATCGCCAATCTGTTTCAATTGTGAAAATCCCCTAGACCCAATATTGCAGTCCTATTTTTACCCTATATCCACTACTATCCTTCATTTTGATTAACAGTCCTATCCCTGGATACATTTTTCCGCTAAAGATTTGTCTAACCCTTTCTTAAACATATCTATTGAATCTGCCATCACAACCTTTCCTGGCAGTGAATTCCATATCTTGACTGCCCTTACTGTAAAGAACCCCTTCCTCTGCTGGTTGTGAAATTTCCTCTCCTCTAATCGTAGGGGGTGACCGCGTGTCCTGTATATAGTCCTTGGGGCAAAAAGTTCCCATGATAGTTCTCTGTATTGACCCCTAATGTATTTCTACATAGTAATCATATCTCCCCTTAGAAGCCTCTTTTCTAAAGTAAACATGCCTAAACTGGCTAACCTTTCCTCATAACTTAATGACTCCATACCCTTTATCAATGTTGTCGCTCTTCTCTCAACCCTTTCTAGTTCCAAATTATCTTTTTTATAGAGTGGTGCCCAGAACTGTACTTTGTATTCAAGATGAGGTCTTACCAGCAATTTATACAGTGGCAAAATTACACTGTCTTCCCTTGCATCTATGCCCCTTTGTATGCATGCCAATACTTTGTTTGCCCTTGCAGTTGTTGCTTGACATTGAGCACTATTGCTAAGTCTATTGTCTACGAGCACTCTCAAATCCTTTTCCAATATAGATTCTCCTAAATTAATTCCATTTTATATATAGATTACGTTCTTGTTTTTGATCCCTAAATGCATAACCTTACACAACAGCCCCCTCCTCATTCAGGTGCAATCCATCTTGACAATAAAGATGACAGCTGACCAAGAAATCAGCCCAGTACTCTAAGAATCCAAAACCCTCCTTCATACACCAATCTTTTAGCCATGCATTAACCTCCCTAATCTCCCGCTGCCTCCCCGGACTAGCGCGTGGCACTGGTGTTATTTCCGAAAATACTAACTTTGATGTCATTGCCTTAAGTTTGAGACCTATGTCCCTGAAATCATTCTTTAGGACACCCCTTCTTCCTCTAACTCGGTCATTGGTGCCAACATGCACAAAAACCGCCGGGTCATTCCCAGCCCAACAATCTGTCCACCCGATCCGCAATATGCTGAGCCTGAGCACCCGGGAGACAACACACTGTTCGGCATGCACGGTCCCGGTAATAGATTGCCCTATCTACCTTCCAAATAATTGTATCCCCTACCACCACAATCTGCCTGGGTCCCTGAGTGACTTTGGTCCACTCTATGGTGGAGAGACCATTCCCCTGGTTGCTAGAGGAAGCAGTCTCACCCGAGTCTACCAATTCTGAACTGCCTTCCACAGTATCTTCATCCAAATTGGCAAATCTGCTGGGATTGCTAAGCTCAGAACTGGCCTGCCTCGTCAGCCCTCTGCTACCCCTAGTAACTGTTACCCAGCTGTCTACCTGTGCATCCTCCTCTGTCTCTGCTCCACGCTGCTCAGCTAACGCATCAACGGTGAGCTGCAAACTCTGCTCCAGGTTGGCAATCTCTCTCAATGTTGCAATGGTCTGCTTTAGATCAGTTACCTGGGCTTCCAAAGAGACCAATTGCTCACATTTCTCACAGAGGTATAAACTTTGGAACAATTGCTCCAAGTGTGCATAAATATGACAAGATATGCATTGAGTGAGATCATCAAGCCTGCTACCACTCATCTTATTATGGCTAACCTAACTTCTTATAGCCTACAGTGAACTTGAGAGTACTAACCTTTGCTAGTTCCATACCAGATTAAACCCCTTCCTGGATTCAACTCCTTACTGGATCTAACTCCACACTTTAAACAAACAGCACTTGAAATCAAATAGCAGTGGAAATCAAAAGCTCAGTGAAATCACTTACCACATCCTCTTCACCGACTTGTGTAATTCCCTCCTTACTGGTCTTCCCAAAATCAGACTAAAGGCCCTACAGTCTACTTTGCACGCAGCGGCAAGATTGATTTTCCTTGCAAATCGTTTTTTGTCTGCTCAGTCACTCTGTCAGTCTCTACATTGGTTGCTTTTTTTTCAAAGAATCCAATATTAAATACTTCTACTAACAGGCCATCAACGAAATTGCACCAACATACATCTCCTCACTTGTCTCAAAATATCACCCAACTCGACACTTCCGTTCTGCACAAGATCTGCGTCTCTCTTCCACTCTCATCACTTCCTCCCATTCTCGGTTGCAGGACTTTTTTCGGAATGCACCCACTTTATAGAAATCCATCCCTCGCACAATAAGATTTTTCTCTAGTCTTCAAACCTTCAAGCGTTCTCTGAAAACCCACCTCCTCAGACAATCTTATAATATTCCTTAACCACGCTCTTAATCTCTCTAGGTTACAATATTACCACCCTCTACACAGCTAACACAAGACAACAACCCTATGACCAACATAGTAGTATGACTGAGCATACAGCCACTAGATACTCTGTAACCTTTGTATTCTAGCTGTACAAATATTCAATAAGATGTAGCACTTACCCATGTGTATCAAACCATTGTCCCATAGATTGTAAGCTTGCGAGCAGGGTCCTCTTACCTCTCTGAATGTATGGATTAAGCAGTATTGTTTGATCCCAATTATAAAGAGTTACAGAATCTGCTGGCGCTATATAAATAAATGATGATGATGATGATAATGATGAATCATTGTACCTTAGACACAGCTGTCAATCATTCCTTTAGGCTGCTGCTGTTGGATACATGTTCATTGAAATTCTTCCTTTTCCTGCTTCCTGTGCTAGTTGTGACTTATCTCTAGTAGTGTGTACTTGTGTCTATTGTTCTCTGAATATTTTGTCTTTCGAACTCGGCTTGGATTTGCACTCATACTCTGTCTGCCCCGACCTCTGGACTGTATTTTGGACTTTGCTAGAACTCAGCCTGCCCTGACTTTCATTTTAGATTTGAATTCTCTTGTACACCATTGTTTCTGGGCTTTTGTTGGACACTGGTGTCTTCTTGGTCCTCTGTGTCATGACCTAACCTCCACGATACTTATCAACCTAAGCCTGCATTACTTAGAGCTTAAGACTTGAGGGCACCCGAGTGTTGGTGGGCCACTCACACTCTATAAGAATTGTGGCTGTTACAGATGTTAGAGTGTACCAGGTGCTAGTGGACATAAAGTCATACAAAGAGCAATCCACTTCTTGACACCCCTGGAACTCACCCGATCCGGTGTGTTGTCCTGCGCGGCTGTCCAGGAATCACACCTCACGTCTGATCAACCGAGCGCGACTGCAGTTGCTGGAGCCTGGTCTTTGGTTCCTACAGGGGAAAGACATTAAAAAGAGACAAGTGGCATGCAAAACAACAAACTGTTTGGCATGTTACCTGCCAGTGACCACCTCACAAATGGCCACCCACTACATCTACTCTGGGAGTGGACCGATCTTGCTGATGGTCACCTGTCCTGGGCCACCTGTATCTGCAGAGACTTAGCTACTTAACAGGCCCCCACCAGCCAACTGAACCCCGATTGTTAAGCCCGCCTGTCTTGGCATTTGGGACTTTAAGTGCCCCTACGGATAGCTACAGGAGCCTTGTTATCCACTCTCAACAACTTAACCTACTTACTTAGGGGCTTCACGTCTTTCTACACTAATCAGAGCTTTGTGCCTTTTTTTCCCACTATAAGGACCTACTGCCCCGCTTTCAACAGGGACCTAATGTCCCCCTAAACACTAGGACCTAATGTCCTTCTACTCTATTAGGGCCTAGCGCCCTCTCAACTACCAGGGCCTTGGGCCCCCTCTAACTAACAGGCCTGACACCCAATTACAACTCTTTAGCCTTCTGCCGAGCCTAATTTAAGGCCTAGTTTCCACTTTAGCTGGCCTTTTGCCCAACCTAACAATCAGGGCCTTGTGTCAATTCACTACCTAGGGGCCTTTTCTCCCAAATCCCTAGCTATCGGGTCTTGTGCCCTGGAATACCTAAGTGCCTTATGCCCTTCTAACGATGGGCTTCTTGCCCAACTAAAAGGCCTCTTGTCTAACTAACTAATGGGCTTCTGCCCAATCTACCTAATGGGCCTTGTGCCCATGTTACCTAGTGAGCCTTGTGCCCAAAGACTACTACTGGAACCTTCTTCCCTAACTACACTAAAGGGCCTTAGTGCCCCAACTTACTTATGTGGCCCTGTGCCCCAGGTAAAGGGCCCTGCTGCCTTACTAAGCTACTGGGCTTTGGGCCCACCTAAACCAAAGGGGCCAGTGTTCACCAAAGCTACTTATGGTACTAGATCCCAACTAGCTATGTATGGGCTAGTGCCCATCTACCCTAACTGGGCCGGGGCCTTATGCCCCACTTTCTTGCCAACAGGTCTAGTGCCTGACTTGAGCCCACGGGCTGTGTGCCAGACCTACAGGTATAATTATATTCAAATTGCCCCTTGCTTCTTCGGGTCTTCCAGAACCTCCAGCTAGTGGCGCCTCTTCTTTGCTTCGGCGCACCTTCCCCTGGTGTCTTCTTCTCTACAAGGGCTCTCCACCGACGATGTCTTCTTCTCAAATCCTGTCTTCCTTTCTTGATGCTCCGCCTCCTCATGGCAGTATAGCTCCTAGCCCTTACAAGGGCTCCCTGTCACTTCTCTTGTCTTCCTGTGTTGACCGGGCACCTCCAGACGTTCCATGACGTTCGTTTTCTTTCACTGCCGCCAACTTCCAAAAGAAAATCTCGGCTCCCAGCGCCTTATATGTTGATTAGTTCTCTGTTTTGCCAAAGTTTGAAATGGCCGAGGTATGCCAGGATTGGCTCACCATCATCATCATCACTATTTATTTATATAGTGCCACTGATTCCGCATGGCTGTACAGAGAACTTATTCACATCAGTCCCTACCCCATTGGAGCTTACAGTCTAAATTCCCTAACATATACACACAGACAGAGAGAGAGACTAGGGTCAATTTTGATAGCAGCCAATTGACCTACTAGTATGTTTTTGGAGTGTGGGAGGAAACTGGAGCACCAGAAGGAAACCCACGCAAACACGGGGTGAACATACAAACTCCACACAGACAAGGCCATGGTCGGGAATTGAACTCATGACCCCAGTGCTGTGAGGCAGAGTGCTAACCACTTAGCCACCATGCTGCCCATTCTGACCACCGAATGGCCAAAAGGGGAGAGTGAGTACTGACTGGCTCATCTGCCTACTGCTGCTGGAACCTGCAAGAAAGGAAGAGGAGTACTCCTGGTGAGTAGTTTTCCATCTACTCTATTTCACAAATCGGGGTCTTAGCCTTGTTTATACCACTCAGTGGTACCATATCACTGTGCATTTCCCTCCTGGTCGTATGCAGCATTCTATTCTGGGACAAGCGTGACTTCTGTCTGCAGTACTGGAGGCTGTCATCTTGGTTGAGACATTTGCTAAACATCCTGCTGAGCCTGAACATCTGGGGGTAAATGTATTTATGTCCTTCGGCGATTAAATTTAAAGCGGCGCTGCATTGTGAAGGGAAGTTTCCCCCCTGATCTCATTCACCAATTGGCTTTGTCTGCAGACTATAAGAGTCTCCTCCTACACTCAGCAAATTGCCAGTGAAACACTTTGCTAGTTGCTGGTTCCAGATCTCCACAGTTGCTGTTCTATTGCTGCTTCTATCTTCCTGCTGTATACAGATTTCAAGCCTCCATGTGAATTTAGCTTCTTCCTGGTTGCTTCTTCAATCCTTCTGCTGTATACAGACCTCCACCATTTATCCTCTGAGGGAATGCAGCTGTGTTTAGGACTTCTCTGTGTGAGTTGAACTTCATCTAGTTACTGTTATATGAACTGCAAACCAGTAACCCTTGGTGTAAATTCAACTTCATCGTGTTGCTATTACATGAACTGCAAACCATTAACCATTTGTGTGAACTCAACCTCATCTATTGCTGTTATATGTATTGCAAACCAATAACCATCTGTGTGAATTCACCTTCATTGCACCTGCTTGTATACTGATTCCAGCGGTTGTATTTCTGTATGGTTCCTACTACTAACATCCTGTATACAGGACTAGAGGAGTAAATTTGTTCCTGGAAAAACCATGTTACAGTGCAAGGGGTGCAAATTAGGATCTAGAACATGCCCTACCCGAACTATAATTCTGACCCTACATTTTACATTTACATCCCCCTCCAATGCTTGGATTGGTTGCCTTATTTTATCAGGTCAATTGACTGTTGGAATAGGTATTTATTTATGTGTATTACATTTATCTCCTCATTTACTTCTGTAGCAGAGCTCCTCACAGTGACATCGGTGGAAGCAGTTCTAAGTTTAGGACATTATATCGAAGTAGCAGCAATTATTTACTATGTTGCTGTCTTTCTTAATAAAGGTATATTGTATAAAGATCCCATCCATGTACACTGTTATTTTATTATTTATAGTATTAGTATTTATTTATATAGCGCCAGCAAATTTTGTAGCGTTTTACAATTGGGAACAAACACATTAATAAAACAATAGTGGGAAATACAGACAGACAGAGGAGTAAGAGGGCCCTTCTCACAAGCTTATCATGGGAATCTGATCATACTCACCAACTTTTCACTCTTTGCTCCAGGAGATCTCGGAGGGGAGGTGATATGTGAGGATGCAAGGGGGCGGGGCGTAGTGAATTGTGACATTTTGGCTTAGCTCCCCTCCCCCATGAAATCTACATGGAAGATGGAAGTCTCTGGGACATTCTGGGAGAGTTGTCAAGTATTACTTTGATGCCCCAAATCCTCCAACTAACATCACTGCACAGGATCTTGCTTCCTATTTCAAGGACAAAATAGATAAGATCAGGCTTGAAATGGTATCTCCCTTGACAAGCAATCTGCTCAATTCCTTTGTAGCACCCTCTGACACTCTCTCTTCATTTGATCCCACAAATGAACAGGAAGTTTCTACTCTCTTCTCATCTTCCTACTCTACCTCCTGTCCTCTTGATCCCATTCCCTCACAAATTGGTATGTCCCTGTCTCCTGTGCTCATTCCCCCTCTAACTAAAATCTGTAATCTATCTCTTTCCACTGGTATTTTTCCATCTATATTCAAGCATGCAGTGATTACTCCCATTTTAAAAAAACAGAATTCTGACCCTAACTCTCTCATAAATTACCGCCCCATCTCCCAGCTTCCATGCCCCTCCAAGCTTCTCGAGAGAATTGCCTACACACGCCTCACACACTTTCTTACAGCAAACAACCTATTGGATCCTCTTCAGTCAGGCTTTCGCTCTCAACACTCCACAGAGACTGCGCTGACAATAGTTGTCAATGATTTGATCACAGCAAAAAATAATAACCAATACTCTCTTCTAATTCTCCTGGATCTCTCTGCTGCATTTGACACTGTTGACCACTCTATCCTCATACAAACGCTGCAATCCCTAGGCACTGTCCTATCCTGGTTCTCATCCTACCTATCTAATCGCTCTTTCAGTGTTAATTTCTCTGGATCCACCTCTGCTCCGTTTCCTTTATCAGTTGGAGTTCCACAAGGCTCAGTCCTTGGTCCTCTGCTATTCTCTATCTACACCACTTCTCTTGGAAAACTAATAAACTCCTTTGGATTTCAGTATCATCTCTATGCGGATCATACACAAATTTATCTATCCTCTCCTGATCTTTCACCATCTGTGTTGTCTCGCGTTACTGACTGTCTTTCTGCCATTTCATCGACTATTGCAATTCCCTCCTTACTGGTCTTCCCAAAGTCAGACTTGAACCCCTACAATCTATTTTGCACGCAGCGGCTAGACTGATTTTCCTTACTAACCGTTATTCCTCTACTGAACCACTTTGTCAGTCTCTACATTGGCTGCCTGTATTTCAACGAATCCAATATAAAATTCTTCTACTAACATACAAGGCCATCAACAAAATTGCACCGACATACATTTCCTCACTTGACTTGAAATATCTCCCTACTCGACACCTCCATTCTGCACAAGATCTACGTCTCTCCTCCACTCTCATCACATCCTCCCATTCTCGGTTACAGGATTTTTTCCGGGCTGCACCCACTTTGTGGAATTCCCTCCCACGCACAGTAAGATTTTCCTCTAGTCTTCAAACCTTAGAGCGTTCACTGAAAACCCACCTCTTCAGACAAGGTTATGATATTCCTCAACCATCATCTTAATTTCCCTAGATTACCCTATTGCCATCCTCTACACTGCTAACGCAAGACAACAACCTTCTGACCAACATTGCAACACACACAGCCCACTCAGTACTTTTACCTTTGCAGTCTAGCTGGTCCATTGTGCAATATGATGTAGCACATGCCCTTGTGTTTCTAACTCCCATTGTCCTATAGATTGTAAGCTTTCGAGCAGGGTTCTCTTACCTCTCTGTCTGTATGTATTACCCAGTATTGTCTTACTAATGTTTGTTCCCAATTGTAAAGCGCTACGGAATCTGCTGGCGCTATATAAATAAATGTTGATGATGATGATACATGAGGGTGCATGTTACATGTTGCATACTGGCCCAGCCAGATTGCAAAGGTAAAAAGTGCTTAGTATGCTATATTATCCAGTCACAGAGCATTGCTGTTCAGAGGGTCAGGGGGTCAGAGGGTTGTAGTCTTGTGTCAACTGGTATAGAGGGTGGTATAAGGGTAACCTAGGGAGATTAAGAGGGTGGTTGAGGAATATTATAAGCTTGTCTGAAGAGGTGGCTTGAAGATTTGAAGACTAGAGGAAAGACTTATTGCGCAAGGGGTTTAATTCCACAAAGTGGATGCAGCTGAATACAGTCCTGTAACCGTAACTTGGAGCATGTGATGAGAGCGGATGAGAGACGCAGATCTTCTGCAGAACGGTGGTGTTGAGTTGGGAGATATTTTGAGACAAGGGAGGAGATACATGTTGGTGGAGTTTTGCTGATGACCTTGTATGTTAGTAGAAGAATTTTATATTGGATTTGGTAAAAAAAAACAGGCAAACAGTATAGAGACTGACAGAGTGACTCAGCAGAGGAAGAACAATTTTCAGGGAAATTCAATTTGGCCGCTGGGTGCAAAATAGATTGCTGAGGGGAGAGTCTGATTGGGGAAGACCAGCAAGGAGGAAATTGCAATAGTCAATGTGGGAGATGATGAGGGCATGAATTAAAGATTTTGCAGATTATTGTGTGACATATGTGCGTATTCTGGAAATGTTTTATCAATGTAAGTAACATGATTTATATATAAATTGGATTTGTGGAACTAAGCATAGTTCAAGGGATAGTTCTGAGTCCAGGATCACACCTAGGCAACGAGCTGGGAGGTGGGATTTATTGTCATATTGTCAACAGAAATAGAAATGTCATGTACGTAACTTCTCTTAGTGGGTGGGAATATTATTAGTTTTGCTTTCGAAAGATTGAGTTTGAGTTGGCGAGAAGACATCCAAGATGAAATGGCAGAAACACAGTCAGTAACGCGAGACAACACAGATGGTGAAAGATCAGAAGAGGATAGATAAATTTGTGTATCATCCGCATAGAGATGATATTGAAATCCAAAGGAGCTTATTAGTTTTTCAAGAGAAGTGGTGCAGATAAAGAATAGCAGAGGACCTAGGACTGAGCCTTGTGGTACTCCAACTGAGAGAGGAAGCAGAGAGTCAGTGGATTCAGAGAAACAAACAATGAAAGAGTGATCAGATAGGTAGGATGAGAACCAGTATAGAATAGTGTCCTAAGACCAAGCAATTGTATTGTTTCCATGAGAAGAAACTGGTCAACAGTGGGGAATGCAACAGAGAGATCCAGGAGAACTGGAAGCAAGTAATGGCTTTTAAATTTATCTGTGATCAAATCATTGATAATCTTATTCAGTGCTGTCTCTCTGGAGTGTTGAGAATAAAAGCCCTACTGAAGAGTAACCAATAGGAAGTGTGTGAGGCGCGTGTAGGCAAGTCTCTGAAGAAGCTTGGAGGGGCATGGGAGCTGAGAGATGGGGCAGTAAATTGAGAGAGAGTTTGGGGTAGAATTGTTTTTTCAGAATAGGAGTAAAAACTGTGTCCTTGAATTATGACTGACAGATACCAGAGAATACAGATTTTAGTTAAGGTTGGGATGAGCACAGGATATAGGCATCTACTGATTTGTGAGGGACAGAGAAGAGTAGAAAGGTAATAGGAGAGTAAAAACATCATCTTCATTTGTAGGATCAAATGAAGAAAGAGTGTCAGAGGGTGCTGGGAAAGAATTGAGCTGGTTGAAGATTCCATTTTCAATGTTATCAATCTTGTCCTTGAAATAGGAAGCAAGATCTTGGGCACTGATGTCAGTCGGAGGGTTTGGGATGGGAGGGTTGTGAATAGTCTTAAATGTGCTAAAAATTTGTTCAGAGTTAGAAGCCTGAGCAGAGTTGAGAGATTGGAAGTATGTTTGTTTAGCAGTGTCCAGAGCATTTCAATAGAATTGGTAGATAGCCGTATATGTGAGGAAATCATTAGAGGTAAGAGATTTACACCACTGATGTTCTGCTTTGAGAGAATGCTTTTGAAGTTTTCTTGTTACTTTAGTGTTGCACGGCTGACGTTGAAGTCGACGTGACGTATGAAGAGTAGCTGGATCCACTTGGTCAAGGGCTGTCGCTAGGGTTTGATGAAAGCACAGAACTGCTTTATTAGGAGAGGAGTAGGTAGAAATTGGGGAGAAAAGGTGTTGGAGAGAGGTGGTGAAGAATTAAGATTTCTGCTGGTATTGGGAGGCTTGGAAGAGTTTGACAGCAGAGAGGTTAAAGTACTTGGTAAGAATGTGTAGCTCACTAGGTGATGATCCAAGAGGGGGACAGGATTGATAGGGAAATCAGAAAGTGAGAATAGTTTAGAGAAAACAAGATCAAGGCAGTGGTCATCCTGATGAGTAGAGGATTCAACCCACTGAGAGAGGCTGAGGAGGTTACAGAGAGTAATTTTAAAGCACAAGTGGAATGCGGATTATCATTGGGAATATTTAGATCACCCATGATGATGGTGGGGATGTCACAGGATAAGAAATGAGGGAGCCAAGCAAAGAAATGTTCAAGGGGAGTTAGAGATCACAGAAACACACATAGAGAATGGGTTATAAATCCTAAAAGCATGTACTTCTAAAGATGTGACCAGGAGTGATAGGACATTTGGGAGAACTGTAAATGTGCAGTGTCGGGAGAGAAGTAGTCCAACCCCACCGCCTTGTCTGCCTCCAGGTCTGGAGGTGTGGGTGAGATGGAGGCCACCATGTTAAAGGGCTGCAGGTGAGGCAGTGTCTGATTGCGTGAGCCATGTTTCTGTCATTGCCAGAAGGTTGAGGTTGTTTGAGAGGAAGAGGTCATGTATGGAGGCAGGGGCGGTCTGGCCCGGGGGGCAGGGGGGCAACGGCCACCCGGGCCACTGGGTCAGACGGCTATTAGGGCCGGGGGGTAGCCCAACCGGCCGCCCCCCCGGATGCAAAAAACATAGTTTTCCCCCCGCGGCCGCATCTGATGACATCAAATGCGGCCGTGTCAGCGCACAGGCGGCCCCATCACATGACAGGGGATGCAGCCGCATCCCCTGTCATATGATGCGGCCGCCTGTGTGCCCCCCGTCCATCCCTCTCCGAGCCCGCGCCTGTATGGAGGAAAGTTTGTTACAAGCAAGCGTGCATTTCAAAGGGCACATTTAAAGGACTTTGGAAGAGGGGAGACAGTTGTGTTTGAGGTTTGCTGTATTTCTGTAGTGTCCTGAATACGTTTATTGGGGGATGTGGAATATGTGGGGTGGATTGGATTTGGTAATATATTGCCAGCTAAAAGAAACAGTGAGAAAGATAGGGAATATGATTATAATATATGTGACCTTTTATGTCCTTGTGACAGGTTGAGAATGTTACAGTTAAGTGTTAATTAGAGGGGAGTGGAGTAGTGAGGGGGCAATGTGGGCAGAGGTGTGTGTTGCAGGAAGGGTGAAGGGTGATATAGTCCTAAAGATAATGTCTTGAACGGTTGGTAAGAAAATCGATTTGTTAAACATTGGGATTTAAGAACACATGGAAAGAGCAAATAAACCAAGGAAATGCAGAGAGAAAATGAGAAGTAATACCTGGAGGAAATGTCCAGTGCAACTTATTTCTGGATATCTTTAGATGTTGTTCAGTGTTGGTTCCACTTTGTTGTATAACTGGGCATTTCCTAACACTTTGTGAGAAAACCCCAACACGTCACAACCCAAACACATTTCTCCTTAGATTGAATGCTAAGATATAGTGAGGCTGACTTTAGAACAAGTTACATCTGTGCTCATTGGTCATCTGATTAAAAGGAACTGAAGTGCTCTGTGTCAGGCTAGATAAGAAATAGGCCAACATGGTTGTGGGTGGATGACATAGAAATAATTTATTGTAGAAATGTAATTCAATTAGTGGTGCAAGCGCCAATTTACATCACTGCAAATGTACTTATAATTTATATATATATTGATATGTTTTATATGGAAATGTATTGATTTCGTAGACAGTATGTCATTTTTGGGTTTTGTAACTTTTCTGTAGGAAATCCCAAGTAAGCATCTGAGTGGAGGAGATGTGTTTTGTACAACTCTCTGAGGACAAATAATCTCATGTTAATTAGACCATTTCATTGCTGAATGACCAACACGTCTGTTGAGCCTGAAAACACAGGAGGTGCAATTAGACTTACTGGTAGACTTCCTATGTGTGTAAGACTCAAGATGGAAGTGATTACAGAATAATTTGAATTTTGCAAGTTTAATTACATTAAAATCAAGATTAGAGGAAATGTTATATCCTGATGGTAAACATTCAGTATAAAACCTCAGACATAGTGGTGCTGCTAGCAGCAATGTAAAACCTCTCCATGCTGATTTATGTGCAGGCTGTATGAAGCATCTGGATTGGTTAGAGGGGCAGGAGGCTGGATTACCCCCTGCCAGGGTATCTGTGTAAATCTGTATAAAAAGCGGACAGTTTGACCATGTAATGTATCATCATACCATCTGTAACTTCTGGAAAGATTGCTAGCTCCACTGACTGGCGTGTATATGTCCTTATTAGGACTACATGAGCTAATAAAACATCATTTTATCAGCTGTAATTTCTGTGACCTACAGATTAGACCAATGTAATCCATTATCTGGCTGTTCTGAGGTTGGAACCCAGCATCCAGTACCAACGCTCTGCCCACTACCCTACAGCTCTGGCCAGTGTGATCGGCCAGAGGGAACCATCCACAGCAAACCTGATCTGAATGCAAAAGGTCAGATGTACCGGCAGGGGTACACTAGCAGCGAGAGGTACCCAGAAGGACGCGGTCCTAAGTGCCACTGAAGGAGTCTAGTGGTGGCAGCAGCAAAAGCCCCTCCTAATGAGGTTAGAGGGCTGAGATTAGCATTTGGGATAAAGAAAAGGGGATGGTGGCAAGGCAAACCCAGATGGTCCCCAGCAACACAAGAACAGGGTAGCATAGGAGGTCCATCCTGTCACAATGGTGTTATAACATATGCCTCACTGATTAAAACACTACCACATGTAATAAATACTAACAGAATGATGTTATATACTCTAAAAAGCACAAAATGAGCCGAGATGAGTCACTGATAGTAATGAGATGAAATGAGCTTCAGATAATGGAGAGCATTAGAGTTCAGTATTTCCTGATGTTATGTATTTAAAAAAGTACAAAACACTTCTATTTGTAGAGTAGAAAGTGAGACACGTCCATTTTGTGCTGAATGCTTATGAAACAGAATGAGAGGCGATGAGGAAAGTGTTTGGAAAGGAAGAGATCATATTATATAAATTCTCTTTGGTATCAATGTGAGTGTATCATTTGTGCTGAACATTACACATGTGCTGTAATTAGATCAACATCTTACTTTGGTGTAGTCTCATAGGACGTCCCATCCACCCATCTCCAGCTGCCGTCCACATCTGTCAGACCGATCCATGTGGTGATCCCCTGGGTCAGCTTACTTACATAATCCTTCACCAAAGCAGAAATACAGATCATTACACTGATCAATACACATCTAACTGCTGTCTATATACTTGTCCAGTCGGACACACAAGTTGTTCTCCTAACTGTGACTACAGTGCCCACATATATACTTATACACCCATCTCTGGGCTATGTACACCCACATTTACTTATACACCCATCTCTGGTCTATGTACACCCACATTTACTTATACACCCATCTCTGGGCTCTGTGTACCCACATTTATTTATACACCCATCTCTGGGCTCTGTGTACCCACATTTATTTATACACCCATCTCTGGACTATGTGTACCCACATTTACTTATACACCCATCTCTGGACTATGTGTACCCACATTTACTTATACACCCATCTCTGGGATCTGTGTACCCACATTTATTTATACACCCATCTCTGGGCTCTGTGTACCCACATTTATTTATACACCCATCTCTGGACTATGTGTACCCACATTTACTTATACACCCATCTCTGTACTATGTGCACCCACATTTACTTATACACCCATCTCTGTACTATGTGCACCCACATTTACATATACACCCATCTCTGGTCTATGTGCACCCACATTTATTTATACACCCATCTCTGGACTATGTGTACCCACATTTACTTATACACCCATCTCTGGGATCTGTGTACCCACATTTACTTATACACCCATCTCTGGTCTATGTACACCCACATTTACTTATACACCCATCTCTGGGCTCTGTGTACCCACATTTATTTATACACCCATCTCTGGACTATGTGTACCCACATTTACTTATACACCCATCTCTGGGATCTGTGTACCCACATTTATTTATACACCCATCTCTGGGCTCTGTGTGCCCACATTTACTTATACACCCATCTCTGGGCTCTGTGTACCCACATTTACTTATACACCCATCTCTGGGCTCTGTGTACCCACAGTTACTTATACACCCATCTCTGTACTATGTGCACCCACATTTACTTATACACCCATCTCTAGGATCTGTGCACCCACATTTACTTATATACCCATCTCTGTACTATGTGCACCCACATTTACTAATACACCCATCTCTGGGATCTGTGTACCCACATTTACTTATACACCCATTACTGGATTATGTGCACCCACTTTTACTTATACACCCATCTCTGGTCTATGTGCACCCATATTTACTTATACACCCATCTCTGGTCTATGTGTACCCACATTTAATTATACACCCGTTTTTGCACTATGTGCACCCACATTTACTTATACACCCATCTCTGGAAAATGTGTACCCACATTTACTTATACACCCATCTCTGGACTATGTACACCCACAATTACTTATACACCCATCTCTGGACTATGTGTACCCACATTTACTTATACACCCACCTCTGGACTATGTACACCCACAATTACTTATACACCCATCTCTGGACTATGTGTACCCACATTTACTTATACATCCATCTCTGGACTATGTGTACCCACATTTACTTATACACCCATCTCTGTACTATGTGCACCCACATTTACTTATACACCCATCTCTGTACTCTGTGTACCCACATTTACTTATACACCTATCTCTGGACAATGTGCACTCACATTTACTTATACACCCATCTCTGGTCTATGTGTACCCATATTTACTTATACACCCATCTCTGGACTATGTGTACCCACATTCACTTATACACCCATCTCTGGACTATGTGTACCCACATTTACTTATACACCCATCTCTGTACTATGTGTACCCACATTTACTTATACACCCATCTCTGGGCTATGTGTACCCACATTCACTTATACACCCATCTTTGGACTATGTGCACCCACATTCACTTATACACCCATCTCTGGACTATGTGCACCCACATTCACTTATACACCCATCTTTGGACTATGTGTACCCACATTTACTTATACACCCATCTCTGGACTATGTGTACCCACATTTACTTATACACCCATCTTTGGACTATGTATACCAACATGTACTTATTCAGCCACATTTAGTTACACTCGCACACTATACTAGATTAGTGATGTACACAACATTTCTCCCCCATATCTAGGGATGATCCAGTAATCTCCTGGTGCCCCTCACTCTCCCCCATACCTAGACATCTATAGATCTCCTAGGATGATCCATCCTTACTCACCTGCTCCTCAGCATTGTTTATTACGACCAGATGAGACTTCATATCTTCACAGTCTTTCTTGGCGTCAGGCCATGGAATGGATTTTTGGGACACATAGTAGCAGCTCAATGCGTAATATCTCCAGTCAAGGCTGCAGAGAGGGTCCTGAGTACCTGCAGGAGATGATGATGGTTTAGGACGTGTTCTAGAAAATGGTCGGTGGTTAGATCGAGAACCTTTCGTGACATGTTACAACCATCCACATAGAACATGTGGCTGCAGTTACAGGAAGTAGAAGAAACTGATGTCAGGTCTCTTTCAGATTAATTATAATTATTACCACTTTGCACTTCTATAACAATCCTACAGGAAGGAAGAGAGTCCAATATAATTCTCCTGCCTCCTTCCCTTTCTACTTGTGGGGCAGGCAGGAGAAGTTATACTGTGCAGTTGTCTATACACACAATGTAAGAAGAGATACTGAGAACTACGCCCATCATACAGCACAAGAGGAGTAACACTGTGCAGTTGCCATTACATACAGAATAAGAGCAGATACTGAGAATACACCCAGAATACAGAATAGAGAAAAAGAACTGTGCATCTCATCATTACAAAGAGATAAGCAGTGACGTTCCCAGATGGTTAGGACTGGGATTGTTATAAGGAATCAGGGACATTGGTCACCTATTAGGTGATATCATGTGATGGGGATAAGAAATGAGGACACTAGAGGTGTCTGGAGACAATGGTTGGATCTGGATGTTTGGGTTCTGTTGGGAAATAGGTTTGGTGGGTAAGTGCTCTGGTGGGTGGACTAGTATGAACTAAGTGATGTAATGCGCTCAATTGTCTTAGTACTAGGTGTTTTTGTATTTATTTTTATTTTATATTTGTATTTGTTTTTATTTTTATTGTTTTTATGGATATATCTATTAATTTATTTCTGTCAATTAGCACAATTACTATTACTATTTGATCATTTCTTTTTTCGATCCCCTTTATGTACTTTATAACATTTATCTCTTACCCTCTAATTCCATGTTATAAAATTTGAATTTTAATACTATAATGGTACATATATAATGCTGGTCTTTTTAACTCATTTTTTATGCCTTATGTTGAACATGATACCGATTAGGTTTATCAGTCATCATAGTTTTCTCTCATATGCATAAAAATTTCGCCAATCTTGACTCCACGCCATTCCATTTATCCCACTTAGGGTTCATGAGTACATGTTCCGGACAAATTTAGATTCCTATGATGGCTAGAGATATTTCTAATAAGCAATAGATACTACGTTATAATCCTTGTTGTATTTTTAATCTGTTATTCTTAGTAATGCAATATCCTGCTTGCATCTACTCGGACAACAAGTGGAATGATGGATATCACTAAAGCTATATGAACCAGTACCGTTAGCCAATTCAGAACAAATAGCAGATAAACCCTTGGTATATATTTTTATTCTGCATTTTCATACAACAATGTATATCCATTAGTAACCAATGTCTGCCTATAAGTGTCTTTTTCAAGTCACAAGACCGCCATGCCTATTGGCTAATCAACTGAAGCAGCTATATAAATACTCACAGATAGACTGTTACCCATTCACCCCTGAAGAAATTCGCCAAAGCGAATGAAACGCGTTGGGGCACGCCCCCACACCTCTGATGTTAACCGGAAGTCACGTACGTTCCACTGTGGAACGCACGCCATCTCCTCCTATTTTCACTACCTCTGTAAGCGCGATCAACGCTGTACAACAAAACAGGGATCCCTGCATCGCAAGTTGAACTAAGCACACCGGTGGACTCCATTCTTACTGCCGGATTGACTGAGGTTGATAATTAGATTGCCTATTAAACCCCGCTGTACCACAAGTTAGACCAAGCACGCAGGTGGACTCCATTCATAATGCTGGATTAACTAAGTCTGGGATGTTAGACTGCTTAATGAACCCCGCTGCCCCGCTATTCGCATGGGTTTTAGGATAGACCTCTCCAACAATCTTTATTGCTCCGTGATATTGGAACTTTGGACATTTTGTGTTTTGTGTTTTGTGTTTTGTGCGTGTGGAATATCTATAGGCTGGTTTTATTCATAAAGTGATTTTATTTCATTCAATTTCATTTTGACCCATTTGTTTCAATCCGCATATTGGAAGTACAATTGTCTTTTAACCCTTGTATGTATTATTAAATGTTGTTATAACTTATCATTTGCAACATCCTTCATGGTAGGAATATCTACACCTAGTACTAAGACAATTGAGCGCATTACATCACTTAACTTTTGTTTAGACCTTTAGAGGGACAGGATATTCCCTTTTGGTAATAGCTGCTCTTGTCTTTATTGGAGTTGAGCGCCATCATTATTTATTAAGACTAGTATGAACTCACTGTTTTCATTTCGGATCTCTTCTCTCAATCTTCCAACAGCATTTAATATCCTCTGAACATCGCTCTGAAGTGAGCCTGTGATATGAAGAATACTGGTTACTTACAGTCCCCAGCAGGTACCTATCTGACCCCTCATAGTAACTCCAGATAACCAAACAATCTCTATATCTGTGTGTTGCCCCCATTCTCTCCCCCACCCCATCTCCATAAGATTCAGCAATCACTATCTCAGATCTAGCAGTGCCACATTAATACCTCATATTACCCATGTCCCAGTCACCAGGCTATGGGACAGGGGTGATTTATAGGGGCTCAGGGACCTGGGACCACTTTACAAAATCTTTAAAACATCAATAAATATGATTTAATAAATTATTACTTATAAGAGACCCAAAAACATTTCACACCAGAAATCCACTGATCACCATCACCATCACCATCACCATCACCATCACCATCACCATCACCATCACCAGGTGTCTGTGTATGTGGGTGTATGGATGTCTTTAGTCAGCCAGAGCACATGAAACTGGTGCATAAGGCAGTGAGGTGTTATTATTTTGGTCTAGGTAAAACTGAAAATCTCAAGTGATAACTGAGAAGACAAATAGCTCCTAAACATTCCCCCTTGATTGTCCTGCTAACAGGGCATTAGGAAAGTGGTTTCTCTATGAGACATATTCCACACATGGGTCCTCGCGATGAAAGAAAAACAAGTATCTGTGTGTGGTAATTTATACTTTATGGTTCTTTCGATGAAGCTCCTCTTGGTCCCCGAGCAAGAGGCCGACTCCAACTGAGAGAGTGACGTGAAACCCATATCAGAGAGAAGTGAAGCTCCGCCCTCAATAAAGACAGCTTCACCAGAAAAATGTTTTAACAAGGGATAACAATAATGAGTTATAAGAGGGGGTAATTACATTTTGCAATTATACACATACATCAATTAAAAAGTTTTGTTCAATTCACGACATAACCTTCTTCATTTTTAATGAAGTCTAATTTTTTACTCCTCATATGTGTATCAGATCAGATGAATTTGCACATTCTCAAAAGACAGAATCCAGATAGTGAAGATAAACGTGAGCTTCAAGCCATACTCTCTCCTGGGACTTGCAGTGCACCAAGCTGCGCACTGAAGCAATTTGGCACTAAGACTGTGTCACTTTGATAAAGATCAGATTAAGGCTTTAGGCCCAAATCAACATTTTTTTCCTTCACAATCTAGTTGGAGTTATTTGGATTTATTTTCAGAGCTGGTAACAAAAAAACAATATTGAGGCGCATGAGAAGAATAAATTAAATCTAAAACAGTGATCTCACATTCCATGAAAATTTGGCGCTTGAAAAAATTACATTGAGGCACAAACAGGCGGATAAAGGGGGTGGGACAGAAGTTATGAACAGGGACAAATATATTGAAGAATCATTAAGATTACTGGGGATAACGACTCCTATGATGTTTTGGAAACGGATTCTACACTGAGTTCTGTTGCTGAACTAAGGACTCTTGGGAAAAGGGAAAGGAACAAGCTGCTTAACACTAACAGAATATCACTTGTGTAACACAACCGCTAAGATTGCTGACTTATAACACACCCAAAGACCTAGAAGAGACTAGGAAGTCCTCTAAGATGTCCCATCGTCTTTGACTAGTAGAGTGTCAGAGTACGAGGACATATTTAAAAAAAATATGTCCTGACTTTGGATTTATATGTACTCTATTCAACACATATTTTACAAAGCTGAAATAATATGCAGTGGAATAATCTCTTTAAAAGACATACTCTAGAAGTGACTTCCTTTTATGATTCTATCCCACATGAAGATGGTTTCCTAGCGATGGGGGAGTTTTTAATAAATCCAGTATATTAAATTTGTTCTTAACATAATAATATTACTTTTATAGATCGATTTTATACACAAACATGAGGGACAGTTATGGGAACTATTTTCACGCCCAGTAATGTCAATCTGTATATGGGGCGCTGGGACAGCAAGAAGATTTTCACAATTTTATACAGGAAACAATTTCTAACTTGACATTTATGTCTAATTTTAGGGAAGATGAGATAAATTTTCTAATAAGATCGATACATATCCTTTTTTACGTAGATAGTAACAGTTACCTGGAATATTCAAGTTATCCTTTAGAAAGCTAGAAGAGAAATATACCATTCCCTAAATTGGCAAGAAACTGCACAAAAAAGGAAGCCTATCAAATACCTATCTAAATCGATTTCTAGAAAGAGATTATCATTTAGAAATACAATAAAAAAGCTCAGTTAATTACGAATGACAATTATCTAGAAAATAAAATTAAGAAATTACTTTATGATCACTGACACATCCTGAGAATTTATCCTATCTGTTCAAAATATCTTCCGGAAAAATTTTTTTTTGAGGCTCGTACTCTGAAACCTTATCTTTCCCCTAGTTGTTTGGAGGTCGTGAATCCAACTGGTGCGACCATATTTTTGAGTTCTATAAGAGGGTCTTTTTTCCATGCAATGCATGTAAAATGTGTAAATAGTGTAGTAAGGGAGCACAATTCATTTTAGATTCTGAAAATTCAAACACAAGAGAGATCCCTCAATCCCCTTCTCCATTCGTTCTCTTCCAAATTTAGTTGCCATTTACCTAATATTTCATCAGACAGAATCCTCTTCACCGATCTGTCGATCTCTGTCATTTTGTTCATCATTGTGGTATCTGTAGATACAGAGGTTTTATGGGTAAATTCACCTTCTTTCCCTGGAGTTTTACTCACCTTTCATTCCTGCCTGGATCACTTATGTGCGTATACTTTTTCGGTATGCACAGAGCTCTTTCATGCAAGATATGCTGGCATATGTCCCATTCTGCATGACCCAAAATATATGTAGATATGTGATAACACAGTTATATGAAAATAATTATTTAAAATTAGGGTAAGTACTGTACAAGTGAAGAATCTCTAGTCTAGATGTAAAATGCCTTAATCCCAGATCCATGTCTTGCCCCTCACTCTCCCCCAGCCACATAATGGTGTGATATTTATTACCCACAGATCCATCTCTTGTCCCTCGCTCTCCCCCATTGTAGATCTTCATCTCTCACCTTTTGAAGTCTTTTTTATTAACAGCTCAATCTCCTTTAGTGGATTGACAGACCCCAGTGTGCCCAGTCCAATCACCATTGGACACTCACCATTCTGAGTCAGATACTCCACTTTTGAGTTTAGGCTCGCGTTCAGTTTTCCGAGTTGTGAGTTGAGGCTTCTTTCTGTCTTGATTACTCCATTATCTAGAGTACAAGTAAAGTCGACACTTATTCTCTTCTCTCCTCCACAATGAGTGTGACCATGATGTAATGAGGGTGTAAATGTAGTGTAAGTGTGAATACAGTGTTAATGTGGATATCACATGAATGTAGCTTGAATGTGAATAGTTATTGCTGAACATGAAAAGTTAGGAGGTGTGTAGACATTGTGAGACTGGCAGTAGCAGTGAAGTGAGTCATTAACATAGAATAGGAGTGTGAGGATACCGGGGTTAGAACCAAAGCTCACTAGATACCCTGTCCTCTAGGCTCACAGGTCACACAGGTAAGGAGACAGGAAAGAAATAATAATCCCTTTTATTAAACAAAGTGTACACACTTAGTAAAATACAACAGTGCTCCCCAAGGAGAAACTTGTTCCCCCACCAAATATATCAAGTGTCAGAAAATCACCAGTGCAAGTAAAAACTCCCCAACAAAGTCCCCAGCAGGTTACCTCCAAGCACAGAGTCCTAGCAGGTCCAAACTCCTGGTAATAAAATCCACAGCTGACAATCCAAGTGGGCCACGGTTTCTGATCCTTAAGGTGGGTCTGTGTATCTTGCTGATCCCAGCTGTACATATGCCTTCAGGAGGTGTTTCAGCGTTCCATTGAAACGCTCACATAACCCATTGGTCTGGGGATGGTACGGAGTGGTTCGCAGGGGCTTAATGCCCCACTTTTCCCATAGGGTCTGGACTAGGTCCCCTTGGAATTGGGTCCCCTGGTCAGTAACCACTTCCCTGGGATATCCTACCCGGCTGAAAATGTCCACCAGAACCTGGGCCACATGCTCTGCGTCTATGGACGACAGGGCTACTGCCTCTGGGTATCTGGTGGCAAAGTCCACCAGGGTGAGGATGAATCTTTTTCCGGTGTAACTGGGGATGGCTAATGGACCTACGATATCTATAGCCACCCGTGCAAAGGGCTCCTCAATTATAGGCAGGGATTATAGTGGGACTTTCTTAGGGGCTCTCCCTATTCTCTGGCAGGTGTCACAGGAGGCTTTGTACTGTTTCACATCCTGGGTGACTTGAGGCCAGAAAAAAGTCCGCAAACACCCGGGCCAACGTTTTTCTGGTGCCAAAGTGCCCCGCTGCTGGAATGTCATGGGCCAGCGCTAATAAATGGGTCCGGTAAGCCCAGGGTACTACCAACTGCTTCACTTCTGTCCCTGGGTCTTGATCTAGGGTGGGGGTGACTACCCTATATAACAGCCCTTTGTCCCACACTACTTTACTGCCTGCCACTTCCCCTCCCCCAGCGTCTGCTGCACTCCTCAGTTTGGCTAGGGATGGGTCAGTCTGTTGGGCCTTCCTAAATTCCCTTCTGTCCTCCTCCCCCAAATCAATTTCTGGTACAACATCAGATCTTTTAGGGTTACTCACCAACGGTGCTGCCTCTGGCTCCTTGGTTCTGGTTTCTGGGGTTAGTCTTGGTGGTCTCCTTGGCGTTGCGGCTTCTTGTGCAGCTGTGGCTTGCACTCGGCTCTGGCTGCGGGTCACAGCTTGCACAAAGTGAGTGACCAATCCCTGGCCCAAATCATTCCCCAAAATCACTTTTGCTGGTAGTCCATCCAGGATGCCCACCTCCACCATTCCAAATCCCGCCCCCCAATCCAAATGTACCCGGGCCACTTGAATATCTGCAAGATGGCCCCCCACCGTGGAAATCCGGACCTGCTGTCCCTCCATAACTTGGGATCTTTTAATTATATCAGGCTCCACCAGGGTCAGGGATGCTCCTGAGTCTCTCAACCCCTGGACCTTGCAGTCCCCCACCCACACGTCCTGTAGATGACCCTGCATATTCCTAGGGCTCTGCCTCCCCTCCCCCAAAATCAGGTTCACCACATACACCCTGTCCCTTGCCTCTGGCACATCAGGACAGGGTGGCTCGGCCTCAATGCCGATTTCAAAATCTCCTGGGGCATACTGTACAGCGGCCCCTGGTGCAGCTCTGGCTCCTGGCATCGGACCTTTGGTACGGGGACAATCTCTCTGGAAGTGCCCCACCTGGTTGCACCGATAGCACCTCTTTGGATTCAGGTCCCAGGGTCTGGATCGGACTGGTTCATCTCTTGGATTCCGGGCAGAGTTCTCTCTAATAAAGGGGCCTCCAGGTGTCACTAGACTTGCTGGAATTGGTCGGCTCCCCCTCCCTGCAGCTGCTTGACTAGGCATACTAGGGGCTCTCAACCTGGGTCGACTCACCACATACTCATCAGCTAGCCCTGCTGCCTCCTCCAGGGTCTCAGGTTTTCTATCCGCCAGCCATTCCCGGATCTCTGGGGCCATTTTTAGAGTCAGCTGCTCCAGCATAATGAGCTCTTTAATTTGCTTAGCGGAGCAAGCCACTTTCCCTTCCAACCATTTCTCACAGGCCCTCTGTAGCTGGCTGGCAAATTCCTGGTGCGACTGTGACCCTCCTTTATTTAAAGTCCTGAACTTGTATCTGTAGGTCTCTGCATTTAACTGGAATTTTGCCATCAGCGACTTTTTCACCGTACCATAATCCCCACATTCTTGAGGGCTTAGAGCCTGGTAAGCTTCCAGCGCTCTCCCAGTCAGGCTGGGTCCCAGATATTTGGACCACTCTTCCTCCTCAATCCCATGGACTCCCATCAAGTTTTCAAAAACCTGGAGATGGGTATCAATGTCTGCATCTGCCTCTTTAAAAATTGGGACTCCACTATATCCCAGCTGAGGTCTCAACCGGGCCTCTCCCCGACCTTCTTTTCTCTGCATCTGGGGTACCTCAATTGCTACCCCCAACATTGCTTGGAGTACGGCTGCCCTTTCATGCAGGGTTGC
The DNA here is from genome assembly GCF_038048845.1 of Mixophyes fleayi. Lineage (NCBI taxonomy): Eukaryota > Metazoa > Chordata > Amphibia > Anura > Limnodynastidae > Mixophyes > Mixophyes fleayi. The sequence continues at coordinate 1,906,732 of NC_134405.1, forward strand.
CCTTTCCCCCAGTGCTGTCAGCCAATCTTGAAGCACTGCTGGAGTGCCGGACGGTGGTCTGGGTTGTGTCCCACTGGGGGGTCTCTGTGGCTGGCCTTTGGCCTCCTCCTCCTCCACCTCTGACTCTTCCATCTCCTCAGGGTGAGCCCTTTCCCATTCCATTAGTTTGGCCACCAGAACTTCACGCACGTCTGTGTCATCAAAGTCCACCCCTTTGGTTCTGCAGAACCCCTGCAAGTGTTGTTTCCTTGCTTTCTTATAGAATCTCTCTGTGGCTTTTAAACTGATCTGCTCTGCTTCTGTGGCCATTCCTGCTGACTTCCCAGCCAGGTTCTTTTTTTACTAACACTGGTGCTGACAGACTGTTGCCTTGTGTCCTTACAGAGCCTGACCGTATCTGGATACGAGTCCCTGCGCTCTACCCAAACGTTGGGACTGTGTGATCCCACTGCTGCCACCAAAAATTGTGAGGACACCGGGGTTAGAACCAAAGCTCACTAGATACCCTGTCCTCTAGGCTCACAGGTCACACAGGTAAGGAGACAGGAAAGAAATAATAATCCCTTTTATTAAACAAAGTGTACACACTTAGTAAAATACAACAGTGCTCCCCAAGGAGAAACTTGTTCCCCCACCAAATATATCAAGTGTCAGAAAATCACCAGTGCAAGTAAAAACTCCCCAACAAAGTCCCCAGCAGGTTACCTCCAAGCACAGAGTCCTAGCAGGCCCAAACTCCTGGTAATAAAATCCACAGCTGACAATCCAAGTGGGCCACGGTTTCTGATCCTTAAGGTGGGTCTGTGTATCTTGCTGATCCCAGCCGCTCGGCCAACTCTCCACCAGCTTGGTGGGACCCTGGGTATAGTCTCCCTACTGATGTAGGCTCACCAATTCCCCAGAATCTGCGAGTGTCTCCCGATGGAGTGGTAACAGAATCAGTCCTAGAGGTACACTGTCCGATCTCTGTCAAGAAGCTCCTGCCTTAAGCATTCCTTTAAGGCCCTGCGAGAATACTGTTACTCTCCAACAGTCCAAGTTCTCCCTGTCTCAAGATTCTCCAACAACTCCCCCCCCTCCCCCAGACAGCTCCCCTTTTGTCCCTTCCACAACCCCCCACTCATTGTCCTCTTCTGATTGGTGGTGTGGAGAGTTTGGGTGGTAACAGGGGTGGAAATAGTGCATGACATCAGTGGTCTCCCCCCTGCGGTGATGGTGCCATTCGGACTGTGTTGCAGACTTGCTAGAACAATAGTTAGCAAACAGGGAGAGACCCCCTCCTGATTTTAGATAAGGTCCTGACCCTCCTCTTTTTAACCCGTTCCACTACTTTTTGATGTCACAGGGTCCACAGCTGATTCCCACTTCCTGTGAGCTGCCTCTCCCCTCCCTCTCTGGACACCACAGCAATAAGAGATCTGGCCACCGGGCGGCATTTAATAACAGAGTGGGCCATGGTTGTTCAGTTGGCCCACTGAGGACAGACCGGGTTGGCAGGATATTCTCAATATAAGGCCCGGGTCTGTCACAAGGAGGACAAGTGAAAATCGGGGATTTGAGTGGTCAGTAACATAACATAGGGTCAAACCAAAATGTGTGCTGCATCAGTCGTCGTTCACTAAGGGGGTTTCCTGTTGTAGTGTTTTATTCCAGATTGGCCTCATGCATTATATGTGTATATACTGTGTGAGTGTAGGTGTAGTGTGGGGATTAGTGTGAGTTTTGTAGTACAACGAGTGTAGATGTGTTGTGAGCATTATTACAGTGTATTGTCTGAGTTTTGGGATGGAGTTTTAGGATATAAAGTGGGGATAATGTAATGTAAATGTAGGGATGTTCCACACTCACTTGTGATGGTCACAACGAGGATGATGATGATGAAGAGGAGAGCAGCATAGAGAGATGATAAAGCACAGATCACAAGGGGGGGCTGTAGGACCCCTCTGTTCATTGTGAAACCTGTGGAGGACAGAATCAATTCACAAATATGTTACTGCTGGATTCAATAAAATATTATTTGAAAAGTATAGAAAGTAAGAGAGTTGGGATGGAGAGATCTCTCTAATACAATATGTAGCCTGGGACTCCTCAAGTAAGAGAATATGATACAATCACTCTGTGCTATTGGTCGTGGGGGGCAAAAGAGAGAGAGGAGTAAAGGGTCACAACCAGGCAGCGGAGTTGGGTGACAGAGGAGACAGTTGTGTTATTAACAATGATGGAGAGGTCATAGTGGGAGGGGAGTCTGGAGGGAGGAAAGCCAATTAGTTCAGTTTTACAGATATTAATTTTGAGAAAGCGCGAGGACATCCAGGAGGAGATAGCAGAGAGACAGTCAGATACACGAGAGAGGAGGGTGGAAGAGAGATCAGGAGAAGAGATGTAGAGTTGAATGTCATCAGCATAAAGGTGATACTGAAGACCGAAGGAGGAGATGAGACTGAGGGAGGGAGTATAGAGCAAAAATAGTAGGGGTAGAGAACAGAGCCCTGAGGGACTCCTACCGGGATAGGGGAGGGGTGGAGGAAGAGCCAGACGCGGAGACAGAGAAGGAGCGGTTGGCGAGGTATGAGCAGAACCAGGCGTGGACTGAAATGGAGAGGCCGAGAGAGAGAAGAGTTTGCAGAAGGAGTGATGTGGTCCGCGGTGTCAAAGGCCATGGTGAGGTCAAGGAGGATGAGTAAGGAGAAATGACCCCTGGATTTGGCTGATAGGAGGTCATTAGTAACTTTGGCAAGGGCAGACTTAGTGGAGTGGAGGGGGCGATAACCGAATTGGAGAGGGTCGAGGAGGGAATTGTCCGAGAGGTATCTGGTGAGGCGACTGCAGACAAACTGCTCAAGTAATTTGGAGGCGTAGAGGAGAAGTGAGATAGGGAAATAATTGGCGAGAAAGGTGGGGTCGATATTTGTTTTTTTGAGGATGGGAGAGATAACAGTGTGTTTAAATGAGGAGGGCACTACACCAGAGGAGAGTGATAGGTCGAAAAGGTGTGCGAGGTAGGAGCAGGCAGTAGGAGAGAGAGAGCGAAGGAGGTGAGAGGGAATGGGATCAAGAGGACAGGTAGAGGGTGGATAGCAAAGAATAAGGAGGCGAACTTCGCCCGATGTAGGGCAGAGGGAGCACCAGAGTTATTTGTTGGAGGAGGGTGAAGCGATAAGGACGGCGGGAGAAGGATGGGCGGATGAGATGTTCAGTCTGATGGCCTCAATTTTGGAAGAGAAAAAAGTGGCGAAGTCAGCAGCGCAGAGGGAAAGTGGGACAGGGGGGGGGCAGAGAGGAGGGAGTTGAAGGTGGCAAAGAGGCTGCGGGGATTAGAAGATTGAGAAGAAATGAGGGACTTAAAGAAGATTTGTTTAGTGAGTGAGAGGGCAGTGCAGAATGAGGAGAGGATAAATTTAAAGTGAAGGAAGTCAGCCAGGGAACGAGATTTCCTCCAGAGGCGTTCAGCAGTGCGAGAAAACCTTTGGAGGAAGCGGGTGAGTTTGAAGTGCCAGGGTTGGGGAACAAGGTGACGTCAGCAGATAGAAGAGGCGGGGTGACAGCCTCCAGGACAGTAGTTAGGGAGTGGTTGTAGAGAGAGGATGCCTGGTCAGGAAAGGCAAGGGAAGTAAGGGGTGAACGGAGAGTATCAAGAGAGGAGGAGAAATAGGTACGGTCGTTAGCTTCAAGGTTGCGTCTATTGCATATTAGTCCAGCTAGATTACAATGGGAATAAGATTTCAGTGGGTGATATGATCCACTCACACAACAAAGTTAGTCAAGGGGCTTGAGGGTTGTTTGAGCATAGAAAGAACATATTTAAGTTGAGTGTGGATGGTGTAGAGGTTGGAAATTGGGTAGAATAGCCTAGGGAGGATAAGATATCTGTTGAGAACATTTTTCAGAGAATCCTTGAAGGTTTGGAGGCAGAGGAAAGTATTGTTGTATGAAGGATGAAACTCCACAGAGAAAAGTCCTTTAAATGAGTATGGAAGCAGGAAATAAGAGTTACAGTGGAATATTTGCAAGCAGTATCAGTATAGCCGCACTGTGCAAAATAGATTTTAGGGGTGAGTGTCTGCTTTGGGTAGATGAGTAAGGATGATATTGCAATAGTCAATACGGGAGAAAGTGAGTGCATGAATTGGAGTTTTTGCAGTGTCTTATTATATATGTGCGTATTCTGGAATGTGACTTAGATGTATGTGACAGGATTAAGACACAGAATGGATGTGGGGGACAAAGAATGGTCGTGAGTCAAGGATCACACCAGGGTAGTGAGCTTTGGGAGTATAATTTATTGCATGTTGTCAACAGAAATAGATATGTCAGGTAGGTAACTTCTGTTGTCTGGTGGGATAATTATTAGCTTTGTTTTTGAAAGATTGAGTTTGAAGTGGAGAGAGGACATCCAAGATAAAATGGCAGAAAGACAGTCAGTAACGCAAGACAACACAGATGGTGAGAGATCAGGAGAGGATAGATAGATTTGTGTATCATCCGCATAGAGATGATACTGAAATCCAAAGGAGCTTATTAGTTTTCCAAGAGAAGGGGTGTAGATAGAGAATAACAGAGGACCTAGGACTGAGCCTTGTAGAACTCCAACTGATAAAGGAAGTGTAGGGTCAGTGGATCCAGAGAAAGCAACACTGTCGTTAAGACCTAAGGATCGCAGCGTTTGTATGAAAAGAGAGTGGTTAACGGTGACAAATGCATCAGATATATCTTTCCATTCGTTTTCTAAATTCTATCTACTAAAACTAGGCTAGATATAACGTTCCATGAGTTTTATAGATTGATTCTGCAATGAGGTAGCCAGGCATGTCACTACATACATGTTCTACAACGAGGGAGCCAGGCATGTCACTACATACATGTTCTACAACGAGGGAGCCAGGCATGTCACTACATACATGCTCTACAACGAGGGAGCCAGGCATGTCACTACATACATGTTACATACATGTTCTACAACAAGGGAGCCAGGCATGTCACTACATACATGTTCTACAACGAGGGAGCCAGGCATGTCACTACATACATGTTCTACAACGAGGGAGCCAGGCATGTCACTACATACATGTTCTACAACGAGGGAGCCAGGCATGTCACTACATACATGTTCTACAACCAGGGAGCCAGGCATGTCACTACATACATGTTCTACAACGAGGGAGCCAGGCATGTCACTACATACATGTTCTACAACGAGGGAGCCAGGCATGTCACTACATGCATGTTCTAGATTCTAAACAGTTCTTTATACAGACTCAATGAAGTCTGGATGTTAGAAAACTCATCAGGATAACAAATATATTAAACAGCTCATTCTCCTACTCAATTGAATGTTAATGTCATGATTCATACATATATTCTGTTGGTTTATCTATAGGAAGAAGAACTATTTATTATCAGCAGACTGGTGTCCATGTGGTAACTGCTGGGAGGGCAGGAAAATCCTGCTCTGTAATTACTGATGGTTCTGATTAGCTGCTCTTCTCAGCTGTAGGACAATCTCTCAGTATCACCAATAACTCAGGGGGTTCAATGGAAATGAGCAAATGTTCCTGTAGTCAGTGGGATAAAGGATGGAATGTGGAATGGCAGGTATGTAAGTAGGTTGGAACACTGTATACTAGTCATCATTTGTATAAGGTCATATATCTATAATACCCACTATTAAAGATGGAGCTGCAATATAGCAGTCATCAGTAAAGTGGGGTCTTTATTACATACTTACCACCAGAAATATGTTTTCTTTTTGTGTATGTTGAACACCAGGAATGTGGGTCATCTTTCTATAATAGCCATAAAATGGGGGGTCTTTTTTATTTACTTACCACCGGAAATTTCGGATCTGTTGTTATACTTAACACAAGTAATTTGGGGACTGTATTGTGTACTAGCCATTGGTGAAGCCAGGATCTGTCTTTAATAGAATTGCCACCAGAAATAAGATAAGGAGGGTGTATATTGTATATTTGCCACCATGAATGTCGGGTCAGCTTTGCATGCTTCCCATTAAAAATAAGGCCACCATTGTTACCACTCCTACATGTAATAACTGACATTTACCATCGTCCCATATGATTGTTACCTTGTTTTTTCCACCTATTGTTTCCTGAGCTATTGTTTGGTGTTGCGTCCTCATTAAGGCTTTGAAAATCTTGATAGTCCGTTGACATTTTCTGAGAAAAAAAAGCTGCATTAGTACTTATTAGACTTTGCTCATTATTCTTATTACCATGTGGGTATAATCTTGTGCCACCTGAATCTACCTCCTTACAAGCATCCATTATGGGGTCACATAAAGCAGTCAATATGGAGGAGTGGAAATAGGCTGCTCTTTCCTCAATAGAGAGAGGAGAGATAACCAGGATAGGAGGGGAGGATCAGAAAGGGGGAAGAGGAGAGAGTAGCAGAGAGGGAGAGATCCTGAAGAAGGAAGAAGAAATATGGTGAGTACCAGAGAGGGGAAGAGGAGAGAGAACCATATGGGGGGATATAGAACCACAAGGGTGGGAGAGACGCCAGAGAATCAAAGGTGGGAGAGAAGGAAGAACTAGTTGTAGACAAAACAAGAGAATGTAGAGGAGAAAGAACTGGTGAAGGGCAGCGAGACGAAAGAACCACAGAGGAGGAGAACGAGACGAAAGTGAGAGAATCAGAGGAGGGGAAATAAAGAAAAACAGAATGAAGAGTGCGGACAGAGAACAGGATTGTGGGAGAAAGAAGAGGGAATCAGAAGAGGGGGAAAGGGAAGAGAGCCATAGAGGGGATAGAAGGAAGTACTGAAGCAAAAACAGGAAGAGGAGAGAGAATTGGAAAAGTACAAAGAGGAGAGAGAACTAGAGCGGGGCTAGCATCAGAGTAAAGAGGAACAAATGGAAAGTATGGGTGAAAATCACAGAGGGGGAGAGACAAAGGAAACTAAAAATGGAATAGAGTAGAGTGTGAGAGGAAAGAGAAACAATTGGAGAGAGAACCAGAAAGGGTGAGAGGAGAAAGAACTGGAGAGTGACGATTGAGAACAGGATTCAGGTGAAAGGAAAGAGAACCAGAAAATACAATAGAAGGGCAGAGAAGAGAGAGAACCAGAGAGGGGAGACTGAAGTTGACTAGATTGAGGGAGAGGAGACAAAGCTGAAAAGTGAAGGAGAGAAACAGACAGGGGAGAGAGAAAGAAAACAAGAAATGAGGGATAATAGAGAGTACAGAAGAGGTGGACAGAAAAGAAAGGACCAATGAGAGGGAAGAGAAGAGAGAACCAGTTAGTGGATAAGGAGGTAGAATAAGAGGGTGAGAGAGAAGAGAGAATCACATGGGGTAATGAAAAAACCAGAAGGGGAGAGAAATAAGCACATTTGGAGGTATAGAAAACAAGAAAGGGGAGAGGAGAGAAAAGAGAACCAGAGAAAAAGTGAGAACCAGAGCAGGTTAGAAAACAGAAAACTGTAAAGTGGGGAGAAAATCAGAGAGGGTGATAATAAAGAAGATCAGAAATGAGAGTTATGAGAACAATAGGAATTGGGGTGAGAGAATAGAGAACCAGGGGTGGGGGAGAAAAGATAATCAGAGAGCTGATAGTAGAGAAAACCTGAAGAAGAGAAAAAGTGGAGATTAGTGAGAACCAGAGGGAGACAGAATAAAAGTGGGAGAGGTGAGGGAATGGGAGAGAGAGAGGGAGAGAGAGAGAGAGGAGAGAGAACTGGAAGGAGAGAACACCAGAGAAATGGAGAGTAGTGAGTACCAGAGGGAGACAGAATAAAAGTGGGGGAAATGAGGGAATGAGAGAGGGAAGGAGAGAGAGAGAGAGAGAGGGGAGAGAGCTGGAAGGAGAGAAGACCAGAGAAATGGAGAGTAGCGAGATTCAAAGGGAGATAAAATAAGAGTGGGAGAGGTGAGGGAATGGGAGAGGGAGAGAGAGAGAGAGAGAGAGAGAGTGGAGAGAGAACTGGAAGGAGAGAAGACAAGAGAAATGGAGAGTAGTGAGAACCAGTGGGAGAAATAATAAAACTGGGAGAGGTGAGGGAATGGGAGAGGGAGAGGGAGGGAGAGAGAGGAGAGAGAATTGGAAGGAGAGAACACCAGAGAAGTGGAGAGGAGTAAAAACCAGAGGGAGACAGAATAAGAGAGGGAGAGGTGAGGGAATGGGAGAGGGTCAGAAAAGAGCCAGAGGGGGAGACATAAAAGAGCTAATGAAATGATAGAAGAGAGATCTGGAAGTAAAGAAAAGAAGAGAGGGGGAGAGGAGTGTGAGCCATGGAGGGGCAAAAAGGAGAGGGAACCAGAGGTAGAGTGGGGGAGAATAGAGACAACTGGTAAGCGATGGAGAGAAACAAAGAGGGGAGACAAAGTAAACCACAGGCGAGAGAGTAGATAGTAAAGGAGACTGAATGAAACAGTGGGGGTAGAAGAGAGAACTGGGCAGGGCCAGCGGAACGCAGTAAGCAAGGTAAGCAAGTTGGGGGGCGTCAATACTGATGGGCACTCACCACAGCCTACCATCCCTGCTTGTCCGCTGGCACAAAAAAATATTAGAAAAGACCCGGAGGTGCACAGCGCCCTTCTCCCCTTCCCCTCTGCTCCCTTCTAACTAACAGTGTTGGGAGTGAGGTAGAGGAGAGGGGGCAGCGTGTGTTGGAGGAGAGAGGGGCAGCATGTGGTGGAGGAGAGGGGGCAGCGAGTGATGGACGAGAGGGGGCAGCGTGTGGTGGAGGAGAGGGGGCAGCATGTGGTGGAAGAGTGGGAGCAACATGTGATGGAGGAGAGGGGGCAGCGTGTGCTGGAGGAGAGGGGGGCAGTGTGTGGTGGAGGAGAGAGGGGCAATGTGTGGTGGAGGAGAGGGGGCAGCGTGTGGTGGAGGAGAGGGGGCAACGTGTGGTGGAGGAGAGGGGGCAGCGTCTGGTGGAGGAGAGGGGGCAGCGTGTGATTGACGTATGGGGGCAGCCTGTGGTGCAGGAGAGGGGAGGCAGCGTGTGATGGAAGAGTGGGGGCAGCGTGTGGTGGAGGACAGGGGGCAGCATGTGGTGGAAGAGAAAGGAGCAGTGTGTGGTGGAGGAGAGGGGTCAGCATGTGATTGACGAGAGAGGGTAGCATGTGGTGGAGGAGAGGGGGGCAGTGTGTGATGGACGAGTGGGGGCAGCCTGTGGTGGAGGAGTGGGGGGGCAGCATGTGATGAAAGAGTGGGGGCAGCTTGTGGTGGGGGACAGGGGGCAGCGTGTGATGGAAGAGTGGGGGCAGCTTGTGGTGGAGGACAGGGGGCAGTGTGTGGTGAAGGAGAGGTGAGCAGTGTGTGAAAACGAGGTGCACCATGTGATAATTGGGTGCACAGTGTGATGAAGGAGAGGGCACAGCCAGAATAATTTTCCAAAAATTGTAAATCTTATTTCAAAGAACAAATATTTTTCATTTATATTATTCATAAAGCTGTTTGCTGTTTATTGTATTTAATTGCATTACTCTCTTTATTAAAGTGTATTATATGATTTGTTTTAAAAGATAAAGTATTAATGAATAAACAAATAATTTATAAGGGCGCAAATTTATTTTTTCCGGGAGGGGGAGCTAGCACCGGCCATGAAGGGAGGGGGTAGGGGACAGAGAACCAGAGTTGGTCAGAGAAAGGAGTGACAATCAAAAGGCAGAAGAGAAGAAAGAAAACAGAGGGAGAAAGAACTATGCAGGGGTATAAAAGAGAGAGTCCCAGAGAGAGTGGGGGTAGGGGGAGAGTACCAGCATGTGGGTGAACCAGAGAGAGGGAGAGAGAGAAACAGATTTAAATTAATTAAAAAATATTTTCCATTTTCCTCCTACAACATTGCTGGCTTTAGCCTCATGTATTGTCTGTACTGATCATGAGAGTGAGGGGACATCCAGAAGGTCTCTACTACAAGGGACACTTGTGGGATACTTGTGTGCTTTGGTGGAAATCTTACTGCATTTGTACAAATCAAATCACACAGCGTCTACAAAGGAGGTTTTGCTCTCTACCTCATAAATGAGACCTTCTAGATAACAATAGCAACAACAACATTTGGAAAGAACAGTTACTAACAAGAAGTAAAGCCCTAAACATAAAGAAGAGATACATCTATACATCTATACATCTGTTCTGTGGTATATTCACACGGGATTCAGCAATGTGGGAAATAGTCGCCCCTCCCTGTGTACAGGAAACATAACAGTACAGTGACCCCTGTAATGTATATATACTTATAGTAAGAATCCCCTCTTTATTAGAGCATATCTTATATAAACATAGAGATAGCAATTATGGTAAATGAGGAACATATTACACATTAATGGTCGTCACACAAGAGATAATCCTGTGGTTCCCCAAACTTCCCCCAATTGTAATATATAAAGACTAAACAAATATAACCTATGTTGTTAACAAACCATACTATAGTAATACAAATATATTATTACCTTTCTCATGCTGATGAGGAATTACATATTACAATAATTATTATTCAGTTAAACATGTCTAGTGCAATGGTCACAGGTTGCTATTAAAATTATCCTTATCTGTTTTTTCTTTCCTCACCTGATATCAGCTCTGCTCCTTCTCTCTCGGTGCTTGAGGTCTTCTGTTAGGAGACCAGAGAGTTTATTATATATATATATATTTTTTTTTCCTTTCCTCTCACATGTGTGTCCCTGACATCACCAATGTACTAACTTCCCATCATCCTCACTACACTCAGATTTCTTCTGAATTCGTAAACTAATCAGATTTATTAGTTCCTTAGTTTCGCCTATTTCTCCACCCAACTTCCACAGAAATACAAATATGTGTATTACATGCCGATTCAGCATAATATAACTTTTTTCAATTGTTCTCTTAATTTTTTGGCAGAGTTCCAGACTGTTGATAATAAAGATTAAACGCTTCTGGCATCCAGTCATGACAATATGTTTATTAGGCACCGGTGTATTTTGTATCAAGATCATGAAAAGAGCTACTGTCACCTGGACACTTTAGGGATCATAGCTAACCGGTATCACAAGACTGGCGCTGATCCCCAGCACTTCATCTTGTGGAACATTAGACCACTCTTTACCCATCAGTTTTGCCCAAAAGACTGTAAAAGAGGTGTCTCCATACTCCCTGATATCAGTGATCATGCTCCTTTGTATGGAGAAGTGGGATACTATTGTTTAACACAGATTCCAACCAGAGATTCTGGAGCCAAATACTATAGGGGCTTTTGCCTACGTGATGGACAAGTAATGACAGTGCCAACCCCTCCAATAAGAAGGTACCAGTCCTGCCAGTGTAGTTATCTATCACTCTCCTCACTACATCTCCATGGGAATCTGACAGGGCCTTACCATGGCTGGTCAGGAATAACAGTCAAGATACCTGGAACTGGTGTAAGGTCTCCATGGTTTCTGTCTCTGTGTTTCACATCGGACTTGGTCCCAGTCTGGCTCGGAGGGAAGTGAAGGATCGGAGGATTGACTCTGCCAAACAGCTCTCTGGGACTGGTGATTATAGCTCTTCCTGAGATAGGACTGTGGGTGTTGGTAGAGATTTCACCTAATCTAAATTATACCTGGGCACACTGTGGTTATTTAGCCAATCTAGTATCCAACTGATCAATCAGAATTTAGTAAGAACATCACAGTTATATATATATATCAGTATTTTCCTTGCTTGTAAACAACTTGAATTAATTTATACTACCGTATTGTGACATGGTTTGTCCAGGTTCATATTTACACCTATAGCTGGATTTGTCCCTAACTCTAAATGAGACTCTTTGGCAAATGCCTCAGTTACCAGATCACCAGTCCGGGCCAGTATTAGGTGTATGTGTGTAGTACTCAATGCAGAAGCGACATTACCATATTTTCACTCTCCCTAATGATCACACAATTATGTTGTGTACAAATAGGAGAATGAGGTCAGATACACAAGAGAGAATAATGTATTACTAATAAAACAAAAATCACATTGACAATATTAAAAAAAAATAAAAATACAATAACTACAGCCGTTACTTATCCCTTTATAAAGTAAACTGGGATCATCTTTCCGACCCATGTCTATACAGAATTGAAAAGCAATGAGAACAAATGGCTGCTAATTAATTTAATTAATTTAATTAATTAATAGATCTAATATACACATAATGTTAATGGCTGAAGTACTCTCAGCTGGAGCAGTCAGAAGTGGCTAGATAGTCATCATCATCTTCTCTGCTCCTGCATGCACGACTGATCGAGTCGCGGTTACGTAAATACGCCCTTACTGTCCTCGGTCTACACTTGTCGCCACCTTCCCTCTCACGACATAAGAAGAAGCAAGTCAACATTATCAAAAAACTATATACGGAAGTATGCAAACACATGTTTGGTGCATAGGAGCAGTAGGAAAGGTGTATAATGTCCAAAACACCCAGCAGTATATAACTCTAAAATGAGGCCCATAATATATAAGACATTTCCTATATTTGTTATACACAGTACACAATACAGTGGTCTGCACAGTTTCTGTAGGACAGAAGTAGAAGCCAACTGATATATTCAGTGTAACTATCCTGTTTCCTCTCTGTCACATATAAAGTGCTGAGCTGAGCAATCTCTGCTCTGTTTACAAGTCACCATCAGCTGACAGGTTATCCGGGTGTCTGTAGAAACTCCTCTTCCAGTCAGCAGAGGGGCGATCATACATTTTATTATTTATAGGACATTGGTTGGATTCGGCCACAATATTATTAGCCCATCTGCTTGGGTGAATACTCCCAGTTCACTCATCATCAGTAAGAGGGAGGGGTGGTCAGAGAAACCTTCTGGAGACAGATGAGATTGTTTCTGAATAAATGTTTTCTGAATTTTGTATTACAATATGCAATAGCTTTGCTGGAAATGTCTGGTCATCAGGCAACCCATGTATCTGGCAATACTTGACCATCAGGCAATCTGTGTATCTGGCAATACCTGGTCATCAGGCAATGGGCCTGAGTCATTAAGGAGAGCAAAACAAAAACAAAGGGGTAACTTTGCACCTTTGCAAAACCATGTTGGATTGGAGGGGGTGATAAACTTAAGAAAACCTACCAAAACATACTGGTAGGTTAATTGGCTGCTATCAAAAAATTGACCCTAGTCTCTCCCTCTCTGTCTAACTCCGTCTCTGTCTGTCTGTGAGTGTGCGTCTATATTAGGGAATTTAGATTGTAAGCTCCAATGGGGCAGGGACTGATGTGAATGAGTTCTCTGTACAGCGCTGCGGAATTAGTGGCGCTATATAAATAAATAATGATGATGTGGGGACAGAACTATAGTTGGAGTAGTGTATCAAGTATTTGTGTGCTTCATGACAAACAGCCAGTATTTTCTTTATGTGCACAGTAATAAACTAATTTGCACCCGTTACATTGTAACATGGTTTGTGCAGGATCAAATTTTATTGATCATTTGATTATTTGCTGTCCGTAATGACTCAGGCCCAATGATGTCTTCTGGGTTTCAATGTTACCAGTCTGTGAAGTTTTCATCCAAATTCATCCAGTAGAAAGCTCAGAGCAGACTCCTCGGGTCAAAGTTCTGCCCAGTGAACACCAACAGGTGGTCCAGCTGGGACCCAAACCCCCTTAATACCTGCCCAGAATCCAACTGGAACACCTCATGTTGGGTTCATCCCAATTGGTGCAGGGGTTTCTGAATGCAAACAAACCAAATCCATCCAGTGGAGAGTTCAGAGCAGGAAACCAAGGTCAAAGTTCTGGCCCGTGTACAACAACGGGAAGGTCCCACTGGGACCTTAACCCCCTAATATGTCTTCTGGGATCCAATTTTACAAGTCTGTGAAGTCATTGTTCAAATCCATCTGGTAGAAGACTCAGAACAGGCTCCATGGGTCAAAGTTCTGCCAAGCATACACCAAAGGGAGGTCCAACCGGGACCCTAACACCCTTAAAAAATGGACATCATCTAACTGGACCACCTCGCATTGGATTCATCCAAATTGGTGCAAGGGTGTCCGAATGCATAACCGGACAGACAAATAAACTAAATCCATCCAGTGGAAGGTCCAGCACAGACTTCCCAAGTCAAAGTTCTGCCCAGTGTATACCAACGGGAGGTCTGACTGGGACCTCAACCTCCTGGTATGACTTCTGGAATATAATGGTACTAGTCTGTGAATCTTTCATCCAAATCCATCCAGTGGAAGGCTTAGAACAAGCTCTCTTGTGAAAGTTCTGCCCAGTATATAACGGGAGGTCCGACCGGGACCCTCACACCCTTAAAACCTGCCCAGCATCCACCTGGACTACCTCGCACTGATTTCATTGAAATCGGTGCAAGAGTTTCCTAATGCAAACAGTCCAAATTTCATTTAGTGGAAGGCCCAGAACAGGGACCCCAAGTCAAAGTTCTGGCCAGCGTCCATCAACGGGAGGTACGACTAAGACCTACAACCCCAAATATGTCTTCTGGGATACAATGTTACTAGTCTTTTGAAATATATATGCAAATCCATCTGGTGGAAGGTTTAGAACAGGTTCCATGGGTCAAAGTTCTGGCCAATGTACACCAACGGGAGGACTGGACCACTTTGCATTTGTTTCATCCGAATCGATGCAAGGGTTTGAAGATTTTCGCCTTACAAACAAACAAAACTTCTTCTTTTATATATATAGATGATGTTTTAAGGTTAATATTAAGGGTTTATAGTCAAGTTATCAAACACCAAGCATTTTATTAGTATTGAGGTTTGAGTACTTAACTTGTTGGACATCACTAAGGGTTAACAAAGCAGGGAAGGTGTGGTGCATTTCTGTTTGGTCAGTGCAGTAATAGTAGAGAGATACAGGACAGGATGGAGGTGTAGTGAGAGAGCTGTGTGTGTGAGGTCAGTACAGGAATAGCAGAGAGATACATGACAGGATGGAGGTGTAGTGACAGAGCTGTGTGTGTGAGGTCAGTGCAGTAATAGTAGAGAGATACAGGACAGGATGGAGGTGTAGTGACAGAGCTATGTATGTGTGTGAGGTCAGTACAGGAATAGTAGAGAGATACAGGACAGGATGGAGGTGTAGTGACAGAGCTGTGTATGTGGCGTCAGTACAGGAATAGTAGAGAGATACAGGAGAGGATGGAGGTGTAGTGACAGAGCTGTGTGTGTGTGAGGTCAGTACAGGAATAGTAGAGAGATACAGGACAGGATGGAGGTGTAGTGAGAGAGCTGTGTGTGTGAGGTCAGTACAGGAATAGCAGAGAGATACATGACAGGGTGGAGGTGTAGTGACAGAGCTGTGTGTGTGTGTGAGGTCAGTACAGGAATAGTAGAGAGATACAGGACAGGATGGAGGTGTAGTGACTGAGCTGTGTGTGTGAGAGGTCAGTACAGGAATAGTAGAGAGATACAGGACAGGATGGAGGTGTAGTGACAGAGCTGTGTATGTGGGGTCAGTACAGGAATAGTAGAGAGATACAGGACAGGATGGAGGTGTAGTGACAGAGCTGTGTGTGTGTGAGGTCAGTACAGGAATAGTAGAGAGATACAGGACAGGATGGAGGTGTAGTGACAGAGCTGTGGGAGTGTGTGGGGTCAGTACAGGAATAGTAGAGATACAGGACAGGATGGAGGTGTAGTGACAGAGCTGTGTATGTGGGGTCAGTACAGGAATAGTAGAGAGATACAGGACAGGATGGAGGTGTAGTGACAGAGCTGTGTGTGTGAGGTCAGTACAGGAATAATAGAGAGATACAGGACAGGATGGAGGTGTAGTGACAGAGCTGTGTGTGTGTGAGGTCAGTACAGGAATAGTAGAGAGATACAGGACAGGATGGAGGTGTAGTGACAGAGTTGTGTGTGTGAGGTCAGTACAGGAATAGTAGAGAGATACAGGACAGGATGGAGGTGTAGTGACAGAGCTGTGTGTGTGAGGTCAGTGCAGTAATAGTAGAGAGATACAGGACAGGATGGAGGTGTAGTGAGAGAGCTGTGTGTGTGAGGTCAGTACAGGAATAGTAGAGAGATCAGTAAAGTTATAGTATGTGGTGCAGAGAAGGGCTTCTCTCCTATTCTATGATGCAGTTATTATCTCTGGGTCGGTTCCTCTTCTGACTTGAGTGTCACGAGCCGCGGCTTTACTACGAGCCGCAGCGGCTCGCTTCTTCTTACTGCCTATCGTCGCGCCCGTTGCCATGACGACTGGGACGTCACTTTCGCCTTTACTCGGCTGTTGCCAGGGCAACAGTTGGACTCTTCTCCAGCCCCTCACACATCTCGGCAGGCAAACATAGCCTGGAATTCGCAAGTAATTAATGAAGTTAGCACCGCGACTCGGCAAACTGTTGGTCGGACGCATGCGCAATTCAGACATACCACAGCTGTGGCTCATTCTCTGTTTATGAAGCTTACTCCTGATTGGTCATTTTCAGTATTTTTGGCAGGGATAGCTTAGCCTCACTGCCGGTTATAGCGTTCAGTTTTCTTGCTGCTGACCAGCTGTTGTTCTGTGTTCCTGTACTCCTGTACCTCTGGATTAACCTTTCTGCGCATGACCTTTGGCTTGTTTATTGGATTGTGATTCTCTGCTGGTGACCCTGACTTCTGCCTGTGACTCTGATATTCTGTTTTTCTGCCGGACCTAACCCTTTGCCTGGACCTCACTTCGCTGCCTGCTTGTGCCCTTTGACCTTGGCTTGTCCCCGACTTCCTTTACCTCGTGCTGTCAATTCCTTGTCACACTACAGTTTAAACCATAAGCTTGTACTATGCAGAGCATAAGACCTGGGGGGCATGTGAGTACCTGTGAGCACATCAAGCTCTACGGGAAAGTCGGCTGCTATAGGCAAAGACCTCTACCACCTGTTGTACAAGCTTATAATTATAACCGGTAGTCGTGACATTGAGTCCTTTGCTTTAAGTCCATTTTGCATTATTCTCCTTGTACAATACATAATTGTTGTTGCATTCTTGATGGACAATGTCATGTGCAAGCTAATTTCTGGTCATATTAAACTGCAAAAATGTGTTTGTGAATTAATTCCTAGTAATAGCTTGATATGGCTTAGGGGTTAAAACTTTCAAACTGAAGATAAATCATTGTGTCCCTTTGGTTATGTTAAACACCTCTGTCCTATGGATGAGCACCTTGTATCAATTTATGTCAGGTCGCAAAAGTGGAACCCTTTGAAAATATCTCTTTTAGGACAGTGATGGGCACCAAACTCAGACATCTTAACTGCTGAGCCTGGCAGCTGTGTTATATGTTAATTTACTATGGACACAGGAAAATATCATATCATATTTTCTACAATATCATATTTAAAAAAGGCATGTGTGGTATGCAGATGAAGGGGAACTTATGACCTGTTGTGTGGAGGTAAAATAAGGTTTGTAAGCCATACTGGTGAGAAGTTAGGACAGATTAACTAAAACCTGACTTAGAAGGAGTTGTCAACAGGAGTCATAAAACCCTCATTTGCATTTAAACAGACCTTTCAGTTCTGACATCACAGGAAGGGGGCTGTGGGCCCTGACGCATGTTTTAAAACTGTCCTGTAACTCTGAACCTGTGCCTGTGACCTTGACCATTTTGCCTGTACCTGACATACTCTCTGGTGCTCTGTCCAGTCCACTAATCTCTGACCTGCCGCTACTCCGTGTGCTACCTCCTGTACTTGTGCACTGCCGTGTTAGCATAAACTCAAACTACTCTGAGCATAAGACCTGGGGGCATCCGAGTACCTGTGAGCATAAGCAGTCTCTACGGGAAAGGCGGCTGCTAAGGGGGAAGACCTCTTCTACCTGTTCTAAGAGTTTATGCCGCACCGGTGGCCATAACAGGGACATCATTTGTCCATTTAGTTTGTTACTTCACAATATTTTGTGATGTGTACTATCATAATGGAGATAAATAATGACATTACACTTTGGGGTAAATGTATCAAGCTGAGAGTTTTCTGTCGGGTTTGAAAAGTGGAGATATTGCCTATAGCAACCAATCAGATTCTAGCTATCATTTTGTAGAATGTACTAAATAAATGATAGCTAGAATCTGGTTTTTCAAACCCGCCGGATAACTCTCAGCTTCATAAATTTACCCCCTTGTGTAGAAATATGAAGGTCCAAGAAATCCATGGGGGCCTCACGATACCTGTGTACAAATTTCAAATTCTTTTCATTATCATTCGATACAGTGACAAATGAGCGTGCTCTTATTTCTCCAGCACCCCAAATAACAAATAAATCGTCAATGAAATGGCCATAGAGAACCGAGTCAACATCAAACCTGTTGCCTCACATATGGGTTTCTTCAGAGTCGTTGGTGTAACTCATAGCCGTACCCATCACCTGTAAATAACATTCGTGATCAAACATAAAAAAGTTATGTAATAAAAATAAGTTGTATACACCTAACAATGAAATCACACTCAGTCTCAGACAGGAGAAGGTCTTTGGATAATATTTCCTCAATCACCCGAACTCTTTTTTTATGTGGTACATTACTAGATAAAGATTGTACATCTAGAGGCTTAATGATCATTCCATTATATTCTGTTTAATAAATTCAAAAAATCACTTGAATCAGGAATATAAGATTTTAATTTCACCACACGTGGCTGCAAACATGTGTCACTATAAAAAGAAGTGATGATGTGATAGATCCAATACCCGATAATATAGGTCTACCTGGGGTGTAACTGGACACTAATTTTGGAAGGTGGCAGTAAATTGCTGTTACTGGATGTGAATTAAATCTTTTTATTTCCAAATGGTGACTGCTCTAAAAAACATCCTCGTTTCTCCTGTCTTTGTTGATTGGAAAGTTTCCCCATTTCTAAGGTCTAGCTCCTAATCTTTTACCCAGTATGGACTCATCATTAGCTCTGATATGGGTGTAAACAGTCTTTAATTGTCATGTCTTTCTGGGGGTGATCCTCTAGATCTGATTCTCTTATTGACAGTAAATCTCTTTTAATGGTGGAATGGGGAATTTTGTCTTTGATCTCAAGAGAAGGATTTTCACTTGTGCACTGTCCCAGCATCCTACATATGGGGAAGATCTCAGAGTGTGCACTGTCCACAATCCTACATATGGGGAAGATCTCAGAGTGTGCACTGTCCCTGCATCCTACATATGGGGAAGATCTCAGAGTGTGCACTGTACCAGCATCCTACATATGGGGAAGATCTCAGAGTGTGCACTGTACCAGCATCCTACATATGGGGAAGATCTCAGAGTGTGCACTATCCCAGCATCCTATATATGGGGAAGATCTCAGAGTGTGCACTATCCCAGCATCCTACATATGGGGAAGATCTGAGAGAGTGCACTGTCCCAGCATCCTACATATGGGGAAGATCTGAGAGTGTGCACTGTGCCAGCATCCTACATATGGGGAAGATCTCAGAGTGTGCACTGTACCAGCATCCTATATATGGGGAAGATCTCAGAGTGTGCACTGTCCCAGCATCCTACATATGGGGAAGATCTCAGAGTGTGCACTGTCCCAGCATCCTACATATGGGGAAGATCTCAGAGTGTGCACTGTGCCAGCATCCTATATGGGGAAGATCTCAGAGTGTGCACTGTACCAGCATCCTACATATGGGGAAGATCTCAGAGTGTGCACTGTGCCAGCATCCTACATATGGGGAAGATCTCAGAGTGTGCACTGTGCCAGCATCCTACATATGGGGAAGATCTCAGAGTGTGCACTGTACCAGCATCCTACATATGGGGAAGATCTGAGAGTGTGCACTGTACCAGCATCCTACATATGGGGAAGATCTCAGAGTGTGCACTGTCCCAGCATCCTACATATGGGGAAGATCTCAAAGTGTGCACTGTACCAGCATCCTACATATGGGGAAGATCTCAGAGTGTGCACTGTCCCAGCATCCTACATATGGGGAAGATCTCAGAGTGTGCACTGTACCAGCATCCTACATATGGGGAAGATCTCAGAGTGTGCACTATCCCAGCATCCTATATATGGGGAAGATCTCAGAGTGTGCACTATCCCAGCATCCTACATATGGGGAAGATCTGAGAGAGTGCACTGTCCCAGCATCCTACATATGGGGAAGATCTGAGAGTGTGCACTGTGCCAGCATCCTACATATGGGGAAGATCTGAGAGAGTGCACTGTACCAGCATCCTACATATGGGGAAGATCTCAGAGTGTGCACTGTACCAGCATCCTACATATGGGGAAGATCTCAGAGTGTGCACTGTGCCAGCATCCTACATATGGGGAAGATCTCAGAGTGTGCACTGTACCAGCATCCTACATATGGGGAAGATCTGAGAGAGTGCACAGTCCCAGCATCCTACATATGGGGAAGATCTCAGAGTGTGCACTGTACCAGCATCCTACATATGGGGAAGATCTCAGAGTGTGCACTATCCCAGCATCCTACATATGGGGAAGATCTGAGAGAGTGCACTGTCCCAGCATCCTACATATGGGGAAGATCTGAGAGTGTGCACTGTGCCAGCATCCTACATATGGGGAAGATCTGAGAGAGTGCACTGTACCAGCATCCTACATATGGGGAAGATCTCAGAGTGTGCACTGTACCAGCATCCTACATATGGGGAAGATCTCAGAGTGTGCACTGTGCCAGCATCCTACATATGGGGAAGATCTCAGAGTGTGCACTGTACCAGCATCCTACATATGGGGAAGATCTGAGAGAGTGCACAGTCCCAGCATCCTACATATGGGGAATATCTCAGAGTGTGCACTGTACCAGCATCCTACATATGGGGAAGATCTCAGAGTGTGCACTGTCCCAGCATTCTACATATGGGGAAGATCTCAGAGTGTGCAATGTCCCAGCATCCTACATATGGGGAAGATCTCAGAGTCTGCACTATCCCAGCATCCTACATATGGGGAAGATCTGAGAGTGTGCACTGTACCAGCATCCTACATATGGGGAAGATCTCAGAGTGTGCACTGTCCCAGCATCCTACATATGGGGAAGATCTCAGAGTGTGCACTGTACCAGCATCCTACATATAAGGAAGATCTCAGAGTGTGCACTGTACCAGCATCCTACATATAAGGAAGATCTCAGAGTGTGCACTGTACCAGCATCCTACATATAAGGAAGATCTCAGAGTGTGCCCAGTACCAGCATCCTACATATGGGGAAGATCTCAGAGTGTGCACTGTACCAGCATCCTACATATGGGGAAGATCTCAGAGTGTGCACTATCCCAGCATCCTACATATGGGGAAGATCTCAGAGTGTGCACTATCCCAGCATCCTACATATGGGGAAGATCTGAGAGAGTGCACTGTCCCAGCATCCTACATATGGGGAAGATCTGAGAGTGTGCACTGTGCAAGCATCCTACATATGGGGAAGATCTGAGAGTGTGCACTGTACCAGCATCCTACATATGGGGAAGATCTCAGAGTGTGCACTGTACCAGCATCCTATATATGGGGAAGATCTCAGAGTGTGCACTGTCCCAGCATCCTACATATGGGGAAGATCTCAGAGTGTGCACTGTCCCAGCATCCTACATATGGGGAAGATCTCAGAGTGTGCACTGTGCCAGCATCCTACATATGGGGAAGATCTCAGAGTGTGCACTGTGCCAGCATCCTATATGGGGTAGATCTCAGAGTGTGCACTGTACCAGCATCCTACATATGGGGAAGATCTCAGAGTGTGCACTGTGCCAGCATCCTACATATGGGGAAGATCTCAGAGTGTGCACTGTGCCAGCATCCTACATATGGGGAAGATCTCAGAGTGTGCACTGTACCAGCATCCTACATATGGGGAAGATCTCAGAGTGTGCACTGTACCAGCATCCTACATATGGGGAAGATCTCAGAGTGTGCACTGTGCCAGCATCCTACATATGGGGAAGATCTCAGAGTGTGCACTGTCCCAGCATCCTACATATGGGGAAGATCTCAGAGTGTGCACTGTACAAGCATCCTACATATGGGGAAGATCTCAGAGTGTGCACTATCCCAGCATCCTACATATGGGGAAGATCTGAGAGTGTGCACTGTACCAGCATCCTACATATGGGGAAGATCTCAGAGTGTGCACAGTCCCAGCATCCTACATATGGGGAAGATCTCAGAGTGTGCACTGTACCAGCATCCTACATATGGGGAAGATCTCAGAGTGTGCACTGTCCCAGCATCCTACATATGGGGAAGATCTCAGAGTGTGCACTGTCCCAGCATCCTACATATGGGGAAGATCTCAGAGTGTGCACTGTACCAGCATCCTACATATGGGGAAGATCTCAGAGTGTGCACTGTCCCAGCATCCTACATATGGGGAAGATCTCAGAGTGTGCACTGTACCAGCATCCTACATATGGGGAACATCTCAGAGTGTGCACTGTGCCAGCATCCTACATATGGGGAAGATCTCAGAGTGTGCACTGTACCAGCATCCTACATATAGGGAAGATCTCAGAGTGTGCACTGTCCCAGCATCCTACATATGGGGAAGATCTCAGAGTGTGCACTGTCCCAGCATCCTACATATGGGGAAGATCTCAGAGTGTGCACTATCCCAGCATCCTACATATGGGGAAGATCTCAGAGTGTGCACTGTACCAGCATCCTACATATGGGGAAGATCTGAGAGAGTGCACTGTCCCAGCATCCTACATATGGGGAAGATCTGAGAGAGTGCACTGTACCAGCATCCTACATATGGGGAAGATCTGAGAGAGTGCACTGTACCAGCATCCTACATATGGGGAAGATCTCAGAGTGTGCACTGTCCCAGCATCCTACATATGGGGAAGATCTCAGAGTGTGCACTGTACCAGCATCCTACATATAAGGAAGATCTCAGAGTGTGCACTGTACCAGCATCCTACATATAGGGAAGATCTCAGAGTGTGCACTGTACCAGCATCCTACATATAAGGAAGATCTCAGAGTGTGCACTGTACCAGCATCCTACATATAAGGAAGATCTCAGAGTGTGCCCTGTACCAGCATCCTACATATGGGGAAGATCTCAGAGTGTGCACTGTACCAGCATCCTACATATAAGGAAGATCTCAGAGTGTGCACTGGGAGTTACACTGTCACTACTAATGATGAAGTATCTGAGTACAGGGCATTAATAATAAAGTTCCAGAGTGAATGACATTACTGATGATAGTCCTGAGTAAACCTCCTTAATATTAGCGGTACTAAATGGTTGGCTTTAATGATGAAGGTCCTGAGTTGATAATATTAATGATAGAATTCCTGAATGGATGTCATTTGTTATAGATATTTTAAAGATCCCGTTTCTCAGTTCTTGTTACCTGTAACTTACCTGTCTACCACCTGGTTTATACCTGGTCACTGGATTAATCCTCAGAGTTCAACCTCCAGCTCTCTCACTACT
Source organism: Mixophyes fleayi (assembly GCF_038048845.1). NCBI lineage: Eukaryota > Metazoa > Chordata > Amphibia > Anura > Limnodynastidae > Mixophyes > Mixophyes fleayi. The sequence continues at coordinate 1,930,079 of NC_134405.1, forward strand.
GCATTAACATTTGATATGGATACATGTATTGACACCTAGAGAAGTATATTTAAGGCAGGAAAACCTGGTATTTATTTAGATCAAACAAGATCACACAATAGCTTCAGTTTACACAATTCTACACATCATAACACATATATTGAACAGAGAGATACAAAGTAGCAAGTTACCCAATGTTCATCAGGGCTGTCTACTACCTGATGCAGTCTTATTGCAGTACTCTTACCGTTAGTCTCCTACTCCCTGCAGGACTACAATGTAATCCTGCATTCTGGCGGACACACAAAGTATTACGCTCCAAAGGGCTATAGTTTCACTTTTACTTTTTATTGCAGTCCTCATAGACCTTCAACTTAGGTACAGACTTTCCTCGATCAGTTCATGCAGAACTGTAACCACGGCCAGTACTGTAAGATCCTCACCATCTTAAGTCCCTTTATATTGACTTTTTAAATTCATTCTAATTCCTACACTTTCATATCCACAAGGAGAGGGAAGGAAGATACCTAAACCAAAGAGGTGGATTGTAGCCATCCAGGGTAGGACAGTCCTTAGGGGAAAGCCCAGACGATAGTTTAGTGGACCCCCTGCGGTGAATGGCTCCAACTAGTCGGAATGTTGTCTTTTGGTATCAGAGATAATGCCAAGGGTAGATGAATTTGAATAATGATGATTAAGGGGGCACTCTATGTTTTTTACCCCTTACGTAATTGTTGGTAGTCTCAGGAGCTGTCGAGGGCTCCTTCCTTGCGGTAATTGTTACTGAGTAGTCCAAGTGTTGCACCTCCATTCATCCCCATAAAGTAATAACTGACAAAACTTCTCTGACAACAGCTAGTGCTCCTATTTTTTGCTTAGAGACAGTCAAGGGATGTGTGCCCATTTCTAAGCCTCAAAGTTTTGTCATTTGTAAAAGATGGCATGTCTGGATCCACTACTGTGTCTAAAATGCGGTAAGTTGATGTTAAATGACTGGAATAGGGGATCCTGTGACTTTCAATACAGGTTAATCACTTGTGATCAACATAACACAAACAGGCTAAATGAATGAAGTGCTTTTATGTACTTTTACTAACTTCCATTCTGATGCGCTTCTCTACTGCAACTTCGTCGAGCTAATCCTCTACAGTGGACACGTTGTAACGTGATTGGATTATATCTGCGACTCTTAAAGGAACAGGAAGCCGGGCAGCCTGTCAACATTGCGTTTGCCTGTCTTGGCCTCCCTAGTGTATGAGGCGTGGCTTTCAGGCAGCGGGGCCCACCGGGGTTTATCCAGTGGGCCAGTCCAACTCTCCTCTAGGATGCTTTAAGTACAACAAATAGATTTGTTTAACATGTAATTTTATGGTTAATAAAGCAAAAGAAGTTAAATGTACTGTAACTAATGCTGTATTCCCTATCAGTCACATATGTACTATATTTATTACAATGTCCGTATGTACTACAATATATTGGCCGGACCACTAGGTCAGTGAAAATCCGTATTAGGGAACATAAGCAAAATATCAGAATCAGCATAATTTATCTAAACATTTTTTCATATTCATAATCAGAATGATAAAGGTCTTAGATGAGGGGACATGGATTGGCTGCCAATATGTGACTGTTAACAGCTCTGTCCCTGATGACATAGAAGAGTGAATTGCAAACACCACAAAAGGAGCAAAATTGGTGAATATTTAAACTACAGGTCACAGCAGCAATGTAAGGACTGTTGTCACTCTATACTTTCCGTTAGTCAGGACTATGTGTCTCCCCCACATTTTCAACACCCCTGAGTACAACTGGTTCAGGCGCAGAACAGACAGTTTCACTCTGCCCTCCCTCCCATTCACACTGTACCCTCACTTCTGAACTCATGACCTGGTTAAGAACGTTGCTTTTCTCTAACCCAACAGAATTAATCACATGGTCATCGGTCACAATAGAACAAACCTTCTCCCTGTCACATACCACTAGCACATTACCAGATGCAAAACAATCACAGAGCCTTTCAGGTTCTTTACTCAAAGTGTTCAGCATTATCACATACTACCTGAGCTGAGTCACACGGTGCAACAGAATTAGACATAGCAGGAACAACATTTGTGGGAACATAGTAGGATATCGTCCAAGATCAGTACCCACTAACACATTTATGGGAATATTTTCAGACACTTCCACTTCTCCCACAGAAATAGTCTTCTCAACAAATATGTCCTCTTCAAAATCAGCCTCCTCTAGTATTATTATTATTATTATTATCAAGATTCTGTGCCGCCTGTGGTAGTATGCTGCTAGCATCATCAGCTTTCCCCAGCAGAGTAAACGGGGCCTTTGGATGAAAATTCTTGGTAATATATCCCACATTGATTTTAGCCGACAAGGGCACCTTTTCCTCATGGACCACCCCTATAGCCTGGACGATTGCTTCTCCAGCTGGTGAAAGAAGCCGTTGCAGGCGGTGCCTTTCTGCAGCCACCCGGCGACACTGGTTTTGCATATACTTCTTCTTGAGCAATTTCAAAACTCTCCTCTAGACATTCCAGCTGTTCCACAAGGATCATCTTGTAGCCCGGAATAAGAGTCCACATGCGATAGTGATTCAAAGCATCATGTGGGTCTTCCTGTGCCCAGGTGAGGTCGGTAATCATCTCCTTTCCAGTCTTGCTGTGGCAGGAGACACCTCGCATCTGACATGCTTTAGCTAGCTCTGCCATTCTCATCATAGTTAGTGGATCCTCAGGATCTGGGACAATATCCACACTTCCATCCTCTAGTGTCTTGGTCCCCAGCTCAGGTTCCATATCACATCGCTTCTTTGCCTCATCCTCCAATAATGCGTGAACCAGCACCATTTAGTTTTATCTGTCCAGTCGAGACCTCGCTGCTCAGACAGCGCAATTAAAACTTCTGTGGCTCTTTTCCTATAAGCAGCTGCCATCCTTGCAGTTACTTTACAAAATAAAAGATAGAAAAGAAAAACAAGAGAGAAGGGAACTGATTTGCACGTATGTCTTAAAAGTAATAAGCATTGAGTTTTGTCCTTATGAATACGACTGTATTCCTCGCAAGGATACTACCAGTTCTTAAGTTCAGGGAATAATTACTTAAACCCAGCACTTAATGCTCTACAAATTAGAAACATCCCACAAGCTGCCAACAATTGTCAGGTATAAGCCCTAAAGGGCTCACTGTGTATGTTCCCACAAACTTCACATCAACCTTAAACTTTAAACATTGCATGCAAATAAAGACGCGTAGACCTGGATAAGTTATTAAAAAATGGCAGGAATTTTATTGTAAGGATTCTATATTAACTAAAACCTATGGTGGCGGAGAAAGAGCACTGCGTAACAGCTCACGAGCTGATAGCACAAGATCACTTAGTGGACTGGCGCAAACCGCCGTGAGTCCTCAAATCACGGGGAACAAATCCCTACATACTTAGCGCTGAGTTGACGTCAGAGTGACTGCCCCTTACAACTCACACTGCCCTCCCTCACCGAGCCGAACAGGGACCCTCCTCACCGAAGGACCAAAAGGAGTTACTGATGCTTCAAAGGGGGCAGTGACCTACGACCAACTACCCGTGCGCCCATTAATCAGCCGCTGAACGCAGTGCCTTCCTACCCCACTTTAAAATACCCCACTAAAATTGAGGGATGGGAGGGTGGGATCTCGTGCTGCAAGTGAACACAAGCAGGAAGTGCAGCCTGCTATATTCTATCAAGGTCCCTCCCAGGTGAGCAACCATTGGCTGGAACCCACCCCCTGATAAACTACACCAGGTAATTACTCAGCTTGTTACAAACCCTGTCGCCCTTTAAGTGCGTTCGTCCTAGAAGCCTCACTTGTCATAAAGGGCTCACTGTGTATGTTCCCACAAACTTCACATCAACCTTAAACTTTAAACATTGCATGCAAATAAAGACGCGTAGACCTGGATAAGTTATTAAAAAATGGCAGGAATTTTATTGTAAGGATTCTATATTAACTAAAACCTATGGTGGCGGAGAAAGAGCACTGCATAACAGCTCACGAGCTGATAGCACAAGATCACTTAGTGGACTGGCGCAAACCGCGGTGAGTCCTCAAATCACGGGGAACAAATCCCTACATACTTAGCGCTGAGTTGACGTCAGAGTGACTGCCCCTTACAACTCACACTGCCCTCCCTCACCGAGCCGAACAGGGACCCTCCTCACCGAAGGACCAAAAGGAGTTACTGATGCTTCAAAGGGGGCAGTGACCTACGACCAACTACCCGTGCGCCCATTAATCAGCCGCTGAACGCAGTGCCTTCCTACCCCGCTGCGCCCTACAGACGCCGCAGCCCGCCACCAACTAACCGAAACACGCCGCCACTCCCCCGCAGATCCTATCTATGAAGAGCTTCATACCCTCTTCGTTAAGGTGAACGCCGTCCCGTCTAAAAAGGTGTGGTGACTCCACCCCCAACCCCGGATGGTCAATGACTAAACCTCCCAAGGACCGAACTACCTTCCGGATGGCGCTATTTAACTTCCTAACCATAACCGTCATTTTCTTCAAGGGAATGGGCGTTCTCCATGCTAATCGGGGAATTAAAGCCGACCAACCAATAATGATATCAGGCCACGCCTCGTGTATTCGTCGCAGATCCTCCCGAATTACAATGATGAGATCTAAGGACTTTCCTTTTCCCAAATCATTACCTCCTGCGTGTACTACCAGTACGTCTGGTGGGCCTTGCTGTCTAATGAGCCTTGTCAACCACGGAATAATATCCGACCAGCCTAAACCTCTTTTCCCCCACCATCTTATAACCGTACCGCCATGATTCGGAATAACCTTAGACCCAGGGTGGCCAGCGGCCCAAAATATAAATGAATGACCGATGATCCACACCACCTTAGCTGGAACACCATCACCTGAAATCAGAAAAACCGTGTTAACAACCATACCTTGGAGTTGGGAAGACAGCCAGGTTTGGTATAGGAAGGTATGATAAGAATAGTACGCGGAAAATTCGATCACAAGGGGGGGGGGGGGGGAGGACACACATATGGGGGGCAGACCACCCAGGCGAAGGTAAACAACACCCGGAAAAACCCCGGCAGCACACCACTAATCAGGACTTACGCCCAGGGAAACCCGGGTGAAAATCCCTTCGCGCCCCCACTTTAAAGCGGCGAGCGGAAAAGCCCAGGGTAGCCCACCAAATGGAGGGAGAAGATGGGATGGGTAGGGGAAATGGGATGGGACGGTTGGAGACTCAGGAGAGAAGTAGAGGTAGAAAAGAAAAAACTGTAAAAAACCAAAATTGATTAAACATTACAACATCAGTCAACAACCTTGTCAATTCTAACATATGACTTAAAAGCCGCAGATTTCCATCGCCCCAGTGCTTTTATAGCTTCGCTAGAAGAACCTGCCAAGGCAGCGGATGTAGCTGCACCGATCCTAAATGAGTGTGTCCCGTATAATGTACTGTTTAGATTAATAGACTGCAAGGTACGTTTTAAAATGGTCGCGAATTGATATTTTGTCAACGGTATACCATTAGCGTGACACAGAAACAAGTTAGCATGAGGTCTTTTACTCATAAACAATGATGCTAACCTGACCGGGCAAATAAGACATGGCTGCTGAGAGGTTAACTGGACCCATGATCCCCTGCCACTTTGGTCAGTCTTTGATTTAACTATTTTGCAGGCTAAGATCCCTTCGCCCAGACTGACATGCTCCACTCTCAAACCTGACTCCTGATGTCCCCTGGACCTGGCTACCAACTCTGAGATGCGAAAGGCTCCAAAATAAGCCATGGAAAAGGCCAAACTAAATAAAAGTTTCTCGTAACTATCTAAGGTAACCGACCCCACATTCCCTATCAGATCTTCCAAAATGTTAGAGGTAATCGGTAAACGGGTATCGGCATGAGAGGGACGGACTCTCCCCCATCCCTTCAGAGCCTTATTAATCAAAAATCCTTTTGTGACGTCAGGGTAACCGTGCAGCTTGGCCATAAATGATATCCCGGCCAGGGTGGATGCCATAGTAGTCCTTAAATCTCCCTCCGAGTACCTATCCCACATAAAGGCTAGCATGGCATCTTGCTGACCTGCCTCTGATTGGTCCTTTTGTCTGCTGAAAAGCAACCACCGTCTCCACGCCGACTGATAAGTTTTCAGGGTGGAGGGAGCTATTGCTTGTTCCGCGAGCCCTCTTATGCCGGCTTGATGATCTGCCAAACACAAGGAGGACACGGGGTACCAACATCGTCCGCTTGAGGAGCCAGGTTGCGAAACCTGCTCCAATGGAAACGAGATAACGCGTCAGCTAGGCAATTCTGTACCCCCGGGACATGTTCAGCCCTAAACGAGATGTCATGCTGTAGACAGCGCAGAACTAGGTGACGCAGCAGCGAAATTGCATGTTGGGCCGAAGCGCTCTGCTTATTGATGGACTGGACCACCCCCATATTGTCACACCAAAAGACTATGTGCTTACCCCGCAAAGCGGGAGCCCACAGTTCGATTGCTACCACAATCGGGAACAGTTCGAGAACCAACAAGTTCTTAGTGATACCGTCCCTATGCCACTCCTCGGGCCATTCCTCCACACACCAGTGACCATCGAGATAAGCCCCAAAGCCGGAAGCCCCTGCAGCGTCCGTGAACAAATTGATTTCAGAGTTCGTTACCGGAGGTGACGGCCAGATACGCTTGCCATTGAAACCCCTAAGGAAAATGAGCCATATCTGCAGATCCTCCCTAACCACTTTGGATAGACTTATGATTGCGTGTGGCCTACTCCTACCTGCTGTGGCTCTTTGCAGCTTCCTACAGAAAACCCTCCCCATGGGGATCACCCGGCAAGCAAAGTTGAACCGCCCCAACAAGGACTGTATCTGCCTCAGGGGACTAGCGTTTGCCTCCAACACTTCCGCAATGGCCTCGTACATCTTAGTAACCTTATCCTCTGGGAGCCTACAGAACCCTGCCTTCGTGTCGATCTCGATCCCGAGGAATGATAGGCACATAGTAGGGCCCTCTGTCTTGTCTGCTGCGATGGGAACGCCTAGCACCCTAAACAACGCCTCCGTGGAAAAAAGGGTATCACGACAACTCGTGGAGTCAGGAGGCCCAATCACCAAGAAGTCATCCAAATAGTGCGCAATCCACCGACACCCCGTCCCCGCCTGAATGCACCAGTGCAAGAAACTGCTGAATTTCTCGAATAGTGCACATGAAATCGAACAACCCATGGGAAGACAGCGATCGATATAGTATCCACCACGATGCCGAAAACCCATGAATTGATACGACTCGGGGTGAAGGGGTAACAATCTAAAGGCCGATTCGATATCCACTTTGGCCAGCAATGAGCCCCTGCCGCATTCCTGCACCAGGGCTAGAGCCGATTCAAATGACTGGTAACTGACTGAACTGAGATTAACGTCAATTGCATCGTTAACCGACTGACCAGCGGGATAAGACAGGTGCTGGATCAGTCTGAACTTTCCCTCTGTTTTCTTGGGAACTACGCCTACCGGGGACAAAATGAGGTTGGGAATAGGAGGGAGTCGGAACGGGCCGATCATGCGCCCCAAACCAACCTCCTTGCCTATTTTCTCGTCTAGCACCTCCGGGAAAGCGAGCGCAGATTTTAGATTTACCGGAGCTGCTGTGGAAATGCTACCCTGAACCGGAAGTTTGAAGCCAAAATGGAAGCCGTCGTGGAGTAGGGCCGCGGTCTCCCTATCATCAAACCACGACAGCCACTTGTCCAGCTCGGTCAGATCAATTGGCGATGGCCCCTTGACTCGGCAGAGTCGAACCAGCGCCTCTTCCCCTTCCTCCACTTCCCCGAGCCTTGGCACAATCGGTGGCTGGATGATGGCCGCCGCAGGCTGTACAAGTGTGCCTGAATCTGCAGAGTGAACCTCTTTGACAGGCCCCTGCATTAAAATCATAACACCTTCCTTTCGGGGGGAGGGCGTTTTGCGCCCTCCCCGGCCCTTGAAACCGTCTACCTGCGCTACCCTCTGCAGTCTGATTGCTAGGCCTCATTAGCTCCAACCATGTGTCAATGTCCTTATATCCTAGCGGGAGCTTCTCTCGCCCGCTCATCCGCTTCCTGAAAAGCTCGTCATATGCTCTCCAGATTACCGGGCCGTCCTTTATGAACATCCCGCTAATCAGGTGCATATATCTCCACACCTCCGCTTGCTCGCTGGGCCTGGACTCTAGATATATTGTGGCAAAAATGGAAAATGCATTCGCCCATCTAGAGAAGGATCTGTACTTCTCCTCCCCCATGCCCGATTTTTCGCAGGCTGCTGCCAGCGCCTTCTTATCCTCCCCGGTTAACGAGTACATATCCACGTACTTGCCCCTTCTGATTCTATCCCGCACACTGGGCCTAATACCGTGAGTGATCTCAAGGGATTCTACCTGCCCCAACTCGCTACGGACCGCTGGTAGATCTGTGTCTCCTGACTGGGGTGCGTGCTTACTCCGCTTACCTAGCAATTCAGTCTCCAACAACTTAATTAGTTTCCTGGGTCTATCACCCGAGCCAGAGGACTCACTATCTGTGGAGAGGACGGGTGAATCCAACAAGTGTGACTTATGTATAGTAGCGGAACTGGACTCACCAGCAGGAGCAGGATTCCCATCACCGATAGACGTCTGCCCTAGCGACACAGCTGTGGCCTGTCCTCCTGACGTGTCCTGGATCTCTTCCTCCCTCCGTTCTGCCGTCGTCCGATCCTGAGCCTCAGCACACGGACGATCGCGACTGCCGACCCTCGTCTCCGGATGCATAACAGTAGGCTCTGAAACGGAAAGGGGGACAGTCATCTGATGTCTGGGTAAATAGTCCAAGCGCCGCCGCGCCGTGTTACTATCCCTATCTACGGTAGAGAGGTTAGGGGCTGACATACGGGCCGTACTGGGGGACGCTGAAAATGACTCCCGCCTCCGCTGTAAGCGGCTATCCCCAAGGAGGGGAGGGGGCCCTGAACCGAAGTTACCGCCGCTGGAATGGTGATAATCGACTACGACATTGTCGGACCTGCCCCCCTGACCCCCGTAATAAGGCCCCCCCGCCCCGTACCCCGGGGAAGAGGCCCAATGAGACGTGTATAGGCGAGACGCCGGAGGGGACATACGCTGGCGTTGAAAATAGGGCCACACCGGCGCCTGGGTGTTGTCTCCAAAATCTCTTGTGTGTCTGGCGGGACGTGTGCCCCCCCCTAGTTGGTAACGGTGGTCCCCGTGGGGTGGGGTACGGGCCTGGGACATGTTCGGACCCTGCTGATCCCTACCTGGATTAGACCCCCATGCAGATGCCCCACTACTATGGGGGAGAAATGGGCTGGGAGGGAAGGACAATTGATGGGGGGCAGGAGGGTTGTGCTCCTGATACCTAGCCCTAATAGCTGGTTCAGGGGGGGTGATGGGGCATAGGGTGTCTAGGGCCTGGCCCCTCCTCCTGACAGGACTGGGGGCATATCCGCCTGCCGGGGGGGGGGGTGCCTGTCTGCCACTGCTGGGGCTGACCGCTGCTGTCACTGACAGGGCCGCTGGCTGACCCTGCAGCCAGCCATGCCGGGGAGTCTGTGTGGCGGGACCCGGCCGGGCGCGATGGGGCGCGCGTTCTGCGCATGCGCGAACCGGCCGGGAGAAGAGAGGGGGTGGCGCGGCCGCGCCGTGCGGCTGTAGCAACGGGAGGATGACCTGCACGGGGGGCCAGAAGCGGGGCACCGCTAGAGGTGATGGCTGGAGGGAAGGAGGCTGATGGAAGAGAGGAGGAAGAGGGAACAAGATGGCGGCGGGAGCGAGGGGGGGATGGGGACCTGAGGCGCGCTGGGCATGGGGCATTTCTCCTGGGACGGGGCATGTTGGCGGAACAGAGGAGGACAGCGGGTCGAGCTGGAAAAGCGGGGGGGGGAGGGAGAGGAATAAGGGAGAAAAAAGAAAGATTTGGGAGAAAGGAAAAGGCAGAAAAAGAGGGTGGAAACAAGGAGAGGGAAGAGCAATAAATAGAGGAGAGAGAAATATAAAGTGAAAGAAGAGGCAGATAGGAATAAAGTTTAAAAGACAATGAATAAATCCACAAGTGGTACTTATCCGTTTCTCTTGCTGCTGGGTCTCCTACAGGAATCTCGTGCTGCAAGTGAACACAAGCAGGAAGTGCAGCCTGCTATATTCTATCAAGGTCCCTCCCAGGTGAGCAACCATTGGCTGGAACCCACCCCCTGATAAACTACACCAGGTAATTACTCAGCTTGTTACAAACCCTGTCGCCCTTTAAGTGCGTTCGTCCTAGAAGCCTCACTTGTCACTCTAGCTACTCCCTGATTAGATATCTTATCATATATTCACACAGTCATACAATATATCACATCTATTGTGTCAGGAAACCGCTCCTGAACCCCTTTATCTGTCAGAAACTGCCCCCTGCGCACTTGTAACTTGGAAGCTTACTGTAAGGGAACACACAGGATTCCTAAACTTCACACTCACTTCTTTCTCTAAGGCTACAGATTTGCTGAATCGCCCCAAACAGCGCTCACAAAACCACACTCACTTCGGTATTGCCACCACCTATTGAATACGGGCAATAGGACCCCAATATCCTGTCCCACACTGGCACTCAATGAGCACTTCTTGTTACACATAGTTAGCAAGGCACCAGCATTCAAAGGGTTAACCCTTAACCCCTCAAGGCTCTGTGACACAGATGTACAGGCAGGCACACACTAGGCTTGGTATACAAATGTATTCACAATTCACACCTCTTTAGCATTGTCAAGCAATCTGTCTCTTCTATAGAGGCAATGGATTCGTTTAGAGCAATAAGGACAGAACTATTAAATTGTTAGATTTAATATACAAAAAGTACAATGCTTACAGATAATAAAAAACAATTAGATAAAGATTTGACATACAAATAAAAAATTGCAAATAGTTATAAAAACAAATGGGATGAAAGTACAGAGCAGCACTTACATATAATAATCTGTATGCCTGGGGGTAGGCAGAAAAGATGGACAGTCCTTCAATTAGATTGATCCCCAAGAAACTGACAATTTGTCCCTTCACAACACAGGTTTTTAAGCAAAATGAAATTGGACGGCATTCACAAGGGCTGTGTGGATGCTAATGTGGGGGCAGAAATGTCCCTTGGGTGTCACCTAAGACTTGTTCAAAACTATTCCTAAGTGTTGACCTTTCTTAGCTTTTCTCAGATAAATTCCAAAAACATAACTCCCCCGTCAATAAACCAGTCATAATCTCCAGCACATTTAAATACCAAACATGATGGAATCATAGCAATATGAAATACCTTTCCCAAAGACATGGATTAAAGCTGTTCCCGGGTGACGCTAGTAATTCACAACCCGGGTGTGGTTTTTGCCCCTCAGTATTGAGTGACACCCAGATTTCCCAAAATATGAAATATGAAGACCTTTCTTTGAAATTCATATGTCTATATACTTGTAAAGACAGCCTTCATATGCTGCCTGTGTCTACAAGGATCTCACCTGTCACGGGCACTAGGAGTCTTTACCCAGTATCACCCGCTGATGGTCTTATCAGAGCAGTAGAGTTGGTATATGATACTCTGGTGGCAGGGTGATAATGGAACTGGAAACAGCAGATGGTTAGAGAATGCTCAGAAAGTCTATGACTAGCAGCACTGGTAAACAATAGGTAACTGAACACGAGGATCTGGATGGACAAGGACACGTGAGGGTAGTCAGTGGTCTGCGCATGGCAAGTTGTACCACTGCTATAGTGAGAAGGAATGTCCAGGAGTAATAAGGAGGTGAAAGTCAGCGGTCTGCGTATAGCAAGTTGTACCGCTGTCTGTAGTGAAGGAATGGAATCCAGGTGAAGGTAACGGGGAAGTCAGTGGTCTGCGAGTAGCAAGTTGTACCACTGCTTATGTGAGAGGATATATGCAACTGGTGACACAGGGAAACAGGAATCAGTGGTCTGCCTCTAGCAAGTTGTACCACTGAATATATATGTGAGGAAGGACACGAGGAGATAAATGCTATGCAGAGTCTACACGGGTACACTGAACTTGATCCCACGTTGAACTGCACACAATAATAATAATGAATGAACAGCACTGCACAGATAAACAAAGTCACTAAAATAGTCCAGCAAAAGGAAACACAGTCAATAATAGCAATAGTCTCAGAGGATGGAAACTCCGGAGGAGAACAACTCAGTCCAGATGGATATGCAATACACCAGCACAGTCAATGAGAAGTATGCATACCGTGGTTCAGATGAGCAGGCTGTTAGAGATAGCTGCAGGGATACCTGAGCGGCAGGGAACTGACGAGATGAGTAGTCCTTGCAGAATGGAAGCGGCAGGTAGGTGCAGCGCACTGTACGTAGGCCAGCAAGGACGACAAAATACTCAGGAAGCAGTAGTATATCGAATTGAACAGCAGGAGACCACGGGAGAGCTGAAGCGATGTAGCAGAGCTGGAAGCCGAGGAGCGTAGACTCGATGCTAACAGGCAAGTTGACACAAATGGACACACTGTAGAAGCAGGAGGCAGCGGGTCAGCTGACGGCAGGTAGAATGCAGACTGGAGCGCTGAGACTAGCAGGACTCTGTAGACAGGCTGAAGTAGCTAACAGGAATCAGCTGGAACAGTAGCAATGTAACACAGGAGAGTTGGAGAGATCTATAACTTGTTAGACACACGGAGGCAGCGGATAGGAATCAGCTGCTGGAGTCACGATGAAACACAGGAGAGTTTGCAGTAATCTGTAACTGTAGATACACGGAGGCAGCGGATAGGAATCAGCTGCTGGAGTCACGATGAAACACAGGAGAGTTTGCAGTAATCTGTAACTGTAGATACACGGAGGCAGCGGATAGGAATCAGCTGCTGAAGTCACTAGGAACACGAGGAGTAGAAGTGGTCTGGAAACCACAAACGGCAAACAGGAATCAGCATAAGCTGAACACACGAGGAGGCACTGGAACACCTTCAGAGACTCATGAGGAATGAGACTCCAAGATCAGGCCACGTGGTATTGACCACAGGTGCTTAATATAGGGAGTGTTGCCTGATCAGCCAATTAAGTTAAAGGAACAGAACTGAAGGTTAGAAGGGACTGCACATGCGCAGTACCTCATTATAATGGACGGACACGGTTCCTAGCTACCTTAGAAGTAGCACTCACAGTCCGGTGAGTGACACTCACCTAGGCATATGGCTCTCTAATTTACACCTAGTGATTCTTTTGTGTTTACAATACCTGTTGAAAGGAAGTCAATTAGGAAGTGGAATACATGATCGAAACAATGGAGGTGTGTGACCTGCATATCTTAAGCTGGTCTCCTCACAAAGGGTCTGCTCAACCTAATTACCTCCTACTGAGCTAATTGACCATATGTTTTAAAAAGGAAACAAACATTCATCTGAGGGGAAAATCAGGTTCAATTATATGTATCAATGCAATATTTGATTTGGGCCCTGACATTCAATATTCTATTTCATCCTATCATATTTATGCTCTCATCCTGACAGAGGTAAACCTACTTTAAAACTCAGTGGAAACCTCACTCAACACACAGATAGATGTGTGACTCCTGATGACGGTCCCTAGAGAGAATTATCACCATCCGAAATTCTGCCCCTATTTCAGTAGAAATGGTGCTTAATGGGGATCCTAATATAACGTCTTCTGACCATTCTTATCTGAATTGCTGACGGGGCCCCATTGTAGAGAAGCAGATTACCAACGTACCCAGGAGATTTACATTGTGCAGCTGTCAGAAAATAAAAGACTTATACAGATAGGGGACCTATAATCTAAAACCACAAACATCTGCTGTTTAATTTAACTCATCTATGTCTGTTACTGAAACCTGCATAATGTTCATTCTTTGTATTTGACGGTGATATAACACTCCTGTCAAACTCTACCTATATAGAGCTCACTTCTCAAAACTCTGAATTTTGCAAGTCACTCTAATATATTTACCTTACAACCTCTTTGTGATCACCCACACTCTAAAAGCACAATCATCTTATTCTTATTCAGATCTTTTTGTTTGCGCTACTAAATACGATGCAATCATTTATTATGTCCTGTGCGTGAACCATTCATTAATGGAACATTTAATGTAAACCAAACTAGGCGTGTCTCAATCCTAATATCTCACTACTTTATACAAAGAATGCCTAAGAAAAAGGGATCTGCTTCTCAATCAATTGTAAAATACCTTATACCGGACCGTCCCACCTCATCCAGATGGCCATCCTCACCTTCTTTGCATGGTAGTGACTCTGAGATGGAATCTACATTAGATGATCTGTCTGCTCATTCCACCAAAGCAGACATTGCTACCTTGCACACTGAAATGAGAAACATTAAACAGATTATTAAAGATGAAGTGACCAGAGCTAAGTGACCAGAGCTATAAATCTCTTTTCTGAAGTCGCCAACATTAACATTTGAGTTGAGACATTAGAACGATCGCAAGAAGAAATTATCCAATTTCAAAAATTCTCAGAAAAAGAATTTGCTTCTATACACAATTGTGTACAATCTCTTACTGATAAACAAGAGGATTCTGAGAACGGAAGCAGACATAATAATCTTCGAATCCATAATATTCCGGAAACTATTAAGGGGCCACAACTTGAGGACTTTCTTTTGCTTCTCTTTCGTATACTTGCACCCTCCATTGCTGATGACTTACTTCTATTAGACAGAGCCCATCGGGCACTTTGTCCCGATCACAGGATGCTCACTTTCCAAGAGATGTCAATCTCCGTCTTAATTAACACAAGGTGAAAGAACAAACTCTTCACAAAGCTAGAAAACGCCAGGAGATCTCTTTGGACGGGGTTAAAATTCTTTTATTCCAAGACTTAGCCCCCTCTAATTTACTCAAACGAAGGGGGATGAAAGATGGGACTCAAATTCTTAGAGATCACAACATAAAATACAAATGGTGTTTCCCTTTTGCCCTCCAGATCCAAAAAAGTGTAGAATGCTATCTGCAAGGTCTATAGAAGAAGCTCAATCTCTGCTTCAAAGCTAAACATTTCGATACCTACCTCAATAGTACCAGAACATCCTCCTAAACATAATGATGCTCCTCTACCACAGAGAGCTCCAAAACAAATCTGACATCCTGCTCCTTCCAGAAAAGATAATTCCTTTATCACCTGAAGAAATTTCAATGATTGAAAATTGAGTTTATTTATTCTCCTATTATTTGAAACAATCTTTTTTCTGAACTTGAAATTTTACAGAACTCATATAATTTACTGTTCTTGTTTGTTCATAGATAGGTAGATGAATGTAATATTCTTTTATATTCTTATTTTTACACCACATAGAGTAATTTTCCTAGTTAGGTATTGATGTTTTGTGACATTATATATTGCACTGATGTTCCATTATATCGTTGTTTTTTAATTACATATTTTGGTCTTCCAACTCACTGTGGACCCTTATGGTTAACACATGTTATTACCCTATCTGGCAGTTGCCAGAGCCACATCACCTCCTCATGGTCTTTTAGACCAACTTCGGACACCTTCGCCTACTAGACTATCCTTTCCCTTGAGACCATTCTTTTGGACTCCCGGTACCACAATCTCTTTTTATTTTATTTTTCCTACTAAAGCAGTTTCACCTAATCACCATGGTCATTAGAATTATAACACTTAATGTAAAAGGGCTAAATAACCCTCAGGAAAGGTCCCCTTTATTCCAAACAATTGAGGGGTGACATATTGTACTTGCATGAGACTAATATTTCTAGTACATCCTGAACTCAGATCCAAAAATTACCCTTACTCCTATCACACATGTGATCCCATCCGCATGAAAAAAGGAGTCACCATTCTTTTAGCCAAACATTTTACATTTATACCTTCCATGGATATCAGTGACCCAGAGAGGTGTTATCTTCTCTAAAAGGTGACCTAAACAACATTCCCTATACATTTCTTAATGTCTATGCTTCCAACACAAACCAAGCTGAATTCTTCCGCTCTATAGATAACCTCTTATCCCAACATCGAGTAGGTAGAGTAGACAATACTATCCTAGAAAATCATCTAGACAGATCCACACTTTCCCCACAATCAACCCCTCATACTATTGATACCAGTTCTAAGGCCATAAAATCTCTTCTGTTTGGTACATGGCGAGTTAATGAACAAATCGCAAAAATATTCACTTTTTATTCAGTGGCCCATGGTGTGTACACACGTGTGGACAGGGTCTTCCTGTGCTTTGACCTAGCTCAACATTTCCTAAATGTTGATATCCTACGTAGCACATGGTCTTACCATGGCCCGGTTACGGTCTACATCGTGGGTCCAGAATTTGGACAGTTTACCTGGCACCTAAATGATAGAATTCTCCTTAATCCAGATCTTACATCACAAATAGAAACAGAAATACGTAACTACTACAAGACAAACATCAATTACTCTATTTCCCCTCTGTAGCTCTGGGATGCCCATAAAGCTGTCATGCAAGGCAGCTTGATGAGAGCAGCTACATATGGTAAAAAAATAAAAACTATAGGTTACAATTTAAACTCTCTCTCAAAGCAATGTACTCTGTATTACATCTCATTCAGGTGGTTCTACTCAAGACCCAAATCAAATAACAAAGGAATTTAAAATTTTCTACAGTAAACTATATAATATATCTCAATCCAATGATTCTTCCTTAACATCAGTGAGTACCTCCAAACACTTCTTTTGCTAAATGCTAATTACGTAGACTCCTACCAACCCCACTTAAACAAAGGGTGCGGAATTTACTGTTCAAGAAATATCTGATTTTATCTGTGAGGATACCAGGCAAATATCCAAAATAAAACAAATACGTTTATTTAACAAAATAGTAGTACAAAACAGCAATAAACAGATTTAAATAATAACTTGCAACAAATAACACTACAGTCTGGCACAGACAACATACAGGGTATAATGAAAACATCTCACCAGTATCCTTGTCACTCTCAGGGACTGCTGTCTATCAATCCAAGCTTCTCCCCTCTCTCCTTTAAGACTGCCAGCAAAGGTAGCGGCCCTAAGTCACTGTCACTCCGCTTTCGGCGGACACAGAGCTCCCCAAGACCCGGAGAGGTAGATCAGGGCAACGACAGTCCTTTTCTGTTTTTAACTTTTCACAGGTAAACATACAGACAAAGGGACAGCAGATGAGTCACTCCTGATATAATTAGGGACAGGTATTGTTCTGTGGCTATACAGCAGAGTGTGTTTAAAAAAGAGAGATCACAATCCAGACACATTTACATTTAAATACACAATGCAGTCCTCTGTAATTAAACATCGAGCTCTGTCTGTGGACCCTTTTCCCTATGCTAGCACATATAGACCCCCTGCTAAACAAAGACAAGAGACCCCCTGGTGTGCTGTACATCTATACAGGACTGGTGGACAATAATCCTGTTTACCTAGACTGAAACAATGGACTAGTCTGCAATATAACGATACAGGCTGCAGTTATTTTAACTACTTTCAAAATAGAATATACACAAGCTTAAATATGACTGACAAATACGGGGGAACCAGAGGGTAGAAAAAGTATATGTTTTTATTGTCGGCAGTCACCTCCTTTCCCCCACATCGTCAAAAACTTGAAAACAAATTAGGCACCTGGCCCTGATGGTTTCACGGCAATATATTATAAAACATACAATGAGCTTCTTTTGCCTTATCTTGTTGATATATTTAACAATATAGTAAAAGGTGTCTCCTTCTCCAAAGAAACCCTAGAGGCACATATTATAGTCATTCCGAAAGAGGGCAAATACCCATTGAACTGTGACCATTATTGACCCATCTCACTCTTAAACACAGACTTAAAGATCTAAGCAAAAGCTCTTGCTAACCACCTTAATGTTGTTCTACTTTACCTGATCCATAGAGACCAGGTGGGATTCATATTGCACCGTCAGGCGTGTGATAATATCAGAAGAACAGTTAGCCTTATTTATTACATTCATTTCAATAAAGTTCCAGGAATTGTGCTTTCTCTGGATGCAGAGAAAGTCTTTGACCGAATTAATTTATGTTAGAAACTCTCAGAAAATTTGGTTTTGATGGCACTCTTCTTCAAGGAAAACAGGCTTTATACCCTTTGTTACAATTCAGATACCTGTATTAATCCTGATTAGCACAGGCAGACCAGAGGCGCGTAGTCTAACGGAGTCCCCGGTATTCACCAAGAACTGCCGCAGTTTGCAGCTCTCAGGATTGCCTCTGGATGTAACACTAGATCCGAATACTTGAGAAATTCTCTGGAGAATAGCAGATCCGGATTTAGGCAGTAAAGGTATCAGAGTAGTAGACACGCTGGGTACTGGTACACGGAGATCTGGTAAATAGTAGTTAGACACGCCAGGAACTGGTACACTGGAATCAGGCCCAGAGTAGTCAGACACGCCAGGAACTGGTACACTGGAATCAGGCCGAGAGTAGTCAGACACGCCAGGAACTGGTACTCTGGAATCAGGCCGAGAGCAGTCAGACATGCCGGAAACTGGAACACGGTGATCAGGTAACGAGGTACACAAGGATTTTCCACATACTTGGTCAGATAGGCGATACTGGTACACGGAGATCAAAGGTATCGGTAGCGGATGAGGGGAATTAGAAGTCAAAGGCACAGCTAAAGAGTTGCACTGACATCAAGCAAGTGTCAGTGTAGGTTTAAATAGGAAGTAGTTTGAAACTCCCGCCCCGGAGACCTGATCATGTGATTGCATCGTGAGCCGATCACAACACTACGGCAGGGCCATCTTAACAACATTATGGGCCCCCGGGCAAAGCAGCGCACTGGGGCCCCTAGATATAGATATATAGATGTATACAGATACAGATATAGATATATAGAGAGAGAGATAGATAGATGTACTTGCTCAGTGACCCTTGAAGGTTTTTTTGCAGGTTTTTTTCTTTTGCAGGATTATTTATTCTCATTAAGAGCCGTGCCTATGGGGCCCCCTTGCCTGTGGGGCCCCCGGGCAGCTGCCCATCGTGCCCAATGGAAAAGATGGCCCTGCACTACAGACTATGCTGGAACAAGTGACAGATGAGTATCCAATCAGTGCGATCCGAGCCTGGCTGCAGAGAAGTGCCGAGAGAGGCTCAGAGACAGGGCCGGACTGGCCATCTGGCACTTCTGGCAAATGCCAGAAGGGCCGATGGCTATATGGGCCGGCCCGACTCCCCCTGTCTTCTTGGTGGCTGGAGGAACCAGCCACCTCTGCTGCGCGCTCCCCAGCACCCTCCCCCGTTATGCTGTGCAGCCAGTTACACTGGTGAGTTTCCTGTCTTTTTTAATTTTTTTTTTTTTTTTACTGAAGATGGGGGGGGGGGGGTCGCGGGGGTGCCGCGATTTTCGGGCGGGGGTGCCCGCGATTTTCAGGGGGGGGGGGTCGCGGGGGTGCCGCGATTTTCAGTGGGGGGGGGGTCGCGGGGGTGCCCGCGATTTTCAGGTGGTGAGAGCCAGGGAGTGCTGGGAAAGGGGGTGAGAGCCAGGGAGTGCTGGGAAAGGGGGTGAGAGCCAGGGGGTGCTGGGAAAGGGGGTAAGAGCTAGGGGGTGCTTGGAGAGGGGGTGAGAGAGCCGGAGGGGGTGCTGGGAAAGGGGATGAGAGCCAGGGGGTGCTGGGAGAGGGGGTGAGAAAGCCGAAGGGGGTGCTGGGAAAGGGGGTGAGAGAGCCGAAGGGGGTGCTGGGAAAGGGGGTGAGAGAGCCGAAGGGGGTGCTGGGAAAGGGGGTGAGAGCCAGGGGGTGCTGGGAGAGGGGGTGAGAGAGCCGAAGGGGGTTCTGGGAGAGGGGGTGAGAGGGCCCAAGGGGGTGCTGGGAAAGGGGGTGAGACAGCGGAAGGGGGTGCTGGAAAAGGGGTTGAGAGCCAGGGGGTGCTGGGAGAGGGGGTAAGAGCTAGGGGGTGCTTGGAGAGGGGGTGAGAGAGCCGGAGGGGGTGCTGGGAAAGGGGATGAGAGCCAGGGGGTGCTGGGAGAGGGGGTGAGAAAGCCGAAGGGGGTGCTGGGAAAGGGGGTGAGAGAGCCGAAGGGGGTGCTGGGAAAGGGGGTGAGAGAGCCGAAGGGGGTGCTGGGAAAGGGGGTGAGAGCCAGGGGGTGCTGGGAGAGGGGGTGAGAGAGCCGAAGGGGGTTCTGGGAGAGGGGGTGAGAGAGCCCAAGGGGGTGCTGGGAAAGGGGGTGAGACAGCGGAAGGGGGTGCTGGAAAAGGGGTTGAGAGCCAGGGGGTGCTGGGAGAGGGGGTGAGAGAGCCGAAGGGGGTGCTGAAAGAGGGGGTGAGAGAGCCGAAGGGGGTGCTGGGAGAGGGGGTGAGAGAGCCCAAGGGGGTGCTGGGAGAGGGGGTGAGAGAGCCCAAGGGGGTGCTGGGAAAGGGGGTGAGAGAGCTGAAGGGGGTGCTGGGAGAGGGGATGAGAGAGCTGAAGGGGGTGCTGGGAGAGGGGGTGAGAGAGCTGAAGGGGGTGCTGGGAGAGGGGGTGAAAGAGCCGAAGGGGGTGAGAGAGCGGAAGGGGGTGCTGGGAAAGGGGTTGAGAGCCAGGGGGTGCTGGGAGAGGGGGTGAAAGAGACGAAGGGGGTGCTGGGAGAGGGGGTGAGAGAGCCGGAGGGGGTGCTGGGAAAGGGGGTGAGAGAGCCGAATCGGGTGCTGGGAAAGGGGGTGCTGGGAGAGGGGATGAGAGAGCTGAAGGGGGTGCTGGGAGAGGGGGTGAGAGAGCTGAAGGGGGTGCTGGGAGAGGGGGTGAAAGAGCCGAAGGGGGTGAGACAGCGGAAGGGGGTGCTGGGAAAGGGGTTGAGAGCCAGGGGGTGCTGGGAGAGGGGGTGAAAGAGACGAAGGGGGTGCTGGGAGAGGGGGTGAGAGAGCCGAAGGGGGTGCTGGGAAAGGGGGTGAGAGAGCCGAATCGGGTGCTGGGAAAGGGGGTGAGAGCCAGGGGGTGCTGGGAGAGGGGGTGAGAGAGTGGAAGGGGGTGCTGGGAAAGGGGTTGAGAGCCAGGGGGTGCTGGGAGAGGGGGTGAGAGAGCCGAAGGGGGTGCTGGGAGAGGAGGTGAGAGAGCCGAAGGGGGTGCTGGGAGAGGGGGTGAGAGCCGAAGGGGGTGAGAGAGCGGAAGGGGGTGCTGGGAAAGGGGGTGCTGGGAGAGGGGGAGAGAGAGCCAGGGGGTGCTGGGAGAGGGGGTGTAAGAGCCGAAGGGGGTGAGAGAGTGGAAGGGGGTGCTGGGAAAGGGGGTGAGAGAGCTGAAGGGGGTGCTGGGAGAGGGGGTGAGAGAGCTGAAGGGGGTGCTGGGAGAGGGGGTGAGAGAGCGGAAGGGGGTGCTGGGAAAGGGGGTGAGAGCCAGGGGGTGCTGGGGAGGGGGTGAGAGAGCCGAAGGGGGTGCTGGGAAAGGGGGTGAGAGCCAGGGGGTGCTGGGAGAGGGGGTGAGAGAGCCCAAGGGGGTGCTGGGAAAGGGGGTGAGAGAGCTGAAGGGGGTGCTGGGAGAGGGGGTGAGAGAGCGGAAGGGGGTGCTGGGAAAGGGGGTGAGAGCCAGGGGGTGCTGGGAGAGGGGGTGAGAGAGCCGAAGGGGGTGCTGGGAAAGGAGGTGAGAGAGCCGAAGGGGGTGAGAGAGCCAGGGTGGTAGGGGGTGCAGGAAGAGGAGTGAGAGAGCCGGGGGGTAGAGGGTGCAGGAAGACGTGTGAGAGAGCCAGGGGAGTAGGTGGTACAGGAAGATGTGTGAGAGCCAGCGGAGAAGGTGGTGCAGGGGGTTAAGTGAGAGGGACAAAGGAGAAGATGGTGCAGGGGCATAGGTAAAAGAAAGTGTAAAGGGAGAGACATCTTAAGAATGGGAATGTCAGGGATGCAGCCATCATAAAACACAAGTAGTAATGAAGAATGGAAATGCACAGAGGGGACAAGTGTTAAAAAAAATAAAAAATCAAGCCTTCATACTCCATTCACTTATATTTTCTATACCCCCACTCCTAAATTTCTGCTTCGACCACTGCCCTCTATTCCTGCTCCCGACTGCCTGTGTGAGCTGACAGCTGCTGATCCCTCCTCGCCCAGCGCGCCCACTAGGAGAACAGAACACAGGATGCCATAATCGGGTAAGTTCATATATTTTCTCGTGTGCAATATGTTTTTAACCATCCTTTCTTGAACTGGGGACACTACAGCGTATCCAATAATGTTTAACACTATGTATTGCTCATTATTGCGCTGTAATGTTTTTTGCATATTTATCTGTACAGAGATTTTTAATTAAGAGGAAAAAACATTGCTTGTCATAAATTTTATCTGTAATTGTGTCAATATATCTATTTTTGTTTGCATTGTAAATGATGTATTAAGCTGCTCTTGGGACTCACACTCAGTATCTGATATGCTGTAGCAATTTTTATTTGTGAATGAGTTTTTATCTGAGCTTTACTAATGATTTGGGGGCACTACTATGCCATAATATGATTTGTGGGCACTTCTGCATGACCAAATATGAATTGAGGGTAATACTATGTGGCATAATATGACCTTGGGGCACTACAATGTGGCATAATATGAACTGGGCACACTACGGTGTGGCATCATATGAACCTCTGCCAAAGGCAAGTCTTTCATTGTTGAATATGATGGGAGCCCAAAGAAGTTGCTGTATCGGGGCCCAAAATTCCTCTTGTCAGCCCTGCCTGTGAGTCAAGGGGGTAGACGCCTCCAGGTAAATAATCTAAATGTTTCCTATCTAATCAAACTGATGGATCACATCTAATTATTTCTCACCCACCTCCTCTATCCCCCTTAATTTATATACTGTGTTATTTAAAATGAATAGAAAAGACGCATATCCAATTACTGTAGTAAAACAAAAATATTTTTCTCTGACATTTTGCTGTAGATGGAAATACTTTAAATGCGGCCGTGTGGATTTAACTGATCATTCAATAGTTATGTTTTTTTAGATATATGTTAGTTTTATTTCATGTGGAATGATTCATGAAAATTCTGCCATTACTATTTAATTGAGGGAAAAGGGTACCTGTTACATATATGTGTGTGTAAGTACTCTGTTCGTTGTTGCTATTTTGTGGGAGATTTGAAAAAAGCAAAACATTGTTTCCTACAGTGGCGTCTGTATAATTGGTGGTATTGCTGTAGTATGGGGTGGCGTGCTGGTGGCAGTGTTGTAGTGTGTTTGGTGCTTAGTATTGCTAATAAGTAGGAGAGGGTATTGCTATAATGTGGGGGTGATGCTAGTTGCTGTAATGTGGGGAGTGATGCCGGTTGATGTAATGTGGGGGGTGATGCCGGTTGATGTAATGTGGGGGGTGATGCCAGTTGCTGTAATGTGGGGGAAATGCTGGACGCTGTAATGTGGGGGTGATGCCGGTTGCTGTAATGTGGGGGGTCATGCTGGACGCTGTAATGTCGGGGGTGATCCTGGACGCTGTAATGTGGGGGGTGATGCTGATTGCTGTAATGTGGGGGGTGATGCCGGTTGCTGTAATGTGTGGGGTGATGCCGGTTGCTGTAATGTGGGGATGATTGATGTAGTATGAGTGTGTGTGGGGGGTTATTTATTGCTGTAATTTGGGTACTAATAATGTATTGTCATGGTGTTTATTGATGTAATTGGGGTGCTAATAATGTAATGTTGAGGGTCATTAGGAGAAATAAATACCCCCTCCCCCCCCACACACACTCATACTACATCATGTTGTACTGCGCCAGCATCAGTGTGGAACAATATAGTGCATGGAGCCCACAACACGTGGGCCTGTGTGCTTTAAATGCCAGGGCTGATTTTTAGTCCCAGTCCGGCCCTGCTCAGAGATATCATATGGAGACATAAACCGTGAGTTTCGTTACATCTTTCCGCAATGGTCTCGGTGAGGGGGTACTTTCATCACCAATATCAATCACTAATGGCACTCATCAGAGATGTCCTTTTTCCCCCTTTTTTTCCCACCTTGTTATCAAACCCTTAGCGGCTAAAATTCAAACTTCCCCAGATATCTCAGGTGCCTCAATTAACTCTGAAAATTCTAATCTTAGTTTATTTGCAGATGACAGCCTTCTCACATTAACTTCTCCCTACATCTCCCTCCCGAACCTGTTTACCATTCATAAAGCTTACGGATCCATTTCAGGTTATACAATAAACCTTCCAAAACTGAATCTATCGCTCTTAATATGTCACCACCAACTCTGAATCTCCTTAAAAATAATTTGCACTTCTCCTGGCAACAATCCAAAATAAAATATCCAGCTGTTTTTATTACTTCTAATTATAACTCTCTATATGCGGAAAATTTCCCAATCATAATCAAAAAAATTTAAATTAGGGGGTAAATGTATCAAGCTGAGAGTTTTATGGAGAGTTTGAAAAGTGGAGATGTTGCCTATAGCAAGCAATCAGACTCTAGCTATCATTTTGTAGAATGTACTAAATAAATGATAGCTAGAATCTGATTGGTTTTTCAAACCCGCTGGAAAACTCTCAGCTTGATACATTTACCCCTAGATCTGTTCCGATGGCAGAAATGAATAATCTCCTGATTAGGTAGGATAGTATCAAATCAAGATGAGTATCCTGCTCCGCCTGCTTTATCTCTTTCAAACTCTCCCAGTACAGGTACCCAGACCCACTCTAGTCCAACTTCACAGCTGTTTTTCTCAATTTATATGGCAAAATAAACACCCACGCACGGTTTTTCACTCTGCGTAAAAACAACGGTTAATGCTGGCAGGGGCTTGACAGACATTTGATTGTATTACAATGCTATTTACCTAAGTCAAGCCATGACTTAGTTAGCAAAAAACCAATGTCCTCTATGGGTTGATTTGGAGTCTTTCTGCTGTCACACACCGTCCATAGCTAGTCAGCCTGCTCTAAACATGCGCGAAGCATCAGCTCTTGTTATTCCTTGTACGGGCGCTATGTAACCAGATGTCACCAGAAGCACCAGTCAACCTGCTCCAAACGTGCGCTAGGCACCAACTCTTGTTATTCCATGTACTGGCGCTATGTAACCAGACATCACCAGAACCATTAGTCAGCCTGGAGTGCGGAAATTGCAGAAAGCATCTTACATATCTGCCTGGTCCTTGTTATGTTCTCCACAATGTGAGAAAGCTTTCCTCTGACTGAATACAACAATTACATAGTCGTTGGTGCTGTTCTAGAAGAGATTCATTTCTCAAACGGGTTTACTGCCTCCTCGGTGACAGCACCTGCGCTGAAGAATATGGGTAACAAACGGCCTGGCTAAGTTTAGAGCTCTGTGAAGATACCGGGTTTATCTGGCCCAGTGCTACCCAGTACCTTCTAGGATTCGTATGGTCACTCAGGCAAAATGCAGTTATAAAAATACAACAGTATATTGTCATACAAATCTAGGGATGTGCACCGGCGACTTTTGAGGTCTCGTGTTTTGTGTTTTGGATCCGGATTTTCGTTATTTTTGGGGTTCGGATTTGTCTCGCAAAACACTTGACGAAAGGTCTCGGTTCGGATTTAAGGTTTTGGATTCTGATTTTTTTTGAAAAAAACATAAAAAGTTTAAAAATCAAGTTTTTGGGCTTATTTTCACTCCTAGGCTATTATTAACCTCAATAACATTCAATAACAAGCATTTCCACTAATTTACAGTGTATTCTGAACACCTCACAATATAGTTATTAGTCCAAAACGTTGCAACAAGGTATCTTTCTGGACTGCGTAGAGGAGTGGGTCACCACAATATATATTAAAAATGCTGAACTTTTATGAATCGCACCAATAAATGTACCTGGACTGCCTAGAGGAGTGGGTCACCACAATATATATAATAAGAAAACCATCAACTTGTTTGATTCGCACCAATAAATGTACCTGGACTGCGTAGAGGAGTGGGTCACCACAATATATTAAAAACCCTGAACTTTTATGAATCGCACCAATAAATGTACCTGGACTGCGTAGAGGAGTGGGTCACCACAATATATATAATAAGAAAACCATCAACTTCTTTGATTCGCACCAATAAATGTACCTGAACTGCGTAGAGGAGTGGGTCACCACAATATATTAAAAACCCTGAACTTTTATGAATCGCACCAATAAATGTACCTGGACTGCGTAGAGGAGTAGGTCACCACAATATATATAATAAGAAAACCATCAACTTGTTTGATTCGCACCAATAAATGTACCTGGACTGCGTAGAGGAGTGGGTCACCACAATATATTAAAAACCCTGAACTTTTATGAATCGCACCAATAAATGTACCTGGACTGCATAGAGGAGTGGGTCACCACAATATATATAATAAGAAAACCATCAACTTGTTTGATTCGCACCAATAAATGTACCTGGACTGCGTAGAGGAGTGGGTCACCACAATATATTAAAAACCCTGAACTTTTATGAATCTCACCAATAAATGTACCTGGACTGCGTAGAGGAGTGGGTCACCACAATATATATAATAAGAAAACCATCAACTTCTTTGATTCGCACCAATAAATGTACCTGGACTGCGTAGAGGAGTGGGTCACCACAATATATTAAAAACCCTGAACTTTTATGAATCGCACCAATAAATGTACCTGGACTGCGTAGAGGAGTGGGTCACCACAATATATATAATAAGAAAACCATCAACTTGTTTGATTCGCACCAATAAATGTACCTGGACTGCGTAGAGGAGTGGGTCACCACAATATATTAAAAACCCTGAACTTTTATGAATCGCACCAATAAATGTACCTGGACTGCGTAGAGGAGTGGGTCACCACAATATATATAATAAGAAAACCATCAACTTGTTTGATTCGCACCAATAAATGTACCTGGACTGCGTAGAGGAGTGGGTCACCACAATATATTAAAAACCCTGAACTTTTATGAATCTCACCAATAAATGTACCTGGACTGCGTAGAGGAGTGGGTCACCACAATATATATAATAAGAAAACCATCAACTTCTTTGATTCGCACCAATAAATGTACCTGGACTGCGTAGAGGAGTGGGTCACCACAATATATTAAAAACCCTGAACTTTTATGAATCGCACCAATAAATGTACCTGGACTGCGTAGAGGAGTGGGTCACCACAATATATATAATAAGAAAACCATCAACTTGTTTGATTCGCACCAATAAATGTACCTGGACTGCGTAGAGGAGTGGGTCACCACAATATATTAAAAACCCTGAACTTTTATGAATCGCACCAATAAATGTACCTGGACTGCGTAGAGGAGTGGGTCACCACAATATATATAATAAGAAAACCATCAACTTCTTTGATTCGCACCAATAAATGTACCTGGACTGCGTAGAGGAGTGGGTCACCACAATATATTAAAAACCCTGAACTTTTATGAATCTCACCAATAAATGTACCTGGACTGCGTAGAGGAGTGGGTCACCACAATATATATAATAAGAAAACCATCAACTTCTTTGATTCGCACCAATAAATGTACCTGGACTGCGTAGAGGAGTGGGTCACCACAATATATATAATAAGAAAACCCTGAACTTTTATGAATCGCACCAATAAATGTACCTGGACTGCGTAGAGGAGTGGGTCACCACAATATATTAAAAACCCTGAACTTTTATGAATCGCACCAATAAATGTACCTGGACTGCCTAGAGGAGTGGGCACTAGGCACCACAATAAAATATATAAAAAACCTTCAACAGGTCTGCATTACACTACACATACGGCTGCTCCTCCATCCCCTCCATCATATACATGTTGGAGTTTTAGCGTGTGACAACCTCTTGTTTTTGATAATGTCAGTGCATTTTGAATATTTTTCAATTTGCCCCACACCACTGAATGTACTTTATCTATGATACGCATCTATCTATCTTGACTGCGTAGTGTGGTGGCCCCGGTACACAATTTGGTACCGAGGCCACAATATAATTAAAAAACCCTCCACGTGTCAGAATTCCACCAAACAAGTATCTGGACTGCGTAGTGGGGTGGCCCCGGTACCCAATTTGATACCGGGGCCACAATACCTCCTCCAAACATGGTACAGACAATTCGTCATTGAGATCCCATCAAGTATGTTAAAGACAGACAGGGTCCAAGTGTTATTGGTTGACTTTGTAAACCAAAAAACTGTCCCTGTTGCACATAGTCGTGCAATGAAGACTGACTTTTTCATTTAAAGGCACCATCTTTCAAGTGTAGTGTTTGTAAGTCTAAGTCATATTATACTTTTGGTAAAATTGGTTTATTTTGTTCCTCTTTATGGTAACTACTAATAGAATTAAAGTATTAAATAAAAGCGGCAGTTCCTCTTTATGGTAATTAGTAATAGAATTAAAGTATTAAATAGAATTAAAGTATGAAATAGAATTAAAGTATTAAATAGAATTAAAGTATGAAATAGAATTAAAGTATTAAATAGAATTAAAGTATGAAATAGAGTGGTATAGAGTTGTAGTGTGGTATAGATAGAGTGGTCCCCACAATATAATAATAAAACCCTCAACTGGTCTGAATTCCACCAAACAAGTATCTGGACTGCGTAGTGTGGTGGCCCCGGTACACAATTTGGTACCGAGGCCACAATATAATTAAAAAATTGGGCATCAACTGTCACCGTTGTTTAATATCTGATACACCTAAATATGGACTGCACAGTGGAGTGGCCCCGGTAGTAAATTTGGTGCCGGGGCCACAATACCTCCTCCAACTTCCAAGTGTAGTGTTTATAAAGACAGACAGCGTCGAAGTGTTATTAGTTGGCTTTCTTAACCCTAAAATTGTCCCTGTTGCAAATATTCGTGCAATGGACAGTTACTTTTTTATTGAAAGACTCAAGCTTTCAAGTGTAGTGTTTATAAAATATAAACAACAATACAGTAGTTTTAGAGCACGTCAATACCTCTTGTTTTAAATTATGACACGGCATTTTACTTTTGGTTTAATTTCTTGAATTTTTTAAAATTTGGTTTTACTTTTTGAACATGGCAAACGACTGTTGATTGGTCATATAATGCCCAAAAAAAAGTTCCAAGATGGAATTGTCCTTGGGCCCTCACACCCACCCTTATGTTGTTGAAATAGGACATGCACACTTTAACAAACCAATCATTTCAGCGACAGGGCCTACCAAACAACTTTGGCTGAAATGATTGGTTTGTTTGGGCCCCCACACCAAAAAAGCTATTCATCTCTCCCTGTACAGACTAAACAGGCTCTACTGAGGCAAGATGTCGTCCTCATCCTCAACCTCTGATTCCTCTCCCCCTACAGTGTGTACTTCCTCCTCATCACACATTATCAATTCGTCCCCGCTGGACTCCACAACCACAGGTCCCTCTGTAGTATCTGGAGGGCAGTGCTGTACTTCATTGAGGAATTGATTATTCATTTTTATAAACATCATTTTTTCAACGTTGTGAGGAAGCAACCTCCTTCGCCGCTCACTGACCAGGTTCCCCGCTGCACTAAAAACTCTTTCCGAGTACACACTGGAGGGGGGACAACTCAGGTAAAATAGAGCCAGTTTGTACAGGGGCTTCCAAACTGCCTTTTTTTCCTGCCAGTAACAATATGGACTGTCTGACATGTCTACTTGGATGGTGTCAGCAAAGTAATCATCCACAATGTTTTCTATTGTGACAGCATCCAATGCAGCGAGAGTAGACATGTCTGCAATGGTTGGCAGGTCCTTCAGTCCGGACCAGATGTTATCAGCATCCCCGCCAGTGCCTCTTTTGGGAAAACTGAGCTTTTTTTTTGCAGCCATAGATGTGGAAGAAAATGAGGGTGGAGCTGTTGGCATGTCACGGTCCTCTTCAGAGGACAATCTCCTGACCTGCAGGTCTTTGCACCGCTGTAGACTTGTGTCCGCCGGAAACAGAGACACAACATACGCTTTAAACCGAGGATCGAGCACGGTGGCCAGAATGTATTCCTCTGACTTTAAAAGAGTGACCACCCTCGGATCCTGGCAAAGCGTACGAAGGGCTACATCCACAAGAGCTACATGCTTGGTGTAATCGCAATGGCTTACCAGCTCCTCCCTCACTTTCTCCAGCTGCTTCTGCAACAGCCTGATCAGGGGAATGACCTGACTCAAGCTGGCAGTGTCGGAACTGACTTCTCGTGTGGCAAGTTCAAATGGCTGCAGAACCTTGCACAACACGGAAATCAGTCTCCACTGCGCTTGACTGAGGCGCATCCCCACTCCTTTGCCTATGTCGTAGGTGGCTGTGTAGGCCTGAATGGCCTTTTGCTGCTCCTCCATCCTCTGCAGCATATAGAGGGTGGAGTTCCAGCGCGTCACAACCTCTTGTTTGAGGTGATGGCAGGGCAGGTTCATGCTTTTTTGATGTGCCTCTAGTCTGCGGTAGGCACTGGCTGAATGCCGAAAGTGTCCAGCAATTTTGCGCGCCACCGCAAGCATCTCCTGCACACCCCTGTCACTCTTGAGGTAATGCTGCACCACCAAATTAATGGTGTGGGCAAAACATGGGACGTGCTGGAAATTGCCCATATTTAATGCCCGCACAATGTTACTGGCATTGTCTGACACCACAAATCCCCATGAGAGTCTAAGTGGGGTAAGCCACTGGGAGATAATTTCCCTCAGTTTCTCTAATATGTTGTCAGCGTTGTGCCTCTTATTAAAGCCTGTAATACACAATGTTGCCTGCCTTTGCATGAGCAGCCATTTTGTAGATGCTGCTACTGATGCAGCTGTTGCTGTTGCTGCGGAAGGGGATGCATCTACCCAGTGGGCTGTCACAGTCATATAGTCCTTCGTTTGCCCAGAACCACTTGTCCACATGTCCGTGGTTAAGTGGACAGTGGGTACAACCGCATTTTTAAGAGCACTGAGGACACTTGATCGTACTTCTCTGTACATTTTTGGTATCGCCTGCCTAGTGAAGTGGAATCTCGAGGGGATTTGGTACCGGGGACACAATACCTCCATCAACCCTCTAAATCCCACTCCACTGATGGCGGACACCGGGCGCACGTCTAACACCAACATTGCAGTTACAGCCGCAGTTATACGCTTTGCAATAGGGTGACTACTATCGTATTTTGTGGTCATGGCAAACGACTGTTGGACGGTCAATTGTTTTGTGAAAGACTTAGCGGTCTTACGACTTCCCCTCTGGGAAGATGACCGACTAACAGCAGCAACAGCAGCAGTGGCAGTAGTAGGCGTACCGCTGCAGGATTCCTCGGATGAATCCCGTATTGAGGAGGACTCAGTCTGGCTGCTGACTTGGGCTGCAGGACTGAATCTGATGGAGATTGTGGAGGAAGTTGACGAGGAGGGTGTTGCTGGTGTGTATCCAACTGGACCACGGGATTTAGGTGTCGCCGTACCGATGAGAGTCCTAGCCCCAGTTCCTGAACTAACCACTGAACTATGAAGGTTATTCAGGTGACGTATAAGGGAGGATGTTCCTAGGTGGGCAAGATCCTTACCCCTGCTTATTTGAGCTTTACATAAGCTACATATGGCCATACATTGGTTGTCTGGATTTGGATAAAAATAACTCCAGACCGAAGAGGTGCATTTTTTGGTCTTCTGACCAGGCATGACGATGGGCTTTTTCATCCCATGGACATCAGCTGTTTCCCCCCTTGGTGCCTCATTTACAATAACCACATCACCATCCTCATCATCAAGTTCCTCCACAGCGCCAGCTACATCATCAATAGCCTCCTCCCGAGCCACCTATTCCCGTACAGTGATGGGAAGGTCAGGCTTGACAACCACCAACATCCTTGGACTCGCCTTGTGGATTTGTGATAATTTCTCTTTAGAAGGCAGAGTTGTTTGCTGTTTTGTTGCTGACAGCATAACTCTCTTCAATTTTTTGTAGGGGGGGGGAGGAGGAGGAGGGCTAAGATCCGTGGGTGAAGCTGAACCACTAGTCATGAACACGGGCCAGGGCCTAAGCCGTTCCTTGCCACTCCGTGTCGTAAATGGCATATTGGCAACTTTACGTTTCTCCTCAGATGATTTTAAGTTTCTCTTTTTGCTACTTTTTCTTAACTTGGGCTTTTTGGATTTTACATGCCCGGTACTACGAGATTGGGCATCGGGCTTGGAAGACGACGTTGATGGCATTTCATCGTCTATGTCATGACTAGTGGCAGCAGCTTCAGCATTAGGAGGAAGTGGGTCTTGATCTTTCCCTACTTTATCCTCCAAATTTTTGGTCTCCATTATATGTAGCACAAGATACTGCAGAATGTGTGAACTTGGTAATATTGCAGTACCAATGGACTTATACTGCTGTATTGGTTTTGCAAATTTGGTTATAATTATTATATTTTTTTTTTTTTTTAATTTTTTTTTTTTTTTTACTTTTTTTTTATTTTTAAAAAACTTGGGAATAGTGGGGAAATAACTATGCCCTTAGAAGCACAGAGCACAGGACACAGCACCACTGGACTGAACAGGACACGGCACAGGACCCAGCAGCACTACGGAACTCAGCAGGACAGAGCACAGGACACAACACCACTGGACTGATACTGCAGAATGTGTGAACTTTGTAATATTGTAGTACCAATGGACTTATACTGCTGGATTGGTTTTGCAAATTTGGTTATAATTATTATATATTTTATTTTTTTTTTAATTTTTTATTTTTTTTTATTTTTTAAAAACTTGGGAATAATGGGGAAATAACTATGCCCTTAGAAGCACAGAGCACAGGACACAGCACCACTGGACTGAACAGGACACGGCACAGGACCCAGCAGCACTATGGAACTCAGCAGGACAGAGCACAGGACACAGCACCACTGGACTGATACTGCAGAATGTGTAAACTTTGTAATATTGCAGTACCACTGGACTTTTACTGCTGAATGTGTGAACTTGGTAATATTGCAGTACCAATGGGCTTATACTGCAGGATTGGTTGTGCAAATTTTGTGGTAATTAAAAAAAATTAAAGTAGTTTTTGGTATTTTTTTAAAAAACTTTTTTTTATTTTTTTAAACACAGGGGAATATTGGGGAAATAACTATGCCCTTAGAAGCACAGAGCACAGGACACAGCACCACTGGACTGAACAGGACACAGCACAGGACCCAGCAGCACCACTGACCTCAGAAGGACAGAGCACAGCACACAGCACCACTGGACTGATACTGCAGAACACAGCACAGCACAGCACAGCACAGCACAGCACAGCACAGAACTAAACAGCACAGCACAGAACTAAACAGCACAGCACGAGATCTACCAGGACAGAGGACCACCTAACACACCCTCCCTCTACCCTGATCAATGCCCGAGGGAAGATGGCGGCGACTAGCGGGGAATTTATAGGATCCGAGTATCGCGAGATCCGACAACGGGATTATGAGTCAGAGCCTCAGTTTCACATTTGAATTTGGCGCCAATACCCGGATCTGTCTCGGATCCGACTCGGATCCGCAACGTTCGGGTGGGCTCGGATTTCATAAATCCGAGTGCGCTCATCCCTATACAAATCACACTACAATATTATGTACACACAGTAAATAAATGCCAGGCAGATTTACCACATCATCTGTCCCTTACCCCAATAAGTTAAGGAGATATAGTCACCTGCTGTCCAGACTTCATGACTCATGGATCCCTCTCAGCTGCATATATAGACTCGAGTTAGAAAACGACAATTCAAAACTCCATCTTGCACCTTCCTGAATGACATCCAAGCATGAACACCCCTCCCCCCTGGAGTTGTTCCTTATATATCACAGGTCTAATTTCCACAGTCTTTCCCCTCCCTGGGCAAACCCCTGCGTCTATTTTACTTTACCATTTGTCAGTGCTGGACTAGGGGGGGGGTTGGACAGGGGAGTGAAGATGAGCTGTCCTTTCAGAGAACCTCCCCTGTTAGATACCCTCTCTCTGGACTAGCCTGGTGAGAACAATGGACACTAATTAATTTTCCTACTCAGGCACATGGCAACCTGATCCCTACCCATAATCCCCCTGGCTTCACTTTAAAGACAATGAATAGCAACCTTACTTCAAGTTATCAATATACAATAAACAATATATATATGTACACTGAACTACAATGTCCCCTTAGCCACATGTTTTTGGACAATGCAGTTATAGTCTGGTGAGCTGGGGAAACAAAAGAAGGCTATAAAAAGTATTTGCTATAATTCGCATATCACACTCGTTTTTTCACATTCCTCCCCTACTTTTTTTTAGCCCTTGTTTCCCAGTGGCTCCCTAGCCCCAAGTAATCATTTCTTACAAGTCCAAAGTTTCTGGCCTGCTGTGGTTTCTCCTGGGTCTGATGGTAAGGTAGACCGCAGTACACAGTTCCTCTTTCTCCCACCAGGGTCCCATGGCTGCAGGCATATCTTCCCACCAAGCTAGTGTAGGGGTTTATGCTGCCCTGTGTCATAAGATGAGACAACAATAAAACTGGGCCACTCCAGTGCATACATCCATTGTATTACAATTGTAGTCCAACATCCCTTGGGTGCCTTATCCACCCTTAATTGCCCAACTGCAAATAGTCCCTTGGCCTGTCCTCTGTTTCTGGAGACCATGCTCCCCTCCCCCACATATTCGAGTGAAAACTGCCAAGTGGCAGGCAAACTTTCTGGCTCTTTGTCCGTTTGTTTCTGGCCAAGATCCAATCCCCCCTCCCCCAAACACTCAAGGGAAAACTGCCCAATGGCAGGCAAAGGTGGTGGCTCCATTAATTCTTTGCTTATGGGGAATCCTCTGTCCCCCTCCCAAACCACATGTGGGTGCCCCTGTAAGTATGTTGGTGTGCATCTCCCCTCCCCTGCTACCACATCCAACTGTTGCACTACTTCCCTCGCCTCTGGTGCATCGGGGTAGTGTGAATCCTCATTGGACACAGACTTGTCCTCCTGGCAGCAAAACAAACTGGATGGTCCAATGCAGGCCTCTGGTTTTGAGTCCTGGATTCTCAGATTTGGAGCTGGAGTGCGATGCTTCAAAGCTTGTGGGGCTGGTGAATCTTGCTGTGCTGGTGCCCTCTCAGACACCCACTCAGTAAACATCTCCTCATCTGCCAATTCTGCATTGGGGAGGGCATAAGTGTAGTTTTCCCAGGACCCCATGGTAGTGGCCTCTGACATGACAATTCCTTTATCCTCTCCCATTAATTCTGTCCTACAGTCTGTAAACATGATTTCTGCTGAGATCATATGTTGCGCAAGTTTATGATTCTCTTCTGCCACAATTGTGTACAGCTGTACATCACTTGCCCCGGAGAGCACACATACGGTATCCTGTGTTACTTCATTAACCAAAACACTTTTAGGCACAACAGGGTTGGATAACTGGTCTTTTCTGTAATTCTGTTCTAACTCAGACACAGTCTCAGGTTCCAATAACACTGGCAAATTATCAGAAGATGCTACTACATGGTACTTACTTGGTAGCTCTTTTCCATCCAAGTCACCAAATGGGAGAATTTCTCCTAATCCTTTCTGAGTAGTCAGAGGTACAACATCCTCACCAAGCAGTTCTTCTCCAGTCTCCCCCAAGATAGTAGCTTTGGCAACTGTATTTAATCCACTGGGATGGACCTCCCCCTGATTAACAGACTGAGCAGCCATCTTTTTAGAGTGTGACAAAAGATATTCCAATTGGCATTTTTCAGTATTCACTCGATAACACTGATCCTGCCACATTTCAGTGTCCGTAAATCCTTGCCGCCATACCTCATCCTCTGCTTCTTCAAAACTCTGTTGCAGACATTGCATTTGTTCCCAGAGAGGTATGTGGGGACCTAAAGTGAGCATCCATTTTCTATAAACACTAAAGGCATTGATGGGATTCTCCTGATCTTTTAACAAACGTTTCAGGATATCCATGTGCGTGCAGTACAGGTAAGGTACACCCCGGATCTGGCATTCCACTATCAGCTCCTCCATACTCATTGTCTCTAGTGGATCTGTAGAATCTGCTAATGGGACAGATTCTATTAGTACATTTGCAGGGGATTCATCAGGCATGTCCCTGTGCTGTAACAGTCCATTTCCATCTTGTTTGTACTGCTGATTATTGTTGTATCTGGATTCTCCCTTGGCCAGATTCTGCATAGTACAAATAACTTCATGTGTAAAATCATCCCATGCTGGTTCATCCCGAAAATTACAGGCACATGCCTCCTCTTTCAACATTAGGAATACATCCAACAGGTTCTCCAATTTCTCCTGTAGACTGGCTCCTTCCCACATAATAATCTTTGGGCACTCCTCATCCCAATAATCCAAAATGTGCTGCATTGTGGTGGGGTGGTGCCACACATCCATATCCCCATCCTGCAGACACTCCCACAGTCCTTCATCCCAGTACACTTCTCTCCTGGGTGTACTAGACTGCTTCATCCCTTCCTTTGGGAACTTTTGCAACATTGGGCTGTGATCTGCTCTCTTGTTCCTAGAGCTCACAGCCATTTTACTTCCAGGGATCACCTCACTGTGATTTCCCCTCTTTGAGACACGGTTCCATCTTCCGCTCTCCTCTGGCGGGGTGCGCTTCCCCTTATCAAATCGGCACTTAGGCGGCATCTTCCCTCGCCTAAATCCCACAATGCTTTTCGTGACACTTTCTACCTTAAAGCCTTTAGGAGTAAGTTCAGGATAATGTGGTAACTGGTTTCTAGTGCTAACTGCTTTGCAGAGCCCTGGAATGTATCACAATACAGTTCCCCTGCAGCTCTACCCAGATAGGACCTGGGACTGAGTGACCCCACTGCTTGCCACCAAAAATGTGAAGATACCGGGTTTATCTGGCCCAGCGCTATCCAGTACCTTCTAGGATTCGTATGGTCACTCAGGCAAAATGCAGTTATAAAAATACAACAGTATATTTATTGTCATACAAATCACACTACAATATTATGTACACACAGTAAATAAATGCCAGGCAGATTTACCACATCATCTGTCCCTTACCCCAATAACTTAAGGAGATATAGTCACCTGCTGTCCAGACTTCATGACCCATGGATCCCTCTCAGCTGCATATATAGACTCGAGTAAGAAAACGACAATTCAAAACTCCATCTTGCACCTTCCTGAATGAAATCCAAGCATGAACACCCCTCCCCCCTGGAGTTGTTCCTTATATATCACAGGTCTAATTTCCACAGTCTTTCCCCTCCCTGGGCAAACCAGTGCGTCTATTCTTCTTAACCATTGGTCAGTGCTGGACTAGGGGGGGGGGGGGTGGGGTTGGACAGGGGAGTGAAGATTAGCTGTCCTTTCAGAGAACCTCCTCTGTTAGATACCCTCTCTCTGGACTAGAATGGTGAGAACAATGGACACTAATTAGTTTTCCTACTCAGGCACATGGCAACCTGATCCCTACCCATAATCCCCCTGGCTTCACTTTAAAGACAATGAATAGCAACCTTACTTCAAGTTATCAATATACAATAAACAATATACATATGTACACTGAACAACAATGTCCCCTTAGCCACATGTTATTGGACAATGCAGTTATAGTCTGGTGAGCTGGGGAAACAAAAGAAGGCTATAAAAAGTATTTGCTATAATTCACATATCACACTCGTTTTGTCACAAGCGCCAAGAATGATTGTAATGAAAAACACCAGGCAAACAGCTTCTCCATACAGGCAGATAAATACAATAGTAGCTGTACAGCATGAAAACAAGAGTTAGAACCAGAAGTTCAGCAGGTAGAGTGACAGCAGTGCTGGACCAGTAGGGCTGTAGCTCCAGCGGCTCACAGATAACAGAAAACTCTGTCCTTCATGTAACACTACCACAACCAGCTACAGCATGTTTATTAAAGGGTTAACAATGACACCTTACAACTAGAATACAACATAAAGGGAAACATATAAATATCAGTCTCATGAAGGCAATTACTGGGGTTTCCTGCTTGGGTACCACCGGACTAAGTCTGAGGGTACTCTAGGGATTGGCTTAAAGATGCCTGTATTCCCTATGTGTTGTCTATTATTTGTACAGTGTCATTGTTAACCCTTTCCCTTACATGAACGTACTATAGCTTTGCTATTGTTACATAAATTACATATTTTTTATTCAGATATTTGCCTGGGTGTGAACACATCTTCCACATCCGTGGTATTGGGCGAGCAATAGGCTAAAAGCGATCCTGGTGAGCGCTAACTTGTGGCAGAAGTCATTGCTGATTAGCTCCGGGTACACACTCTGTCAGGTTGGTGTGGTTAGGTAGCCTATTGGTGCCCCGGTAATATAACAGGAGGAAATAATATACTTTATAGCAGAGCAGCACTAAGTGTTAGTGCAACACTGAGCAATCTAGTTTCATTTATATCTGAAAATGTCAATTCTGGAGAATAGAGATTCTTTAAGACAGAAAACAGGAAGCCAAGAGATGGGAGATAACTGGAATATATTTAATACTCAGTTTCAAAAGCAAAACAGGATGTTGTGGTCTTTCTATTACTTATTCCCCACCAAGGATCATTTTATTCATCTTGTGTTTAGTGTGGGTGCAGAGTTTGTGAACAAAATGTTGTAAGCGATGATAGATATGTGCAGAGCAATTAGTAGACACCTTGGTTCCCACGACCGTCCATCTTATTCTCAGATGACTGCAGTTTTTTAGGTGATGAGTTTTAAATGGAAGAAGCATCAATGTTACTATATTAAAACTAGTCCCCATACACCTATGTAATGGTTCTATACTGTGTAGTATGTGTAATAGCAGTGGCATCATAGCCTAGGCACTAGTGGCACATAATATGAGGCACAGCGTTGGCATCAGTAACATAAAGCTGAGCATTGCTCTGTTTAGACAGAAGATTCTTGTAACTGGGAAGCGTAACTTGGGAAGCACATTGATTTACTACATCACATACCTAAGTATTCATATTACTGAAAGCTATGTCATCTGTGTTCAAGACTCCTGCTTGCAGAGCCTGCAGCCCTCTGGTTTTACCTAAACCATAGCAATGCTTGGGAAGTGGTGGCATGCAGACTGCAGTTGGAGTAAGCTACTCGCTCAGCTCTTTGCCCAAGCTCCCATTTTTCCTTATTATCTCAAATATAAGGCTTTGGATATTTCTTAATACTGTTGGAAAACGTCACAGCAGCTCTGAGGACCGTCTTCATACCGAAAAACAAGGCTGTTTTAGGATTTACAGAACTACCATCTTTGTTCAGCTGTGGGACCCACAGAGCTCAACTTTCACTGCTGTTTCAACATCTGTTCAGCTGCCCACTGAGCTCAGTTGTGATTGCTGTTTTCATCTCTGTTTGGCTGCTAGACCCTCTACACCCACCTGTCCTGGACCTCATTGGGGTATATTTACTAAACGGCAGGTTTGAAAAAATGGAGACGTTGCCTATAGCAACCAATCAGATTCTAGCTGTCATTTATTTAGTGCATTCTACAAAATGAAAGCTAGAATCTGATTGGTTGCTATAGGCAACATCTCCACTTCTTCAAACCCGCAGTTTAGTAAATCTAGCCCATTGTGTCAGAGTGGCAGAAAATGCCTACTCCATTAACCCCAGCCAGAAGGGATTAAATTACCCTCCACCTCTTCCATTGCCTGGCACAATTTGGAGCAATTGTTCCTTTCCCCTTTCTCATTACCTATCCTGTTGCCTAGCAGCAGAACTCTATCTCTGCTCACCTGTCTGCAGCCAGCATGTCTAAACCGCCTAAATCTCCCTAACCCAATCAGGAGGCACCTTAGAGTACTTAAAGCAGCCTCTGACACAGGTCTAGTGCCAGACTATTGGTTCTACCCTGCTCCAGCATTTAGTTTGCATTCATGTTCCTGACCTCCTGTGTATAGACTCCTTGGCTTGTTTGACCTCTCTTCCGGATTTCCCTTGTACTTCGCTGCCCGCACTGGTATTGACCTTTGGACCATCCCTGACTGCTCTTGCCTACTCTCCGTGGTACCTCGCTTCCTTGGTTTTGACTCGGCCTGTTTGACTACCCTCTAATCGCTGCACGGATGACTTCCTGGGAGAACCGCGACCTGCACATCGCATGCAGCCAAGCCCAAACCTCCTTGCGGGGGTCCCTGATGAACACCGGTGGTGTGTTAGACTCCGCGCCTCTCAGGTTAGTAGCGCTAATACCAGTCGGTGATATTCTCTGTGTAAAAGTGTGACACTGCACTGCAGAGCGCCACTGGAGGAAATCGTTCCTATCCTGATTTCCTCCACTATAAATTCA
Organism: Mixophyes fleayi; assembly: GCF_038048845.1. NCBI lineage: Eukaryota > Metazoa > Chordata > Amphibia > Anura > Limnodynastidae > Mixophyes > Mixophyes fleayi. The sequence continues at coordinate 1,970,278 of NC_134405.1, forward strand.
TCCTTTCATCTCACAGCGCTGCCCTTTCAATTGCCAAACAAACATTCTTCAAATCTTTAACATCCACCCAGTCTTCTAACCCACGTCACCTCTTTGCCTCTTCTCGACTCATCTACACCTCCTCCGCCTGCCGCCTGCACAGCCCATGATTTTGCCACCTATTTGAAAGACAAAATTGACACCATTCAACAAGCTATTTCATCATGCCAAATTCCATTCACTCCACCCACCTTTACCTACACCGCCCAAACCGCCCTTAATGCATTATCTAACAGTAACTGAAGACGAAGACTCTGTACTCATCTCATCATCTCACACTACAACCTGTCCCCTCAACCCTATTCTCTCCCGACTTCTCCATTCCCTCTCACTCCCTCTCCTTCACTGCATACCTACCTCTCTATCACCTCTTCAACCTGTCTCTCTTCACTGACACATTTCCATCCTCCTTTAAACATGCTCTCGTCTCACCAACTCAAAGAAATCCATCTCTCGATCCAGCCTCTCTCTCCAACTACCGTCCTATTTCTCTCCTGCCCTTTGCCTCCAAACTACTTGAGCGATTAGTGTACAAACACCTGTCTCACTTTCTCTCCTCTCATTCCATTCTCAACTCTCTGCAATCAGGCTTCCACCCCTAACATTCCACTGAAACTTTGAAAAAATGATCTACTTACTGCAATATCTAAGAATCATTTCTCAATAATCATTCTACTGGACCTCTTTGCTGCTTTTAACACTGTTGATCACTGTCTTCTCCTACACACCCTTCACTCCTTTGGCCTTTGTGAGACAGTTCTTACCTGGTTCATTTCATACTAATCGAAATGCTTCTTTAGTGTTTCTACCTCTGGCACATCCTCCCCTCCACTCTCAATATCTGTTGGGGTTCTACAAGGCTCGGTTCTTGAGCCTTAACATTTTTCATTGTACACCTCTTCTTTTGGGGCACTAATTCACTCATTTGGCTTCCAATACCACATCTATGCTGATAACACGAAAAACTATATCTCATCCCATGAACTCTCTCATTCTGTATTATCTTGCATAACCAACTATCTTTCTGCTATCTCCACATGGATATCCCATTGCTACCTAAATCTCAACATGTCCAAAACAAAGCTTATTATCGTCCTTCCTGCCATAGTCACCCCCAGCCCTGAAATCTCCCTCACTGTCAATAACACCACAATTTTATCAGTCTCCCAAGCCTGCTGCCTTAGTGTCAAACTTGATTCCACCCTCTGCTTTATTCCTCACATCTAGATTGTCTCCCAGTCCTGTCGACTCAAACTAAAACTCAAACACATTGCCAGAATATGCCCTTTTCTTACTCAATATGCTGCCAAAACTCTTATCCATTCTCTCATCATCATACATTCCCAAATCTTTAGATGCTCTTTAAAAAATCAATTTCTTTGTTAGAGGTGACCTTATCCCCGATAACACTTTTCACACTAATGCACCTACACAGCTGTCCCAATCTCCACTCTAAGCCACATTTGCCCCTCTTGTTTCAGCTGTGCTTTCTTCCCCTAAGAATGTAAGCTCTCTAATGAGCAGGGTCTGCCTTATAAATCTACGATAATAATAATAAATTATAGGGGCACTCAACAGAGCAGAGCCTCGGCCACTACTGAGTATGTTCTGATATAGTGCAGCCTAGATTATATACATTTAACCATCCTCCTTATGATGTGTCCTCTGACAGAATATCAGAGGCAAGAATCTCATATAGACATGGGTTTATATTCAAAAATGTTTAACTCCATTGATCATATATACAAGATATATTTATCAGAGTATCTTTGAATTTTCCACACCATTATCTAATTGGCTGAAGCGCTTAAAGAATCAGACCTCAGATTGCACACTGTCCCAGCAGCCTACATATGGGGAAGATCTTAGATTGTGCACTGTCCCAGCATCCTACATATAGGGAAGGTCCCATAGTGTGCACTGTCCCAGCATCCTACATATGGGGAAGATCTCAGATTGTGCACTGTCCCTGCATTCTACATATGGGGAAGGTCCCATCGTGTGCACTGTCCCTGCATCCTACATATGGGGAAGGTCCCATAGTGCGCACTGTACCAGCATCCTACATACGGGGAAGATCTCAGAGTGTGCACTGTACCAGCATCCTACATATGGGGAAGATCTCAGAGTGTGCACTGTCCCAGAATCCTACATATGGGGAAGATCTCAGAGTGTGCACTGTACCAGCATCCTACATATGGGGAAGATCTCAGAGTGTGCACTGTCCCAGCATCCTACATATGTAGAAGATCTCAGAGTGTGCACTGTCCCAGCAAACCAGATATGCGGAAGATCTCAGAGTGTGCACTGTCCCAGCAAACCAGATATGCGGAAGATCTCAGAGTGTGCACTGTCCCAGCATCCCAGATATGTAGAAGATCTCAGAGTGTGCACTGTCCCAGCATCCCAGATATGTAGAAGATCTCAGAGTGTGCACTGTCCCAGCATCCCAGATATGTAGAAGATCTCAGAGTGTGCACTGTCCCAGCATCCCAGATATGTAGAAGATCTCAGAGTGTACACTGTCGCAGCAAACCAGATATGTGGAAGATCTCAGAGTGTGCACTGTCCCAGCATCCCAGATATGTAGAAGATCTCAGAGTGTGCACTGTCCCAGCATCCCAGATATGTAGAAGATCTCAGAGTGTGCGCTGTCCCAGCATCCCAGATATGTAGAAGATCTCAGAGTGTGCAGTGTCCCAGCATGACAGAAATTGAAAAGATCTCAAAATGTGCACTGTCCCAGCATCTTACATAGAGGGAAGATCTCAGAGTGTGCACTGTCCCAGCATCCTGCATATGGGGAAGATCTCAGAGTGTGCACTGTCCCAGCATCCTACATATGGGGAAGATCTCAGAGTGTGCACTGTACCAGCATCCTACATATGGGGAAGATCTCAGAGTGTGCACTGTCCCAGCATTCTACATATGGGGAAGATCTCAGAGTCTGCACTTTACCAGCATCCTACATATGGGGAAGATCTCAGAGTGTGCACTGTCCCAGCATCTTACATATAGGGAAGATCTCAGAGTGTGCACTGTCCCAGCATCCTACATATGGGGAAGATCTCAGAGTGTGCACTGTCCCAGCATCCCAGATATATAGGAGATCTCAGAGTGTGCACTGTCCCAGCATCTTACATATAGGTAAGATCTCAGAGTGTGCACTGTCCCAGCATCCTACATATGGGGAAGATCTCAGAGTGTGCACTGTACCAGCATCCTACATATGGAATAGATCTCAGAGTGTGCACTGTCCCAGCATCCCAGATATGTAGGAAATCTCAGAGTGTGCACTGTCCCAGCATCTTACATATAGGGAAGATCTCAGAGTGTGCACTGTCCCAGCATCCTACGTATGGGGAAGATCTCAGAGTGTGCACTGTACCAGCATCCTATATATAGGGAAGATCTCAGAGTGTGCACTGTCCCAGCATCTTACATATAGGGAAGATCTCAGAGTGTGCACTGTCCCAGCATCTTACATATAGGGAAGATCTCAGAGTGTGCACTGTCCCAGCATCTTACATATAGGGAAGATCTCAGAGTGTGCACTGTCCCAGCTTCCCATTTATGTAGAAGATCACAGAGTGCACACTGTCCCAACATACCAGATATGTAGAAGATTTCTGAGTGTGCACTGTCCCAGCATCCCAGATATGTGGAAGGTCTCAGAGTGTGCGCTTTCCCAGCATCCCAGATATTTAGAAGATCTCAGAGTGTGCACTGTACCAGCATCCAATATATGTAGAAGAACTCAGAGTGTGCACTGTACCAGCATCCCAGAAATGTAGTAGATCTCAGAGTGTGCACTGTCCCAGCATCCCAGAAATATAGTAGATCTCAGAGTGTGCACTGTCCCAGCATCTTACATATAGGGAAGATCTCAGAGTGTGCACTGTCTCAGCATCCTCTCTATTGTCGTCAATACCACCACCATCTCCTCTGTCACCCTTTTTTGCTGCCTGGGTGTCACCCTCGACTCCTCTCTCTCTTTTGCCCCCCACATTCACTCCCTTGCCCAAGCCTGTCACTTCCAAATTCCGCAACATCGCCCGCATCCGTCCTTTTTTCTCTCAGGATGCCACCTAAACTATCATCCACGCACTCATCATCTCCAGCCTCGATTATCGTAACCTCCTCCTCACCGTCTCTCCCCCCTCCGCTCACATACTTATCTGTATGTGAGTGGGAGGCTTGAATCCGTGGAGCCGCCATTTTCTGCGGCATGCAACTGTGTGTGAGATCGGCTTAATGTGCAGCTCTGTCCAGTCCCGGGTCTGGTAAATAAGTGGTCAAAATGGAAATGAGGAGAGATGTAACGTGCAATGTCCAAAGTCCTCACAGCTCAAACAGTGAGCTAAACCAATTGAGACGGCTCCTGTATCATTTCACGGATCTCAAGTTGGTGTTCATGAATGTCCGAATTGTCAGTTTAGCGGATATGATATAAAATAGAATAAATTAAAACAACTTGGCAAGGTCGTCATGTCACTAACGCGTTTCATTACTGGTTGTAACTTCATCAGAGGGAATGTTCAGATCCTTTGGAAGCTCCTAGGAGCCTTAAATGTGTTTCACCTTCAATCAACTAATCAATTGTAATATCAAACATCCTTGATTATTTGTGACCACATAAATCATGAAATACTAAGAAGCAAAGTCTGTCTCTGCTTTTTTATGGATTAATCGGATATTGTTGTAGCTTTATTCATCAGCCAATAAGTACTTTGTTGCCAGATTGGATATTAAAGAGATAGGAGTATATCTCCTCACATATCCGTAACAGACTGCAGTGAATGAAGCTGATCGTTTCTTTCTCTATCCAACACTGTCAGAGAGAGTGAATATATGTTACATCGTTGCTAGTGTGGGAGCCGTGCAATACAGATTACTATAGTGTATTATACCATCATACACGCTGCTTGCTTACATGTATATGTACCGATGAACTCATTTCCATATCGATTATACATCATCCATTTGCGGACTGCAGAACCGGAACAATTTAGTCAGATTTTTGGATTTCATTGATTATTTGATTATGACTCATCATTTATCACGGATGATTGTGGTACTATATTTATCCTTTTCTCATATGACCACTTGGATGCTCATATGTATATAGTCAATACAGTTAATATCGAGACAGCTGTCCTATTTTATTATGACACAGTAGCGCTACTTATCAAGTATACATGAGCTCTATGTATTAACATACATCACAGTGCACTGTGATATATTTATTGTGGGATATGAGATGTTTCTAATATATGTCATTTAGCAGTATAGTTTTTACTTTTAATGATGTTTTAACTTAATAAAATCCTATTTAATTATTCGTTACCCAGACCACATTTTTCAATTGAGACAGTTGGAACAAATAAATGATGATGATAATAACAATAATAATAATATGCTACCAGACATATTATAAAATACAATATATACAAGTTTAAATAATACAGTATTTAAATAATATGAGTGAGAAATTTAGGGAACCAGAGAGCTAGGAAAAGTACATGTTATTATAGTCCACATTTTCTGAGAAACAAGGTGCAGCCTGGTTGAGGTCAATACCTCCTCTCATCACAATCCTAAAGCCCTGGAGATCCTTCTTCCTCTGGGAGACTCCATAGTGCTATCCCCTGGCTGCTTATGTCTCCACAGGGAGCTGATGTTAGGCCTGGACTAGGACCAGCAGCATAAGGACTCGTCTAGAAATGGATCCCAGGAGCTTCCATAGATCTTGGAACACTGGTTCTGCTTACAAGTTGTATATAAATCCATTGTTAAATAAATTACATATTTTTTATTCAGATATTTGACTGGGGGTGAACATTTCTTCCCCATCCGTGGTATTAAGGCTGAAAGGGATCACGGAGGGCACTGACTTGGGGCAGGAGCTGTTGCTGGTTAGATCTGGGTACACTCTCTGCCGAGTCGGAGTGGTTAGGTAGCCTATAAGTGCCCCGGTAACATGACAGGAGGAAATAATATACTTTATAGCAGAGCAGCACTGAGTGTTAGTGTAACACTGAGCAATGTAGTAACATTTATATCTGAAAATGTCCATTCTGGAGAATAGAGCTTTTTTAAGACAGAAAACAGGAAGTCAACAGATGGGAGATAACTCGAGTATATTTAGCACTTAGTTTGAAACGCCAAAAAACAGATGTTGTGGTTTATCTATTAAATCTCAGCAAGGTTCCTTTTATTGCACTTGTGCTGATTGTTGTACAGAGCTTGTGAGCAAAATATTGAAAGCTAAGAAAAATATGTGCAGAGCAATTAGGAAACATGTTAGTTCCCACGGCCCTCCATGTTCTTGTTTCTTGGTTCAGGCTGCAATATTTTAGGTGATGATTTTCAAAGGGAAGAAGCAGCAATAGGACTGAATCAAAACCAGTCCCCATACACTTTTATATAGTATGTTACAGGGAAACTCCTATACAGCTCTGACCAAAGACTGAATTGTATAAGTATATGTATAAAGATCTCAGATAATAAACATAAATAAATAAATATATAAAAAATACATAAATTGTACAATATATATATTAGCTGAAGTAGCCGGCATTGCCTGTGCTTAAATCTTCAAGTTATTAAATTAGCGATGAGTTGGATGTAAATTTTAAAAATAATTAGCAGCTTAGAATCTCTTCCAACACACCCATTAGGTGTCTGCCCAGAGTCGTTTTTGTTTTTTATCTTAAATGTAATGCAAATCCATCTATTGAAACGCCCAGAACAGGCTCCCAGGGTCACAGGTCTGCCCAACGTACACCAATGTAAGGTCCAAATTTGACCCAAAAACTCCAAAAACCTGGCCAGGATCCAACTGGTCCAAGTCGCATTGGTTTCATCCCAATTGGTACAGGGGTGTCCGAATGCATAACTGGAAAGACAAACAAACCAAATCCATCTAGTGGATGGCTCAGAACAGGCTCCACAGGTCAAATTTCTGGCCAGTTTACACCAACAGAGGGTTCGACCAGGTCCTGAAACCCCTTTATATCTGCTCGGGATCCAACTGAACCACCTCACGTTGGTTTCATCCGAATCGGTGCAGGGGTGTCGAAGATATTCACCTGCAAACAAACAAACAAATAGACAAACAAACTTCTTCTTTTATATATATAGATATATATTTGTAAAAATGAAGAGTAGTAAATCTCTATAAAATAAATAAATCTATAAGCACTAGATGAAATCTAGATCTGATAGTTCACTAGGGCAGAATAAATAGGCAAAAGGCTCTCTATAAAAACACATACATTTTATTAAACCTAAACACTAATATTTAATGTAAAACGAAGCTCCTTTGGATTTCAGTATCATCCCTAAGCGGCTGATACACAGATTTGCCTATCCTCTCCTGATTTCTCACCATCTTTGTTGTTTACTGACGGTCTTTCTGCCATTTAATCTTGGATGTCTTCTCGCCAACTCAAACTCAATCTTTCAAAAACAGAATTAATAATATTCCCACCGAGCAATAGAAGTTTCCTGCCTGACATTTCTATTTCTGTTGACAACATGACCATAAATCCCACCACGCAAGCTCGCTGCCTAGGTGTGATCCTTGACTTGCAACTATCCTTTGTTCTTCACATCAATTCTATATTTACATCATGTTACATACATCTAAAAAACATTTCCAGTATACGTACAAACGTACATATCTCACACAAAACACTGCAAAACTTAATTAATTCACTCATTATTTCCTGCATCGACTATTGTAATTCCCTCCTTACTGGTCTTCCCAAAATCAGACTCGAGCCTCTACAGTCTATTTTGCAAGCAGTGGATAGATTGAGAAATCATTTTTCATCTGCTCAGTTACTCCGTCAGTCTCTGCATTTGTTGCCTGTTTTTCCACAAATCCAATATAAAGTTATTCTATAAAATTATTCTACTAACATACAAAGCAATCAACAAATTTGCACCAACATAAATCTTCTCACTTGTCTCAAAATATCTCCAATCTCAACACCTCCATTCTGCAAGAGATCTGTGTCTCTCTTCCACTCTCATCACTTCTTCCCATTCTCGGCTACAGGACTTTTTTTGGGCTGCACCCACCTTATGGAATTCACTACCTCACACCACAAGACTTCCCTCTAGTCTTCAAACCTTCAAGCTTTCTCTGAAAACCTACCTCATCAGACAAGCTTATAATATTCCTCTACCACCCTCTTAATCTCCCTAGGTTACCCTATTACCACAATACACACAAGACAACAACCCACACACCAATATCGCTGTGTAACTGGATCATATAGCATACAAATCCCTTTTTATACTTTGCAATCTGGCTGGAACAATATGGAGTATTTAGATTTAACCTCCTGTATCTGACTCGTATTGACCCATAGATTGTAAGCTGCGAGCAGGGCCCTCTTACCTCTTTGTCTGTTTTACCCAGTATTGTTTATTACTGCGTTTGTCCCCAATTGTAAAGCGCTACGGAATTTTCTGGCACTCTATAAATGTTGATGATGATGATGATGATCCCTCCAAAGCATAGGGTTGACCCTTAGGTCCCCACAAGAAGAGGCCACTTATGACCATATGCCGGTCCAGACGTCACATACTCAGAAGTGGCTGGTGCTCGGCTCTGCTGAATGCCCCTACCCAAGTATTGCTAAGGTTTAGGTAAGTAAAATCAGAGGGCTGTAGGTTCTTTAAGTAGGAGTCCTGATCACAAATGACATAGCTTTTTGTAATACCCAGAAGGAAGCAGGCTCCTCCTATTGTGACAGGAGGGGCGGATTTGGGATAAAGAAAGGGGGCGGTGGCAAACTAAGCCCAGCTGGTCCCCAGCAACAACAGGGATCAACAGGCTTTCCAGGAGGAGGTCATTATGTCCACAAGCGAAGTATTGGAGCCCGTCCTTGCCCTGAAATCTACGGCTGCCCAGCATGTTCACCCGGGGAAGGTCCCAGTTAGACTGGGTCTGTTCTTCACAGTTGATTCGGAGGTATGGCAATGCTGCCCCTGAGTCCCATTCTGTATGTGTTTGCCATTGACCCCTTCATCCGGAGGCTAGATGGAGCAACTGCAGAGGGGGTGCAACTGGGCCCGGGTTGTCCGTTGAGGGTCATGGCCTACGTCGATGATGTCACTGTTGTCTTGTCGAGTTCCACGGAGGCATTGGAGATGGCAACTCTAGCCGGGCTAGCCAAGAGATCAAATTCTTAGGCATCCGATTCGACCCTGGTGACTATGCCAGAAAAAATTGGAAAGCCAGACTGGTTGAAGCTGCCCTCAAAGTAGAGAGCCGGAAGAGGTGGAAGTTATCTCTGAGGAAAAGGGTAGATCTGATCAAATCCTTCCTTCTGACAGTTTTCTTATACTTTAGCTATGTGTGCTTCTTAACGTAATCTTTATGAGCTAAGGTTTATGCTGTGTTCTTCCAGCTTTTGTGGGGGAACTGGATGAAACCAATTAAGCGAACTTTGACTTATAAAGCGAGGAGGGAGGGTGGCCTGGGGATGGTAAACCCATTGCTCTTCTTTCTAAGCACCTTCCTCAAGTTACCTCTGGGGAGTCTCTTATTAGAGACCCCTCCTCGATGGGGATAGGGGTTTAGAGTCTGGGTGCATCCCTTCTTCAATGTCTGGATAGAGGGAGGTGCGGTAAAAAGTTTCTGGATCTGGCATGGATTACTCCCGGCCTACTTGACTCTTAGCTTGAAAGTGACAAGATGTTGGGGCCTAGAGGTGAGGGAAGTCAAAAACTTCTCTAGAAGAGTGTTGGAGAGAAGAATTTTGCACTCTCACTTCTCGGAACAGCTGTCACTTAAATACTGTCCTGGTAATGTGTGCTCGGAGGGACAAGCTCTAGTCAATTCACAAGGGTTCCTCCGAAGTAGTTGGACATTGCATGGCTCTTTTTCCAAGAGAGAATTTTCGTGAGGGAAAATTTGAAGTTTAGAAATGCCGATGATCGTGGCTGTCCACGGGAGGAAAGTCAGGGGAAGGTAGAGACCATGGACCATTTCTTGCTCGAATGTCCTTTCAACATAGAGGTATATAAGAGGGTTTCCAGAGCCTTGGGCATTCCCTGCGTTTCTGAGCTTAGTTACCCTTAGTGGGTGTATGGAGTGCTCAAGGGTATGTGTTGCAATATTAATTTGACCACCTATTTTCTATTTAGCTTAGCAGTCCAGTATTTTATGTGGAATGCACGGTGTCAAGTGTCCATCCGTCATAAGGTCCTTCCCTTCGAAGTGGTGGAGGGTGACATTCTTCACGAGGTGTGGAAAATTAGGGATATGGAGAGGTCCCGGATGGACAATGCAAGTTGGGTCAGACTGTAGCGGGGTCTGAGGCCTCCACCAGGTGGTCAAAGTCCGGGGGTCTCTCCATCTGCAGCTGTTCTGTCCTGCACCCCCCATATAATTTGTTCAATTAATTTATTTTATATACGGTTTGTGTACACTTAACAAAGCTCAGGTCAGTTTCTCCTTGCATATTGCAAAGATTGTTGTGTGCTGTGAAGGTGTTGTTTGATTTTCTGATCTTGGTGGATATTGAGTTGATGGTGCGGTCACCCTATGATTTTAAGTTTGTATTTTTGATAATTATTGGACTTTATGTTGGACTTTTATTTAGGGATACCACCCCTAATTTCCTCAATTGGTTTTTATCTGGGTATCACATCTTGTTTATGTTTGTTTGTACATTTGCTGCAATTGCTGAATAAAAACATATCCATTACATTCCCATTTTTGCTCACACAATGAACTTGGTGTTTCAGAGCGTTTTGAAAAAAATGACAGGGACATGCAGGAGATGGTGTCTGTGGCCCGAACAATTTTGGGATATTTTTGGTATTCAGCAACAGCTTGTAGGAGATTACAGCAGCTGTAAGAAGAATTTATTTTGTCCTGCCATGAACTGAAGCAAGATGTGGTAACAAGGAGGATTTCCACCCTTTATTGGCTTCAGAGGATGGAAGAACAGCAAAAAGCTATCCACTCTTACTGAACAAGCCATGACTTTGGGAAAGGAGAGCGAATGCACATTAGTCCAGCGCAGTGGAGAATACTTTCCGTGTTGTGAAAGGTGCTGAAACCATTCGACACATTCACGTACGAAGTGAGTTCAGACACTGCTAGTGTGAATCAAATGATTCCCCTAATTAGACTTTTGGAAAAGCAGCTCAAGAAATTGAAAGAGGAGATGAAATAAAGCAATTCCGCTAAGTATGTCAGACTTGTAAATCAAGTACTTTATTCGCTTTACCAGGATCGAAGAGTTATCAAATTTGAGTTGAAATTAAATCGCTATATTTTGGTGACTGTGCTTGATCCTAGGTTTAAGAGCTATGTCTTCTCTTTCTTTCTAACTGACCCAGATCTCAAGAGCTCCTGGTGAGCAAGTTGACAGTTCAAGTGGTACATGACACAACAACGTCTCCTCCTTCAGTTTCTCAGGCAACTGCTGTTAGAAAAAAAACTTAGCTTTCTCGAGAGACCCAGTGGTAATTCAGATGAGTCAGCACAACATTTTGACATCTGGTCTGGTCTAAAAGAATTGCCCAAATATCGTGACACCTCTGTATAATTACACTTGATCCTACTATCAACATCCAAAGAATGATTGAGCATTATTTTAATGACAGCGTACAGACACATCAGACAGTTCCTTTATATACTGGGATGAAAAAAGGCAATTTGGAAACTCTCTTTGCTATACCTAAGCTGCCCACCCTCCAGTGTGTACTCAGAAAGAGTTTTCATCACAGCCGGGAACCATTACAGCAATCGGCATAGGAGGCTACTTCGTAAAAATTTGGAAAAGATGATGCTCATCAAAATGAGTGACAAATTCCATGAGGAAGGCCTTTACTGGCAACTACATCAAAGTACAGAGACTTCTGTAATGGTGGATTCCAGCGGGGATGAATTAATATTGTGTGAGGATGATGTACAAACTGATGAGGATGAGGATGATGGTGAGGATGATGACAGTGTAGATTGCAGGTGGTGGGATCTAGCTGAGAGAAGGGAGCTAGCTGATGCTGGACTGCTTGTTGATATTTTATGTAGAATCAGAATGGCATGCTGGCAACATGTAAACTTTCCCTTAATTAGAAGTGTTTTTTTGTTTACCAATGTAAAGCTTGTTTTCTGGATGTTAGTTTCCCTGACTTAAACCCACTATGCCCTTGAGCATAGGCTTTAGTAGATGACGTAGAAGGACTAGTATCATCATCACTGGTGCCAGCAGCTGGTTGGTGGTCCTGCTCTTCTGTTGACTGTTCATGATCCATATTGATGAACACACACAATTAGTCCAAAAATTAGATATTTCTTTTAACACACCGCATGTCAGTGATTTATGTGTTGTGTACAGTATAGTGAAATTTGAGGGTGGCACTGGAGACTGGAGAGTGACAAGAACAATGCTACCCCTCCTATTTCTGTGTGAGCAATTGTGCCTGATCTCTTGGGGAGGGAGTTACTTATGGAATCCAAAACAGCCAACAGGTCCCAGTAAGCACTGAGAGAAATAAAACTGCCAAAAGAGCAATTGGATGAAGAGGGAAAAGAACAGAGCAGGTGGGAAAAAAAATAACAATGCAGAGAGCCAGGACAGGGCTGTGACATTGAGAAAAAGCATTGACAGAATCATAAATAACGCTCAACGACTCCAAATGAGAGAGTCACGACACAAAATATGCTACAACGTTTGGCAGATGTGGAAGCAACATCCCCTGCGGAAGCCCTTTTTCTGGACTTTGTTTGTGACGAGGGCTAGAATTAGGGACAGATAGAATTAGGGGAAGAGACTGTGCTAATTAAAGAGGACCCAGTTTACCTATATTGCTATCAGGAACCTGGGCTGAGCTACACCTAAGGGATGTTTCAGCTGTCAGTCAATAACATCATAGTATTGGAAAGTACCATAAAGAGTTTATGTGAAAAAAAATTGCACCTCAGAGAAAGCAAATAACGAACCACAGTTAAGACGAAAGTATTTTGGCTAGATATTGCTGAATTGAGCGAGGAGAGTATTGCTAAAGTGGCTGATATTAGTCTTCTGCAAACACCGGCTAATGTGAGTGATGTCATACTGCACAAACTGAACTTTACTACTGGATTTACAGATCAACGAACAAGAAGCTGGTGGCGCTATAACTAGGTGAAGGGCCCTCCATTGTTTAATTTTGCATCACCTAATGTTCGTATGTTGAACTGTTTATACATATATCTGATGTTGAAATGTAAATTGGAGAAGTTTAGATTAGCCAAAACTTTTGCATTGATGCATCTGTAATTGAGGTATTAAGCTAATATATAAGGTAACTGCTTCTTAGAGAGGAGAGACATATTATACGTATACTTCATTTTAATATTACTTTTACTTTTGTAATAAAAGTCAAACTTGACACAAAAAAAAGTTCTGAAGGTCTGCTCTAAACAATAAATGTGCCGGCGTGGATTTCAAAACCTACCATGTATTATTGCTATTGCTTTAATCGTGTGCTTGTGGAATTGAAGTAGGGGCAGGTGTGACAGGTTGGACCGCCTATGCCACCCTGTCTGTTGTTGCTGGGAGCCGGTGGATCTAATTTGCCACCGTCCCCATTCGTTATTCCGAACACGCCCCTCTTGTCGCAGTAGAAGGAACCTGCTGCCACCACTGGACTCCTTTATGGCATCCAGAACCACGTTCCTTCTGGGTAACTGTCTCTGTTAGTGTACTCCTGTACTGGTACACATGGGCTGGTACCTCTGACCACTAACTATGGATCAGGGTGCTGTGGATGGATTCCCCCTGTCCTATCACACTGACCTTAGCTGCTGGGTAGCAGGCAGAGTGCTGGTACTGGAGAGCTGGGTCCAAACTTCAGAACAGCTGGAGGACAGATTAGATTTAGGGTCTAATCTGTAGGTCACAGGACTGAAGCAATATTGAAGAAGTTGTCATGCAGGGTCTTGAAGCAGAGTGATGTTTATTTAGCTCAAGTGTCCTGAAAAGGACAGTTCCACTGATTAAAGGTATCAGTGGTCAGGTCAGATGTAACATCAGAATGATACATTTCAGTGTACAAGAGCTCTCTTTTATACAGTTTTAGAGACTAGTCTTGGCAGGGGGTCAGCCAGTCCCCTAATCAGAGAAGGCTCCGCACAGACTGCAATATTTCATTCAAACCTTAACATCAGGATGTACTCTAATCCTGCATCTAACACAATGTAACTTCCACATCAAACTGATTTCTTCAGATTTCCATCAGATCTCAGAATGTTCTTAGATTTTAAATGCAATTTATACTTAACAAAACTTACACTTCTCTGTGATATCCTTCATCATGTGATGTTTACAATATTCAGACAGGTTCTAACATCCTTAACAAAAGCCACTCAGGAACTTACAGTAACGACCTCCTGTGATGTGTTCAAGTGTTGGTCACTCACATTGAATAGACTTAATTAGCCTTAATGAGGACATCCTCTAGAAACTACGCACAGACTGCCTAAAATAAATGCTTATCAGAAATCAAACATATACCTCAGACATGAGTGCATTTCCTTAGCAATGTTAAAACAAACCAGTTTCTTCCCTGGTCTCCAAAATAAAGACTTCCCTTACCAAAATATACACAATAAGTGCGTTTGCAATTATATAAATAAGCGCCCTGCGCTATGTCTTGTAAATAAATTTATACCATAAGTTACTTATAAGTAATCCAGTCACAGCAGGGTTCCTTGGTCTCCCTCTGGTGTCACTGACAAAGGACATTACCTAATGAAGAGCCTACTAAATTTGCCCAAGGTGGAGGCACTGCACCCACTTGCTTGGGGACGGTGAGAAATAGGGGTTGAGGTTACCATAAGTTAATAAATGAGCAGACTAGATGATCTAATTGGTTCTTATCTACTGTCAAATTGAACGCTTCTATGCTACTAATCGTGCACTGACCACACACATTATTCTGTCACCAATAATGATGAAGTATCTGAGTACAGGGCATTAATAATAGAGTTCCAGAGTTAATGACATTACTGATGATAGTCCTGAGTAAACCGCATTAATGTTAGTGGTACTGAATGGTTGGCTTTAATGATGAAGGTCCTGAGTTGATACTATTAATGATAGAATTCCTGAATGGATGTTATTTGTGATGGAGATTTTAAAGATCCCGTTTCTCAGTTCTTGTTACCTGTAACTTACCTGTCTACCACCTGGTTTATACCTGGTCACTGGATTAATCCTCAGAGTTCAACCTCCAGCTCTCTCACTACTGCATTAACATGTGATGTGGATACATGTATTGACACCTAGACAAGTATATTTAAGGCAGGAAAACCTGGTATTTATTTAGATCAAACAAGATCACACAATAGCTTCAGTTTACACATATTGAACAGAGAGATACAAAGTGAAAAGTTACCCCAAGATCATCAGGGTTGTCTACTGTCTGATGCAGTCTTATTGCAGTAGACTTAACGGTAGTCTTCTACTGCATGCAGGTCAGGGACCGGTCTCCAATGTCACCCGGCTTCTGGTGGGCACTCAAAGCGTTACGATCCAAGGGACAATACTTCGACTTGACACTTTGTAGCAGTCCTCGCAGACCTTAAATGTAGTTACAGACTTTCCTCCATCAGAGGTCAGCCAGTCATTAGTGCAGTGGACCCACTGGGGTGAACGACTCCAACTATTCGGAATGTCGGCTTTTGGTATCAGAGAGAACCGCATTGCTCCTGGCTCTGGTAGATTAAAGTGAATAATGATGATAAGGGGGCTCTCTATATTTTTAACCACTTACATGATTTTGTTGGTCTCAGGAGCTGCAGAGGGCACCTTGCATCTGGTAATTGTTACTGAGTAGTCCAAGTGTTGCACCTCCATTGATCTCCATAGAATTATATCTGACAGTCCATCACCAACAGCATTCAACAATATAATAATAAGTGTACACATGTTTTAGGGGAATCAGGGGAAGTGTCATTGACATTCTTCATGATGAGAACGGAAGTCCCCTGCAGGATAACCTTTATTATAAGGTGCCAAATATCACAAAATCATCACACAGGTCCTGAACGGATGGAATTAAAGATGAAGATCCCGAGGGGATTGCATTAATCATCATCATCATCATCATTAATTTATATAGCGCCAACATATTCCGTAGCACTTTACAATTTGGGACAAACACAGTAAACTAATAAACAAACTGGGTAAAACAGACAAAGAGGTGAGAAGGCCGCTGCTTGCAAGCTTACAATCTATTAATGAAAGTGGTCCTGAGTGAATGGCAATAACAATAGAGTTCCTGAGTGGATGACATTAATAATGAAAGTCCAAAATGATTAGCATTAATGATGAAACTCCTGGGTGAATGGCAGTAATAATGAAGGTCCTACGTGGTTGGCATTAATGATTGAGGTCCTGGGTGAAAGCAACTAATGAGGAAAGTTCTGAGTGGACGGCATTATCGATAGAGGTTGTGAATGAACGGAATTAATGATAGAAGACCTGAGTTGATGGCTTTAATAATGAAGGAATGGAAGGCGTTTATAATGAAGGTCCTACATGGTTGACATTAATGATTTAGGTCCTGGGTGGATATTAATAATGATAGATGTCCTGAGTGGGTGGCATTACTGGTGGAGGTTCTGACCAGATGGAATTAATTATGAATGTATTAAGTGGGTGGCATTAATGATGAAGTTACTTTTTGGATGACAAAAAAGATAAAGGTTCTAAGAGTATGGCATTAAAGATAGAGGGTCTGGATGGATGCATTAAAGATAGAGGGTCTGGATGGATGGCATTAATGACAGAGTCCTGAGCAGATAGCATTAATGATAGAGGGTCTGGATGGACTCATTAAAGATAGAGGGTCTGGATGGATGGCATTAATGATAGAGGTCTGGAGTAGATGACGTTATTTATAGAGGTCCTGATTTAAAGAAATTAATGATGAGATACTAATTAAGGAAATAAAAATCATTAGCATATACGGATGCCAGCAGATCCTGGTTGTCTATGTACTGGTACAAATATAAAGACATTCTTGGCTATAAGAAATTTCACAAACTTTTCTTTTCACATATGTACTGAAATCTCCGAGAACAGTGGTCATCATTCCAAACGTAGCCAAATTTCATGTGAGCACAATCCTCACCTCCCCCAAAGCCATGACCATACCAATCATCCGGCTGGGTGTCCGCCCAGAACCTGTAATAAACAAGAAAGACTTTTTAAATTTCTAAGTTTATGTTCTCGCACTGACAGAACTGATCTGTGGAGAGAGTTGCCCCAAATTTTGCACCTCAACAGAAGTGAAAGCAAAGTAGAGGCAGCAATATGAATTCGACAGCTGAAGGTTCCAAGTAATTTACATTCAGAAACACTATTTTACAGATCTGCGACTCATCTACCTCATACTAACATCTAGTACTACTCCATTATCCTGCGTCATACTACACATTATATAATACTCCATTATCCTGCCTCATACTACACATTCTGTAATACTCCATTATCCTGCCTCATACTACACATTCTATAATACTCCATTATCCTGCCTCATACTACACATTCTATAATACTACATTATCCTGCTTCATACTACACATTCTATAATACTCCATTATCCTGCCTCAAACTACACATTCTCTAATACCCCATTATCCTGCTTCATACTACAAATTCTATAATACTCCATTATCCTGCCTCATACTACACATTCTATAATACTCCATTATCCTGCCTCATACTACACATTCTGTAATACTCCATTATCCTGCCTCATACTACACATTCTATAATACTACATTATCCTGCATCATACTATACATTTTATAATACTCCATTATCCTGCTTCATACTACACATTCTATAATACTCCATTATCCTGCCTCATACTACACATTCTCTAATACCCCATTATCCTGCTTCATACTACACATTCTATAATACTCCATTATCCTGCCTCATACTACACATTCTATAATACTCCATTATCCTGCCTCATACTACACATTCTGTAATACTCCATTATCCTGCCTCATACTACACATTCTATAATACTCCATTATCCTGCCTCATACTACACATTCTATAATACTCCATTATCCTGCCTCATACTACACATTTTATAATACTCCATTATCCTGCTTCATACTACACATTCTATAATACACCATTATCCTGCCTCATACTACACATTCTATAATACTCCATTATCCTGCCTCATACTACACATTCTATAATACTCCATTATCCTGCCTCATACTACACATTCTATAATACTCCATTATCCTGTCTCATATTACACATTCTATAATACTCCATTATCCTGCCTCATACTACACATTCTATAATACTTCATTATCCTGCCTCATATTACACATTCTATAATACTCCATTATCCTGCCTCATACTACACATTCTATAATACTGCATTATCCTGCCTCATACTACACATTCTATAATACCCCATTATCCTGCTTCATACTACACATTCTATAATACTCCATTATCCTGCTTCATACTACACATTCTACAATACTCCATTATCCTGCCTCATACTACACATTCTATAATACTCCATTATGCTGCCCCATACTACACATTCTATAATACTTCATTATCCTGCCTCATATTACACATTCTATAATACTCCATTATCCTGCCTCATACTACACATTCTATAATACTTCATTATCCTGCCTCATACTACACATTCTATAATACTCCATTATCCTGCCTCATAATACACATTCTATAATACTCCATTATCCTGTCTCATACTACACATTCTATAATACTCCATTATCCTGCCTCATACTACACATTCTATAATACTCCATTATCCTGCCTCATACTACACATTCTATAATACTCCATTATCCTGCCTCATACTACACATTCTATAATACCCCATTATCCTGCTTCATACTACACATTCTATAATACTCCATTATCCTGCCTCATACTACACATTCTATAATACTACATTATCCTGCCTCATACTACACATTCTATAATACTCCATTATCCTGCCTCATACTACACATTCTATAATACTCCATTATCCTGCCTCATACTCCACACTCTATAATACTCCATTATCCTGCCTCATACTACACATTCTATAATACCCCATTATCCTGCCTCATACTACACATTCAATAATACTCCATTATCCTGCCTCATACTGCACATTCTATAATACTCCATTATCCTGCCTCATACTACACATTCTATATTACTCCATTATCCTGCCTCATACTTCACATTCTATAATACTCCATTATCCTGCCTCATACTACACATTCAATAATACTCCATTATCCTGCCTCATACTACACATTCTATAATACTCCATTATCCTGCCTCATACTACACATTCTATAATACTCCATTATCCAGCCTCATACTACACATTCTATAATACACCATTATCCTGCCTCATACTCCACATTCTATAATACTCTATTATCCTGTCTCATACTACACATTCTATAATACTCCATTACCCTGCCTCATACTACACATTCTATAATACTCCATTATCCTGCCTCATACTACACATTCTATAATACACCATTATCCTGCCTCATACTACACATTCAATAATACTCCATTATCCTGCCTCATACTACACATTCTATAATACTCCATTATCCTGCCTCATACTACACATTCTATAATACTCCATTATCCAGCCTCATACTACACATTCTATAATACACCATTATCCTGCCTCATACTCCACATTCTATAATACTCTATTATCCTGTCTCATACTACACATTCTATAATACTCCATTACCCTGCCTCATACTACACATTCTATAATACTCCATTATCCTGCCTCATACTACACATTCTATAATACACCATTATCCTGCCTCATACTCCACATTCTATAATACTCTATTATCCTGTCTCATACTACACATTCTATAATACTCCATTACCCTGCCTCATACTACATATTCTATAATACCCCATTATCCTGCCTCATACTACACATTCTATAATACTACATTATCCTGCCTCATACTCCACATTCTATAATACTCTATTATCCTGCCTCATACTACACATTCTATAATACTACATTATCCTGCCTCATACTCCACATTCTATAATACTCCATTATCCTGCCTCATACTACACATTCTATTATACTCCATTATCCTGCCTCATACTACACATTCTATAATACTCCAATATCCTGCCTCATACTACACATTCTATAATACTCCATTATCCTGCCTCATACTACACATTCTATAATACTCCATTATCCTGCCTCATACTACACATTCTATAATACTCCAATATCCTGCCTCATACTACACATTCTATAATACTCCATTATCCTGCCTCATACTACACATTCTATAATACTCCATTATCCTGCCTCTTACTACATATTCTATAATACTCCATTATCCTGCCTCTTACTACATATTCTATAATACTCCATTATCCTGCCTCTTACTACATATTCTATAATACTCCATTATCCTGCCTCTTACTACATATTCTATAATACTCCATTATCCTGCCTCTTACTACATATTCTATAATACTCCATTATCCTGCCTCATACTACACATTCTATAATACTCCATTATCCTGCCTCATACTACACATTCTATAATACTCCATTATCCTGCCTCATACTACACATTCTATAATACTCCAATATCCTGCCTCATACTACACATTCTATAATACTCCATTATCCTGCCTCATACTACACATTCTATAATACTCCATTATCCTGCCTCATACTACACATTCTATAATACTCTATTATCCTGCCTCATACTACACATTCTATAATACTCCATTATCCTGCCTTGTACTACTCATTCTATAATACTCCATTATCCTGCCTCATACTACACATTATATAATACTCTATTATCCTGCCTCATACTACACATTCTATAATACCCCATTATCCTGCTTCATACTACACATTCTATAATACTCCATTACCCTGCCTCATACTACACATTCAATAATACTCCATACACCCTAGAATGCAGCAATGTTCAATTCACTTACTGCAGCTTAGGATTTCTGGGAGGGAATTGGGCAGAGAAGGGCTGTTAGTCACTGTACAGTTAGGTCGTGGAAAACTGGAGCACATGCAGCTACGTCCGATTCAAGCTTTGGGTATCTCATAGTTACTTGATTTACTGCCCTATCTCCTGCTCATGCGACAGGGCCAGTCTACGTCCTGATCAGCAGTGATGACAGTATATTATGCAGCTATAACGTGTTTGACATTATGAGCAACTGTAAATATGTATATTATGTTCAGTAAATATTACATAGTTGCCCTGCTCCCCCGGAATGTCCCGGAGACACACACAATTTTGTAGGTTCTGCAGGATGCCTGGGAGAGCAGGGCAACCTCCCGAATACTGCCCACTTTGTTGGTGAAGTGGGTTGGGGTGGTGCTATTCACTGCATTTTGGCCACACTCCCTGCTGTAATAGACCGAATTTGATTCATTTTAACAGAGAGACGCAGCCTAATGACGCAATTCACGTGGCCACGCCCCTAAGAGTATGGAGATCTCCCCTCCCAGGGGTGAGATCTCCAAAGTTGGTAAGTGTGAGATATTTACAGCATACTGATAAATGTATTTCATGGGAAAAAGGATATAAAAACGCTTCTATTTTTTTTAAAACCTTTTTTTTATCGTTTATTGAATAGGTTTTTTTCTGTATGTTCGTTTGTGAATTTATATTCCACATGGATATTAGACATATCCTGCAGTGACCTGTGTAGAAGAGCACAGCAGACTTACACCTGTACTCATCAGCGCACATATCTTCAGATCTGTACCTTGCAGAATTTGGGAGTACACAGACCCATTTTACGGGCGATTCTGCTCTCTGTATGCATGCCTTGGTGAATCAGGCCCTGTGACCCCGATTGGTCATATCTGTGCCCTTACCATTTGTTCCAGAGCTCCTCACAGTGACAGTGTTTGATCCTGGCTCTGTGTATATGCTATGCCCCTTATTGCATTCTTTACAAGAGCTCCTCACAGTGACAGTGTTAGGATCTGGCAGAGACGCAGGGCTGCATTATAATTCCAAGCTGCCGCAATGCATCTCAGTTGCATCAGCAATGTAACTTCAGATCGCCTCCTTGGTGATCAGGTAATATAATCTCTGGGAGCGGCCATGTTGGAATCAGCTATCTAACATGTTTAATCATTTGATCTGTCGCCCTCCTGGTCTACACCAACTATTTCTTGAACACGTCTCTGCATGGCTCCCTCACTTCTTATCCTCTGACATCCCCACCATCATCATGGGTGATTTCAACATCCCTATTTCTAATGCATTTTCCAATGTTGCTTCCAAATTACTCTCTCTAACCCCCTAACTTACCTCTCCCAGTGGATTGAATCCGCTACTCATCAGGATGGCCACTGTCTTGATCTTATTCTCCTTTCCCCCTCTCGGATTATCACCTTATTAGTAGGGATGTGCACCGGCGACTTTAGGTGTCTCGTGTTTTGTGTTTTGGATTCAGATTTTCGTGATGTTTTGGGTTCGGATTTGTTTTGCAAAACACCTGCCGAAAGGTTTTGGTTCGGATTTAAGGTTTTGGATTCAGATTTTTTTTGAAAAAAGCATAAAAAGTTCAAAAATCAAGTTTTTGGGCTTATTTTCACTCCTACGCTATTATTAACCTCAATAACATTCAATAACAATCATTTCCACTAATTTACCGTGTATTCTAAACACCTCACAA
The DNA here is from genome assembly GCF_038048845.1 of Mixophyes fleayi. Classification (NCBI taxonomy): domain Eukaryota; kingdom Metazoa; phylum Chordata; class Amphibia; order Anura; family Limnodynastidae; genus Mixophyes; species Mixophyes fleayi. Next base: position 1,993,086 of record NC_134405.1, read on the forward strand.
TATAGTTATTAGTCCAAAACGTTGCAACGAGGTATCTTTCTGGACTGCGTAGAGGAGTGGTCCCCACAATATAAGAAAACCATCAACTGGTCTTAATCACACCAAAAAATGTACTTGGACTGCGTAGAGGAGTGTTCACCACAATATAAGAAAACCATCAACTGGTCTTAATCACACCAAAAAATGTACTTGGACTGCGTAGAGGAGTGTTCACCACAATATAATTTAAAAACCCTGAACTTGTATGATTCACACTAATAAATGTATCTGGACTGCGTAGAGGAGTGGTCACCACAATATAATCAGAAAACCATCAACTGGTCTTAATCGCACCAATAAATGTATCTGGACTGCGTAGAGGAGTGGATCACCACAATATAATAAGAAAACCATCAACTGGTCTGAATCGCACCGAATAATGTACCTGGACTGCGTAGAGGAGTGGTCACCACAATATATATAATAAGAAAACCATCAACTGGTATGAATCGCACCAAAAAATGTACCTGGACTGCGTAGAGGAGTCGTCACCACAATATAATTAATAAAAAACCCTCCACGGCTCTGAATTTCCCCAAAAAAAATTCTGGACTGTGTAGTGGGGTGGCCCCGGTACTAAATTTGATACCGGGGCCACAATATAATAAATAGTTACACCCTCAACTGGTCAGAATTCCACCAAACAAGTATCTGGACTGCGTAGTGGGGTGGCCCCGGTACTAAATTTGATACCGGGGCCACAATACCTCCTCCAAGTTCCAAGTGTAGTGTTTATAACTTATTAACACTACACTAATTCTAGCACGTCAATACCTCTTGTTTTAAATAATGACAGGGCATTTAACTTTTGATTTAATTTTTTGAATTTGTTGACATTTTCTTTTACTTTTTGAACATGGCAAACGACTGTTGAATGGTCACATAATGCCAAAAAAAGAGTTTCAAGATGGAATTGTCCTTGGGCCCTCACACCCACCCTTATGTTGTTGAAATAGGACATGCACACTTTAACAAACCAATCATTTCAGCGACAGGGCCTACCAAACAACTGTGGCTGAAATGATTGGTTTGTTTGGGCCCCCACACCAATAAAACAATTCATCTCTCCCTGTACAAACTAAACAGGCTCTACTGAGGAAAGATGTCGTCCTCATCCTCAACCTCTGATTCCTCTCCCCCTACAGTGTGTACTTCCTCCTCCTCACACATTATCAATTCATCCCCGCTGGACTCCACAACCACAGGTCCCTCTGTACTATCTGGAGGGCAGTGCTGTACTTCATTGAGGAATTGATTATTCATTTTTATAAACATCATTTTTTCAACGTTGTGAGGAAGCAACCTCCTTCGCCGCTCACTGACCAGGTTCCCCGCTGCACTAAAAACTCTTTCCGAGTACACGCTGGAGGGGGGACAACTCAGGTAAAATAGAGCCAGTTTGTACAGGGGCTTCCAAACTGCCTTTTGGAGTTCTACCACGTCACTACCTCTAGTTAATTTAGATTGCAAGGCTTGTAAATACTTTGAAGATAAAAAAAGCAGGCTGCACAGACTGTGGAGCTAGAAAGTGAAATTAAATGGACCACGTTACTTTGGTGGCTATCTTTGCCCTCCCCCCTCCCCCGCCCTACACTTGTAGTTGAATATAAAAAAAGCAGTTTGCATAGACTGTAGAACTAGAAATTCAAATATACAAAGAAATGGACAAAGGCAGTTTGGTATCTGTCTGCAACAGATCCACTCTCCACTAGGAGTAAAATAGAAAACCATTCAGCCGTTATATAATCTAGAATATAAATAGAAATTGAGAAAGGCAATTTTGTATCTGTCTGCATCATAATTATCAACATCCTCCTCAGCGCCAGCTACCTGATATTCTCCTCCCGGTGTACAACATTCACACGTTCATTAGCCAAATCTGTAACTGGACTGTGGGTGATCCTTTCAGCATATGCAGAGGGCGTGCTGCAAATGCTGGATGGAGTCACCTCTTCCCGTACAGTGATGGGAAGGTCAGGGTTCACAACCAACAACACCCTTGGACTCACCTTGGGGATTTGTGATGTCATCTGTTTAGAAGGCAGAGTTCTTTGCTGTTTTGTTGTTGTTGTTGCTGACAGCATAACTCTCTTAAATTTTTTGTAGGGGGGGAGGAGGAGGGCTTAGATCCTTGGGTGAAGCTGGACCACTAGTCATGAACACGGGCCAGGGCCTAAGCCGTTCCTTGCCACTACGTGTCGTAAATGGCATATTGCCAACTTTACGTTTCTCCTCAGATGATTTTAAGTTTCTCTTTTTGCTATTTTTTGAGAACTTGGGCTTTTTGGATTTTACATGCCCTGTACTAGGAGATTGGGCATCGGGCTTGCCAGACGACGTTGATGGCATTTCATCGTCTATGTCATGACTAGTGGCAGCAGCTTCAGCATTAGGAGGAAGTGGGTCTTGATCTTTCCCTACTTTATTCTCCAAATTTTGGTTTTCCATTTTATGTAGCACAAGACAGCGTACCCCTAAGCCACACACACTCGGCAAAGCCTTTAAAAATTATATGCGGCACAGGAGAGTACCACTGGACTTATACTGCTGAATCAGTGAACTTTGTAATATATCAGTACCACTGGACTTATACACTGCTAAATCAGTGAACTTTGTAATAGCAGTACCACTGGACTTATACTACTGAATCAGTGAACTTTGTAATATATCAGTACCACTGGACTTATACTGCTGAATCTGTGAACTTTGTAATAGCAGTACCACTGGACTTATACTGCTGAATGTGTGAACTTTGTAATATTGCAGTACCAATGGGCTTATACTGCAGGGTTGGTTTTGCAAATTTTGTTGTACTTAAAAACTTTTTTAATTAGTTTTTTGTATTTTTTTTTATAACTTTTTAAAAATTTTTTAAACACTTGGGAATATTGAGGAAATAAGAACTATGCCCTTAGAAGCACAGAGCACAGGACACAGGACCACTGGACCACTGGACTGAACAGGACACAGCACAGGACCCAGCAGCACCACTGAACTCAAAATTGACAGAGCACAGCACACAGCACCACTGGACTGATACTGCAGAACACAGCACAGCACAGCACAGCACAGAACTAAACAGCACACCACAGAACTAAACAGCACAGCACGAGATATAGCAGGACAGAGGACCACCTAACACACCCTCCCTCTGCCCTGATCAATGCCCGAGTGAAGATGGCGGCGACTAGCGGGGAATTTATAGGTTCCGAGTATCGCGAGATCCGACAGCGGGATTATGACTCCGAGCCTCGGTTTCAAGTTTTCATTTGGCGCCAATAACCGGATCTGTCTCGGATCCGACTCGGATCGGCAACGTTCGGGTGGGCTCGGATTCAGGAAATCCGAGTGCGCTCATCTCTACTTATTAGTTACTCGCTCACTCCCATTTCTTTAAACTCCCTGCTGTCAAATTCTTCCAATCCTCCTCACACCCGCAGGGATATTAACTCTCTTGATTTTCAACAGCTTTCCACCTCTTTCCAACACGTTCTGTCCCCAAATTCTTCATTCTCCTCCCATGATACGTCAGTTCCCAATGTTCACCATACCCTAGCAACTGGCCTTGATTAAGTAGCTCCGGCAACGTTACATACTCCGCATAGACTTCGTTGTCACCCTTGGCACACTAAAGTAACACAAAATTGGCTAAAACTTTCTCATAAAGCTGAACGTCACTGGCGTAAAGTTTGTACTTCTAATGATTTCTGTGCATATACTGCTATCTACCACTCCTATCAAACTGCTCTGGATACTGCTCTGGATACTGCTAAACAAACATACTTCCAAACCCTCATCTATGCTCAGGCTTCTAACCCCAAACGCCTTTTTAACACATTTAAATCTCTTCCCAATCCTCCCACCCCAAATCCTCTGACTACCATCAGTGCCCAGGATCTTGCTTCCTATTTGAAGGACAAGATTGATAAGATCAGACTTGAAACAGTATCATCTCCCTCGACTAGCAATCAGCTCAATTCCTTCCCATCATCCTCTCACACTCTCTCTTCATTTGATCTTACAAATAAAGAGAAAGTTTCTACTCTCTTCTTATCTTCCTTCTCTACATCCTGTCCTCTTGATCCTATACCCTCACAAATTAGTATGTACCTGTCTCATGTGCTCATTCCAGTTCTAACTAAAATCTGTAATCTACCTCTCTCTACTGGTATCTTTCCATCACTATTCAAGCATGCAGTGATTACTCCTATTCTAAAAAAACAAAATTCTGACCCAAACTCTCTCTTACATTACCACCCCATCTTTCAGCTTCCATGAGCTGAGAGGTGGGGCGAGTAAAATTGCCTACACTCGCCTCACACATTTCCTTTCTACTGGATTCTCTTCAGACTTTCGATCTCAATACAACACAGAGACTGCGCTGAGCAAGGTTGTCAATGATCTGATCACAACTAAAACTAAAGGTGATTACTCTCTTCTGATTCTCCTGGATCCCTCTGCTGCATTCAACACTGTTGACCACTCTGTCCTAATAAAGACATTAAATCCCTAGTTCTACAAGACACTGTCCTATCCTGGTTCTCATCCAACCTATCTAATCGCTCTTTCAGTGTTAATTTCTCTGGATCCTCCTGTGCTCAGCTTCCTTTATCAGTTGGAGACCACAAGGCTCAGTCCTATGTTCTCTGCTGTTCTCTATCTACACCACTTCTCTTGGAAAACTAATAAGTTCCTTTGGATTTCAGTATCATCTCTATGCGGATGATACACAAATTTATCTATCCTCTCCTGATCTTTCACCATCTGTGTTGTCTCGCGTTACTGACTGTCTTTCTGCCATTTCATCTTGGATGTCTTCTCGCCAACTCAAACTCAATCTTTCAAAAACAGAATTAATAATATTGCCACCCAACAATAGAAGCTTCCTGCCTGATATTTCTATTTCTGTGGCCATAATTTCCACCCTGCAAGCTCACTGCCTAGATGTAATCCTTGACTCGCAACTATCCTTTGTTCCCCACATCAACTCTATATTTACATCATGCTGAATACATCTAAAAAACATTTCCAGAATACATACATATCTGACACAAGACACCGGAAAACTTTAATTCATGCACTCATCATCTAACATAGTAACATAGTAACATAGTTGATGAGGTTGAAAAAAGACACCAGTCCATCAAGTTCAACCTATTTGGATCTCCTGCGATCCTGCACTTATATTTGAAATTCATCCAATCGCCAATCTGTTTCAATTGTGAAAATCCCCTAGACCCAATATTGCAGTCCTATTTTTACCCTATATCCACTACTATCCTTCATTTTGATTAACAGTCCTATCCCTGGATACATTTTTCCGCTAAAGATTTGTCTAACCCTTTCTTAAACATATCTATTGAATCTGCCATCACAACCTTTCCTGGCAGTGAATTCCATATCTTGACTGCCCTTACTGTAAAGAACCCCTTCCTCTGCTGGTTGTGAAATTTCCTCTCCTCTAATCGTAGGGGGTGACCGCGTGTCCTGTATATAGTCCTTGGGGCAAAAAGTTCCCATGATAGTTCTCTGTATTGACCCCTAATGTATTTCTACATAGTAATCATATCTCCCCTTAGAAGCCTCTTTTCTAAAGTAAACATGCCTAAACTGGCTAACCTTTCCTCATAACTTAATGACTCCATACCCTTTATCAATGTTGTCGCTCTTCTCTCAACCCTTTCTAGTTCCAAATTATCTTTTTTATAGAGTGGTGCCCAGAACTGTACTTTGTATTCAAGATGAGGTCTTACCAGCAATTTATACAGTGGCAAAATTACACTGTCTTCCCTTGCATCTATGCCCCTTTGTATGCATGCCAATACTTTGTTTGCCCTTGCAGTTGTTGCTTGACATTGAGCACTATTGCTAAGTCTATTGTCTACGAGCACTCTCAAATCCTTTTCCAATATAGATTCTCCTAAATTAATTCCATTTTATATATAGATTACGTTCTTGTTTTTGATCCCTAAATGCATAACCTTACACAACAGCCCCCTCCTCATTCAGGTGCAATCCATCTTGACAATAAAGATGACAGCTGACCAAGAAATCAGCCCAGTACTCTAAGAATCCAAAACCCTCCTTCATACACCAATCTTTTAGCCATGCATTAACCTCCCTAATCTCCCGCTGCCTCCCCGGACTAGCGCGTGGCACTGGTGTTATTTCCGAAAATACTAACTTTGATGTCATTGCCTTAAGTTTGAGACCTATGTCCCTGAAATCATTCTTTAGGACACCCCTTCTTCCTCTAACTCGGTCATTGGTGCCAACATGCACAAAAACCGCCGGGTCATTCCCAGCCCAACAATCTGTCCACCCGATCCGCAATATGCTGAGCCTGAGCACCCGGGAGACAACACACTGTTCGGCATGCACGGTCCCGGTAATAGATTGCCCTATCTACCTTCCAAATAATTGTATCCCCTACCACCACAATCTGCCTGGGTCCCTGAGTGACTTTGGTCCACTCTATGGTGGAGAGACCATTCCCCTGGTTGCTAGAGGAAGCAGTCTCACCCGAGTCTACCAATTCTGAACTGCCTTCCACAGTATCTTCATCCAAATTGGCAAATCTGCTGGGATTGCTAAGCTCAGAACTGGCCTGCCTCGTCAGCCCTCTGCTACCCCTAGTAACTGTTACCCAGCTGTCTACCTGTGCATCCTCCTCTGTCTCTGCTCCACGCTGCTCAGCTAACGCATCAACGGTGAGCTGCAAACTCTGCTCCAGGTTGGCAATCTCTCTCAATGTTGCAATGGTCTGCTTTAGATCAGTTACCTGGGCTTCCAAAGAGACCAATTGCTCACATTTCTCACAGAGGTATAAACTTTGGAACAATTGCTCCAAGTGTGCATAAATATGACAAGATATGCATTGAGTGAGATCATCAAGCCTGCTACCACTCATCTTATTATGGCTAACCTAACTTCTTATAGCCTACAGTGAACTTGAGAGTACTAACCTTTGCTAGTTCCATACCAGATTAAACCCCTTCCTGGATTCAACTCCTTACTGGATCTAACTCCACACTTTAAACAAACAGCACTTGAAATCAAATAGCAGTGGAAATCAAAAGCTCAGTGAAATCACTTACCACATCCTCTTCACCGACTTGTGTAATTCCCTCCTTACTGGTCTTCCCAAAATCAGACTAAAGGCCCTACAGTCTACTTTGCACGCAGCGGCAAGATTGATTTTCCTTGCAAATCGTTTTTTGTCTGCTCAGTCACTCTGTCAGTCTCTACATTGGTTGCTTTTTTTTCAAAGAATCCAATATTAAATACTTCTACTAACAGGCCATCAACGAAATTGCACCAACATACATCTCCTCACTTGTCTCAAAATATCACCCAACTCGACACTTCCGTTCTGCACAAGATCTGCGTCTCTCTTCCACTCTCATCACTTCCTCCCATTCTCGGTTGCAGGACTTTTTTCGGAATGCACCCACTTTATAGAAATCCATCCCTCGCACAATAAGATTTTTCTCTAGTCTTCAAACCTTCAAGCGTTCTCTGAAAACCCACCTCCTCAGACAATCTTATAATATTCCTTAACCACGCTCTTAATCTCTCTAGGTTACAATATTACCACCCTCTACACAGCTAACACAAGACAACAACCCTATGACCAACATAGTAGTATGACTGAGCATACAGCCACTAGATACTCTGTAACCTTTGTATTCTAGCTGTACAAATATTCAATAAGATGTAGCACTTACCCATGTGTATCAAACCATTGTCCCATAGATTGTAAGCTTGCGAGCAGGGTCCTCTTACCTCTCTGTATGTATGGATTAAGCAGTATTGTTTGATCCCAATTATAAAGAGTTACAGAATCTGCTGGCGCTATATAAATAAATGATGATGATGATGATAATGATGAATCATTGTACCTTAGACACAGCTGTCAATCATTCCTTTAGGCTGCTGCTGTTGGATACATGTTCATTGAAATTCTTCCTTTTCCTGCTTCCTGTGCTAGTTGTGACTTATCTCTAGTAGTGTGTACTTGTGTCTATTGTTCTCTGAATATTTTGTCTTTCGAACTCGGCTTGGATTTGTACTCATACTCTGTCTGCCCCGACCTCTGGACTGTATTTTGGACTTTGCTAGAACTCAGCCTGCCCTGACTTTCATTTTAGATTTGAATTCTCTTGTACACCATTGTTTCTGGGCTTTTGTTGGACACTGGTGTCTTCTTGGTCCTCTGTGTCATGACCTAACCTCCACGATACTTATCAACCTAAGCCTGCATTACTTAGAGCTTAAGACTTGAGGGCACCCGAGTGTTGGTGGGCCACTCACACTCTATAAGAATTGTGGCTGTTACAGATGTTAGAGTGTACCAGGTGCTAGTGGACATAAAGTCATACAAAGAGCAATCCACTTCTTGACACCCCTGGAACTCACCCGATCCGGTGTGTTGTCCTGCGCGGCTGTCCAGGAATCACACCTCACGTCTGATCAACCGAGCGCGACTGCAGTTGCTGGAGCCTGGTCTTTGGTTCCTACAGGGGAAAGACATTAAAAAGAGACAAGTGGCATGCAAAACAACAAACTGTTTGGCATGTTACCTGCCAGTGACCACCTCACAAATGGCCACCCACTACATCTACTCTGGGAGTGGACCGATCTTGCTGATGGTCACCTGTCCTGGGCCACCTGTATCTGCAGAGACTTAGCTACTTAACAGGCCCCCACCAGCCAACTGAACCCCGATTGTTAAGCCCGCCTGTCTTGGCATTTGGGACTTTAAGTGCCCCTACGGATAGCTACAGGAGCCTTGTTATCCACTCTCAACAACTTAACCTACTTACTTAGGGGCTTCACGTCTTTCTACACTAATCAGAGCTTTGTGCCTTTTTTTCCCACTATAAGGACCTACTGCCCCGCTTTCAACAGGGACCTAATGTCCCCCTAAACACTAGGACCTAATGTCCTTCTACTCTATTAGGGCCTAGCGCCCTCTCAACTACCAGGGCCTTGGGCCCCCTCTAACTAACAGGCCTGACACCCAATTACAACTCTTTAGCCTTCTGCCGAGCCTAATTTAAGGCCTAGTTTCCACTTTAGCTGGCCTTTTGCCCAACCTAACAATCAGGGCCTTGTGTCAATTCACTACCTAGGGGCCTTTTCTCCCAAATCCCTAGCTATCGGGTCTTGTGCCCTGGAATACCTAAGTGCCTTATGCCCTTCTAACGATGGGCTTCTTGCCCAACTAAAAGGCCTCTTGTCTAACTAACTAATGGGCTTCTGCCCAATCTACCTAATGGGCCTTGTGCCCATGTTACCTAGTGAGCCTTGTGCCCAAAGACTACTACTGGAACCTTCTTCCCTAACTACACTAAAGGGCCTTAGTGCCCCAACTTACTTATGTGGCCCTGTGCCCCAGGTAAAGGGCCCTGCTGCCTTACTAAGCTACTGGGCTTTGGGCCCACCTAAACCAAAGGGGCCAGTGTTCACCAAAGCTACTTATGGTACTAGATCCCAACTAGCTATGTATGGGCTAGTGCCCATCTACCCTAACTGGGCCGGGGCCTTATGCCCCACTTTCTTGCCAACAGGTCTAGTGCCTGACTTGAGCCCACGGGCTGTGTGCCAGACCTACAGGTATAATTATATTCAAATTGCCCCTTGCTTCTTCGGGTCTTCCAGAACCTCCAGCTAGTGGCGCCTCTTCTTTGCTTCGGCGCACCTTCCCCTGGTGTCTTCTTCTCTACAAGGGCTCTCCACCGACGATGTCTTCTTCTCAAATCCTGTCTTCCTTTCTTGATGCTCCGCCTCCTCATGGCAGTATAGCTCCTAGCCCTTACAAGGGCTCCCTGTCACTTCTCTTGTCTTCCTGTGTTGACCGGGCACCTCCAGACGTTCCATGACGTTCGTTTTCTTTCACTGCCGCCAACTTCCAAAAGAAAATCTCGGCTCCCAGCGCCTTATATGTTGATTAGTTCTCTGTTTTGCCAAAGTTTGAAATGGCCGAGGTATGCCAGGATTGGCTCACCATCATCATCATCACTATTTATTTATATAGTGCCACTGATTCCGCATGGCTGTACAGAGAACTTATTCACATCAGTCCCTACCCCATTGGAGCTTACAGTCTAAATTCCCTAACATATACACACAGACAGAGAGAGAGACTAGGGTCAATTTTGATAGCAGCCAATTGACCTACTAGTATGTTTTTGGAGTGTGGGAGGAAACTGGAGCACCAGAAGGAAACCCACGCAAACACGGGGTGAACATACAAACTCCACACAGACAAGGCCATGGTCGGGAATTGAACTCATGACCCCAGTGCTGTGAGGCAGAGTGCTAACCACTTAGCCACCATGCTGCCCATTCTGACCACCGAATGGCCAAAAGGGGAGAGTGAGTACTGACTGGCTCATCTGCCTACTGCTGCTGGAACCTGCAAGAAAGGAAGAGGAGTACTCCTGGTGAGTAGTTTTCCATCTACTCTATTTCACAAATCGGGGTCTTAGCCTTGTTTATACCACTCAGTGGTACCATATCACTGTGCATTTCCCTCCTGGTCGTATGCAGCATTCTATTCTGGGACAAGCGTGACTTCTGTCTGCAGTACTGGAGGCTGTCATCTTGGTTGAGACATTTGCTAAACATCCTGCTGAGCCTGAACATCTGGGGGTAAATGTATTTATGTCCTTCGGCGATTAAATTTAAAGCGGCGCTGCATTGTGAAGGGAAGTTTCCCCCCTGATCTCATTCACCAATTGGCTTTGTCTGCAGACTATAAGAGTCTCCTCCTACACTCAGCAAATTGCCAGTGAAACACTTTGCTAGTTGCTGGTTCCAGATCTCCACAGTTGCTGTTCTATTGCTGCTTCTATCTTCCTGCTGTATACAGATTTCAAGCCTCCATGTGAATTTAGCTTCTTCCTGGTTGCTTCTTCAATCCTTCTGCTGTATACAGACCTCCACCATTTATCCTCTGAGGGAATGCAGCTGTGTTTAGGACTTCTCTGTGTGAGTTGAACTTCATCTAGTTACTGTTATATGAACTGCAAACCAGTAACCCTTGGTGTAAATTCAACTTCATCGTGTTGCTATTACATGAACTGCAAACCATTAACCATTTGTGTGAACTCAACCTCATCTATTGCTGTTATATGTATTGCAAACCAATAACCATCTGTGTGAATTCACCTTCATTGCACCTGCTTGTATACTGATTCCAGCGGTTGTATTTCTGTATGGTTCCTACTACTAACATCCTGTATACAGGACTAGAGGAGTAAATTTGTTCCTGGAAAAACCATGTTACAGTGCAAGGGGTGCAAATTAGGATCTAGAACATGCCCTACCCGAACTATAATTCTGACCCTACATTTTACATTTACATCCCCCTCCAATGCTTGGATTGGTTGCCTTATTTTATCAGGTCAATTGACTGTTGGAATAGGTATTTATTTATGTGTATTACATTTATCTCCTCATTTACTTCTGTAGCAGAGCTCCTCACAGTGACATCGGTGGAAGCAGTTCTAAGTTTAGGACATTATATCGAAGTAGCAGCAATTATTTACTATGTTGCTGTCTTTCTTAATAAAGGTATATTGTATAAAGATCCCATCCATGTACACTGTTATTTTATTATTTATAGTATTAGTATTTATTTATATAGCGCCAGCAAATTTTGTAGCGTTTTACAATTGGGAACAAACACATTAATAAAACAATAGTGGGAAATACAGACAGACAGAGGAGTAAGAGGGCCCTTCTCACAAGCTTATCATGGGAATCTGATCATACTCACCAACTTTTCACTCTTTGCTCCAGGAGATCTCGGAGGGGAAGTGATATGTGAGGATGCAAGGGGGCGGGGCGTAGTGAATTGTGACATTTTGGCTTAGCTCCCCTCCCCCATGAAATCTACATGGAAGATGGAAGTCTCTGGGACATTCTGGGAGAGTTGTCAAGTATTACTTTGATGCCCCAAATCCTCCAACTAACATCACTGCACAGGATCTTGCTTCCTATTTCAAGGACAAAATAGATAAGATCAGGCTTGAAATGGTATCTCCCTTGACAAGCAATCTGCTCAATTCCTTTGTAGCACCCTCTGACACTCTCTCTTCATTTGATCCCACAAATGAACAGGAAGTTTCTACTCTCTTCTCATCTTCCTACTCTACCTCCTGTCCTCTTGATCCCATTCCCTCACAAATTGGTATGTCCCTGTCTCCTGTGCTCATTCCCCCTCTAACTAAAATCTGTAATCTATCTCTTTCCACTGGTATTTTTCCATCTATATTCAAGCATGCAGTGATTACTCCCATTTTAAAAAAACAGAATTCTGACCCTAACTCTCTCATAAATTACCGCCCCATCTCCCAGCTTCCATGCCCCTCCAAGCTTCTCGAGAGAATTGCCTACACACGCCTCACACACTTTCTTACAGCAAACAACCTATTGGATCCTCTTCAGTCAGGCTTTCGCTCTCAACACTCCACAGAGACTGCGCTGACAATAGTTGTCAATGATTTGATCACAGCAAAAAATAATAACCAATACTCTCTTCTAATTCTCCTGGATCTCTCTGCTGCATTTGACACTGTTGACCACTCTATCCTCATACAAACGCTGCAATCCCTAGGCACTGTCCTATCCTGGTTCTCATCCTACCTATCTAATCGCTCTTTCAGTGTTAATTTCTCTGGATCCACCTCTGCTCCGTTTCCTTTATCAGTTGGAGTTCCACAAGGCTCAGTCCTTGGTCCTCTGCTATTCTCTATCTACACCACTTCTCTTGGAAAACTAATAAACTCCTTTGGATTTCAGTATCATCTCTATGCGGATCATACACAAATTTATCTATCCTCTCCTGATCTTTCACCATCTGTGTTGTCTCGCGTTACTGACTGTCTTTCTGCCATTTCATCGACTATTGCAATTCCCTCCTTACTGGTCTTCCCAAAGTCAGACTTGAACCCCTACAATCTATTTTGCACGCAGCGGCTAGACTGATTTTCCTTACTAACCGTTATTCCTCTACTGAACCACTTTGTCAGTCTCTACATTGGCTGCCTGTATTTCAACGAATCCAATATAAAATTCTTCTACTAACATACAAGGCCATCAACAAAATTGCACCGACATACATTTCCTCACTTGACTTGAAATATCTCCCTACTCGACACCTCCATTCTGCACAAGATCTACGTCTCTCCTCCACTCTCATCACATCCTCCCATTCTCGGTTACAGGATTTTTTCCGGGCTGCACCCACTTTGTGGAATTCCCTCCCACGCACAGTAAGACTTTCCTCTAGTCTTCAAACCTTAGAGCGTTCACTGAAAACCCACCTCTTCAGACAAGGTTATGATATTCCTCAACCATCATCTTAATTTCCCTAGATTACCCTATTGCCATCCTCTACACTGCTAACGCAAGACAACAACCTTCTGACCAACATTGCAACACACACAGCCCACTCAGTACTTTTACCTTTGCAGTCTAGCTGGTCCATTGTGCAATATGATGTAGCACATGCCCTTGTGTTTCTAACTCCCATTGTCCTATAGATTGTAAGCTTTCGAGCAGGGTTCTCTTACCTCTCTGTCTGTATGTATTACCCAGTATTGTCTTACTAATGTTTGTTCCCAATTGTAAAGCGCTACGGAATCTGCTGGCGCTATATAAATAAATGTTGATGATGATGATACATGAGGGTGCATGTTACATGTTGCATACTGGCCCAGCCAGATTGCAAAGGTAAAAAGTGCTTAGTATGCTATATTATCCAGTCACAGAGCATTGCTGTTCAGAGGGTCAGGGGGTCAGAGGGTTGTAGTCTTGTGTCAACTGGTATAGAGGGTGGTATAAGGGTAACCTAGGGAGATTAAGAGGGTGGTTGAGGAATATTATAAGCTTGTCTGAATAGGTGGCTTGAAGATTTGAAGACTAGAGGAAAGACTTATTGCGCAAGGGGTTTAATTCCACAAAGTGGATGCAGCTGAATACAGTCCTGTAACCGTAACTTGGAGCATGTGATGAGAGCGGATGAGAGACGCAGATCTTCTGCAGAACGGTGGTGTTGAGTTGGGAGATATTTTGAGACAAGGGAGGAGATACATGTTGGTGGAGTTTTGCTGATGACCTTGTATGTTAGTAGAAGAATTTTATATTGGATTTGGTAAAAAAAAACAGGCAAACAGTATAGAGACTGACAGAGTGACTCAGCAGAGGAAGAACAATTTTCAGGGAAATTCAATTTGGCCGCTGGGTGCAAAATAGATTGCTGAGGGGAGAGTCTGATTGGGGAAGACCAGCAAGGAGGAAATTGCAATAGTCAATGTGGGAGATGATGAGGGCATGAATTAAAGATTTTGCAGATTATTGTGTGACATATGTGCGTATTCTGGAAATGTTTTATCAATGTAAGTAACATGATTTATATATAAATTGGATTTGTGGAACTAAGCATAGTTCAAGGGATAGTTCTGAGTCCAGGATCACACCTAGGCAACGAGCTGGGAGGTGGGATTTATTGTCATATTGTCAACAGAAATAGAAATGTCATGTACGTAACTTCTCTTAGTGGGTGGGAATATTATTAGTTTTGCTTTCGAAAGATTGAGTTTGAGTTGGCGAGAAGACATCCAAGATGAAATGGCAGAAACACAGTCAGTAACGCGAGACAACACAGATGGTGAAAGATCAGAAGAGGATAGATAAATTTGTGTATCATCCGCATAGAGATGATATTGAAATCCAAAGGAGCTTATTAGTTTTTCAAGAGAAGTGGTGCAGATAAAGAATAGCAGAGGACCTAGGACTGAGCCTTGTGGTACTCCAACTGAGAGAGGAAGCAGAGAGTCAGTGGATTCAGAGAAACAAACAATGAAAGAGTGATCAGATAGGTAGGATGAGAACCAGTATAGAATAGTGTCCTAAGACCAAGCAATTGTATTGTTTCCATGAGAAGAAACTGGTCAACAGTGGGGAATGCAACAGAGAGATCCAGGAGAACTGGAAGCAAGTAATGGCTTTTAAATTTATCTGTGATCAAATCATTGATAATCTTATTCAGTGCTGTCTCTCTGGAGTGTTGAGAATAAAAGCCCTACTGAAGAGTAACCAATAGGAAGTGTGTGAGGCGCGTGTAGGCAAGTCTCTGAAGAAGCTTGGAGGGGCATGGGAGCTGAGAGATGGGGCAGTAAATTGAGAGAGAGTTTGGGGTAGAATTGTTTTTTCAGAATAGGAGTAAAAACTGTGTCCTTGAATTATGACTGACAGATACCAGAGAATACAGATTTTAGTTAAGGTTGGGATGAGCACAGGATATAGGCATCTACTGATTTGTGAGGGACAGAGAAGAGTAGAAAGGTAATAGGAGAGTAAAAACATCATCTTCATTTGTAGGATCAAATGAAGAAAGAGTGTCAGAGGGTGCTGGGAAAGAATTGAGCTGGTTGAAGATTCCATTTTCAATGTTATCAATCTTGTCCTTGAAATAGGAAGCAAGATCTTGGGCACTGATGTCAGTCGGAGGGTTTGGGATGGGAGGGTTGTGAATAGTCTTAAATGTGCTAAAAATTTGTTCAGAGTTAGAAGCCTGAGCAGAGTTGAGAGATTGGAAGTATGTTTGTTTAGCAGTGTCCAGAGCATTTCAATAGAATTGGTAGATAGCCGTATATGTGAGGAAATCATTAGAGGTAAGAGATTTACACCACTGATGTTCTGCTTTGAGAGAATGCTTTTGAAGTTTTCTTGTTACTTTAGTGTTGCACGGCTGACGTTGAAGTCGACGTGACGTATGAAGAGTAGCTGGATCCACTTGGTCAAGGGCTGTCGCTAGGGTTTGATGAAAGCACAGAACTGCTTTATTAGGAGAGGAGTAGGTAGAAATTGGGGAGAAAAGGTGTTGGAGAGAGGTGGTGAAGAATTAAGATTTCTGCTGGTATTGGGAGGCTTGGAAGAGTTTGACAGCAGAGAGGTTAAAGTACTTGGTAAGAATGTGTAGCTCACTAGGTGATGATCCAAGAGGGGGACAGGATTGATAGGGAAATCAGAAAGTGAGAATAGTTTAGAGAAAACAAGATCAAGGCAGTGGTCATCCTGATGAGTAGAGGATTCAACCCACTGAGAGAGGCTGAGGAGGTTACAGAGAGTAATTTTAAAGCACAAGTGGAATGCGGATTATCATTGGGAATATTTAGATCACCCATGATGATGGTGGGGATGTCACAGGATAAGAAATGAGGGAGCCAAGCAAAGAAATGTTCAAGGGGAGTTAGAGATCACAGAAACACACATAGAGAATGGGTTATAAATCCTAAAAGCATGTACTTCTAAAGATGTGACCAGGAGTGATAGGACATTTGGGAGAACTGTAAATGTGCAGTGTCGGGAGAGAAGTAGTCCAACCCCACCGCCTTGTCTGCCTCCAGGTCTGGAGGTGTGGGTGAGATGGAGGCCACCATGTTAAAGGGCTGCAGGTGAGGCAGTGTCTGATTGCGTGAGCCATGTTTCTGTCATTGCCAGAAGGTTGAGGTTGTTTGAGAGGAAGAGGTCATGTATGGAGGCAGGGGCGGTCTGGCCCGGGGGGCAGGGGGGCAACGGCCACCCGGGCCACTGGGTCAGACGGCTATTAGGGCCGGGGGGTAGCCCAACCGGCCGCCCCCCCGGATGCAAAAAACATAGTTTTCCCCCCGCGGCCGCATCTGATGACATCAAATGCGGCCGTGTCAGCGCACAGGCGGCCCCATCACATGACAGGGGATGCAGCCGCATCCCCTGTCATATGATGCGGCCGCCTGTGTGCCCCCCGTCCATCCCTCTCCGAGCCCGCGCCTGTATGGAGGAAAGTTTGTTACAAGCAAGCGTGCATTTCAAAGGGCACATTTAAAGGACTTTGGAAGAGGGGAGACAGTTGTGTTTGAGGTTTGCTGTATTTCTGTAGTGTCCTGAATACGTTTATTGGGGGATGTGGAATATGTGGGGTGGATTGGATTTGGTAATATATTGCCAGCTAAAAGAAACAGTGAGAAAGATAGGGAATATGATTATAATATATGTGACCTTTTATGTCCTTGTGACAGGTTGAGAATGTTACAGTTAAGTGTTAATTAGAGGGGAGTGGAGTAGTGAGGGGGCAATGTGGGCAGAGGTGTGTGTTGCAGGAAGGGTGAAGGGTGATATAGTCCTAAAGATAATGTCTTGAACGGTTGGTAAGAAAATCGATTTGTTAAACATTGGGATTTAAGAACACATGGAAAGAGCAAATAAACCAAGGAAATGCAGAGAGAAAATGAGAAGTAATACCTGGAGGAAATGTCCAGTGCAACTTATTTCTGGATATCTTTAGATGTTGTTCAGTGTTGGTTCCACTTTGTTGTATAACTGGGCATTTCCTAACACTTTGTGAGAAAACCCCAACACGTCACAACCCAAACACATTTCTCCTTAGATTGAATGCTAAGATATAGTGAGGCTGACTTTAGAACAAGTTACATCTGTGCTCATTGGTCATCTGATTAAAAGGAACTGAAGTGCTCTGTGTCAGGCTAGATAAGAAATAGGCCAACATGGTTGTGGGTGGATGACATAGAAATAATTTATTGTAGAAATGTAATTCAATTAGTGGTGCAAGCGCCAATTTACATCACTGCAAATGTACTTATAATTTATATATATATTGATATGTTTTATATGGAAATGTATTGATTTCGTAGACAGTATGTCATTTTTGGGTTTTGTAACTTTTCTGTAGGAAATCCCAAGTAAGCATCTGAGTGGAGGAGATGTGTTTTGTACAACTCTCTGAGGACAAATAATCTCATGTTAATTAGACCATTTCATTGCTGAATGACCAACACGTCTGTTGAGCCTGAAAACACAGGAGGTGCAATTAGACTTACTGGTAGACTTCCTATGTGTGTAAGACTCAAGATGGAAGTGATTACAGAATAATTTGAATTTTGCAAGTTTAATTACATTAAAATCAAGATTAGAGGAAATGTTATATCCTGATGGTAAACATTCAGTATAAAACCTCAGACATAGTGGTGCTGCTAGCAGCAATGTAAAACCTCTCCATGCTGATTTATGTGCAGGCTGTATGAAGCACCTGGATTGGTTAGAAGAGCAGGAGGCTGGATTACCCCCTGCCAGGGTATCTGTGTAAATCTGTATAAAAAGCGGACAGTTTGACCATGTAATGTATCATCATACCATCTGTAACTTCTGGAAAGATTGCTAGCTCCACTGACTGGCGTGTATATGTCCTTATTAGGACTACATGAGCTAATAAAACATCATTTTATCAGCTGTAATTTCTGTGACCTACAGATTAGACCAATGTAATCCATTATCTGGCTGTTCTGAGGTTGGAACCCAGCATCCAGTACCAACGCTCTGCCCACTACCCTACAGCTCTGGCCAGTGTGATCGGCCAGAGGGAACCATCCACAGCAAACCTGATCTGAATGCAAAAGGTCAGATGTACCGGCAGGGGTACACTAGCAGCGAGAGGTACCCAGAAGGACGCGGTCCTAAGTGCCACTGAAGGAGTCTAGTGGTGGCAGCAGCAAAAGCCCCTCCTAATGAGGTTAGAGGGCTGAGATTAGCATTTGGGATAAAGAAAAGGGGATGGTGGCAAGGCAAACCCAGATGGTCCCCAGCAACACAAGAACAGGGTAGCATAGGAGGTCCATCCTGTCACAATGGTGTTATAACATATGCCTCACTGATTAAAACACTACCACATGTAATAAATACTAACAGAATGATGTTATATACTCTAAAAAGCACAAAATGAGCCGAGATGAGTCACTGATAGTAATGAGATGAAATGAGCTTCAGATAATGGAGAGCATTAGAGTTCAGTATTTCCTGATGTTATGTATTTAAAAAAGTACAAAACACTTCTATTTGTAGAGTAGAAAGTGAGACACGTCCATTTTGTGCTGAATGCTTATGAAATAGAATGAGAGGCGATGAGGAAAGTGTTTGGAAAGGAAGAGATCATATTATATAAATTCTCTTTGGTATCAATGTGAGTGTATCATTTGTGCTGAACATTACACATGTGCTGTAATTAGATCAACATCTTACTTTGGTGTAGTCTCATAGGACGTCCCATCCACCCATCTCCAGCTGCCGTCCACATCTGTCAGACCGATCCATGTGGTGATCCCCTGGGTCAGCTTACTTACATAATCCTTCACCAAAGCAGAAATACAGATCATTACACTGATCAATACACATCTAACTGCTGTCTATATACTTGTCCAGTCGGACACACAAGTTGTTCTCCTAACTGTGACTACAGTGCCCACATATATACTTATACACCCATCTCTGGGCTATGTACACCCACATTTACTTATACACCCATCTCTGGGCTCTGTACACCCACATTTACTTATACACCCATCTCTGGGCTATGTGTACCCACATTTACTTATACACCCATCTCTGGGCTATGTGCACCCACATTTACTTATACACCCATCTCTAAACTATGTGTACCCACATTCACTTATACACCCATCTCTGGTCTATGTGCACCCACATTTACTTATACACCCATCACTGGGCTCTGTGTACCCACATTTATTTATACACCCATCTCTGGACTATGTGTACCCACATTTACTTATACACCCATCTCTGGGATCTGTGTACCCACATTTACTTATACACCCATCTCTGGTCTATGTACACCCACATTTACTTATACACCCATCTCTGGGCTCTGTGTACCCACATTTATTTATACACCCATCTCTGGGCTCTGTGTACCCACATTTATTTATACACCCATCTCTGGGCTCTGTGTACCCACATTTATTTATACAGCCATCTCTGGACTATGTGTACCCACATTTACATATACACCCATCTCTGGTCTATGTGTACCCACATTTACTTATACACCCATCTCTGGGATCTGTGTACCCACATTTACTTATACACCCATCTCTGTACTATGTGCACCCACATTTACATATACACCCATCTCTGGTCTATGTGCACCCACATTTACTTATACACCCATCTCTGGGCTCTGTGTACCCACATTTATTTATACACCCATCTCTGGACTATGTGTACCCACATTTACTTATACACCCATCTCTGGGATCTGTGTACCCACATTTACTTATACACCCATCTCTGGTCTATGTACACCCACATTTACTTATACACCCATCTCTGGGCTCTGTGTACCCACATTTACTTATACACCCATCTCTGGGCTCTGTGTACCCACAGTTACTTATACACCCATCTCTGTACTATGTGCACCCACATTTACTTATACACCCATCTCTAGGATCTGTGTACCCACATTTACTTATATACCCATCTCTGTACTATATGCACCCACATTTACTTATACACCCATCTCTGGGCTCTGTGTACACACATTTACTTATATACCCATCTCTGTACTATGTGCACCCACATTTACTAATACACCCAACTCTAGGATCTGTGTACCCACATTTACTTATACACCCATCTCTGTACTATGTGCACCCACATTTACTTATACACCCATCTCTGGGATCTGTGTACCCACATTTACTTATACACCCATTACTGGATTATGTGCACCCACTTTTACTTATACACCCATCTCTGGTCTATGTGCACCCATATTTACTTATACACCCATCTCTGGTCTATGTGTACCCACATTTAATTATACACCCGTTTTTGCACTATGTGCACCCACATTTACTTATACACCCATCTCTGGGCTATGTGCACCCACATTTACTTATACACCCATCTCTGGAAAATGTGTACCCACATTTACTTATACACCCATGTCTGGACTATGTGTACCCACATTTACTTATACACCCATCTCTGGACTATGTACACCCACAATTACTTATACACCCATCTCTGGACTATGTGTACCCACATTTACTTATACACCCACCTCTGGACTATGTACACCCACAATTACTTATACACCCATCTCTGGACTATGTGTACCCACATTTACTTATACATCCATCTCTGGACTATGTGTACCCACATTTACTTATACACCCATCTCTGGACTATGTGTACCCACATTTACTTATACACCTATCTCTGGGCTATGTGTACCCACATTTACTTATACACCCATGTCTGGACTATGTGTACCCACATTTACTTATACACCCATGTCTGGACTATGTGTGCCCACATTTACTTATACACCCATCTCTGTACTATGTACACCCACATTTACTTATACACCCATCTCTGGACTATGTGTACCCACATTTACTTATACACCTATCTCTGGGCTATGTGTACCCACATTTACTTATACACCCATCTCTGTACTATGTACACCCACATTTACTTATACACCTATCTCTGGACAATGTGCACTCACATTTACTTATACACCCATCTCTGGACTATGTGCACCCACATTTACTTATACACCTATCTCTGGACAATGTGCACTCACATTTACTTATACACCCATCTCTGGTCTATGTGTACCCATATTTACTTATACACCCATCTCTGTACTATGTGCACCCACATTTACTTATACACCCATCTCTGGACTATGTGTACCCACATTCACTTATACACCCATCTCTGTACTATGTACACCCACATTTACTTATACACCCATCTCTGTACTATGTACACCCACATTTACTTATACACCCATCTCTGGACTATGTGTACCCACATTTACTTATACACCCATCTCTGTATTATGTGTACCCACATTTACTTATACACCCATCTCTGGGCTATGTGTACCCACATTCACTTATACACCCATCTTTGGACTATGTGCACCCACATTCACTTATACACCCATCTCTGGACTATGTGCACCCACATTCACTTATACACCCATCTTTGGACTATGTACACCCACATTTACTTATACATCCATCTCTGGACTATGTACACCCACATTTACTTATACACCCATCTCTGGACTATGTGCACCCACATGTACTTATTCAGCCACATTTAGTTACACTCGCACACTATACTAGATTAGTGATGTACACAACATTTCTCCCCCATATCTAGGGATGATCCAGTAATCTCCTGGTGCCCCTCACTCTCCCCCATACCTAGATATCTATAGATCTCCTAGGATGATCCATCCTTACTCACCTGCTCCTCAGCATTGTTTATTACGACCAGATGAGACATCTTATCTTCACAGTCTTTCTTGGCATCAGACCATGGAATGGATTTTTGGGACACATAGTAGCAGCTCAATGCGTAATATCTCCAGTCAAGGCTGCAGAGAGGGTCCTGAGTACCTGCAGGAGATGATGATGGTTTAGGACGTGTTCTAGAAAATGGTCGGTGGTTAGATCGAGAACCTTTCGTGACATGTTACAATCATCCACATAGAACATGTGGCTGCAGTTACAGGAAGTAGATGAAACTGATGTCAGGTCTCTTTCAGATTAATTATAATTATTACCACTTTGCACTTCTATAACAATCCTACAGGAAGGAAGAGAGTCCAATATAATTCTCCTGCCTCCTTCCCTTTCTACTTGTGGGGCAGGCAGGAGAAGTTATACTGTGCAGTTGTCTATACACACAATGTAAGAAGAGATACTGAGAACTACGCCCATCATACAGCACAAGAGGAGTAACACTGTGCAGTTGCCATTACATACAGAATAAGAGCAGATACTGAGAATACACCCAGAATACAGAATAGAGAAAAAGAACTGTGCATCTCATCATTACAAAGAGATAAGCAGTGACGTTCCCAGATGGTTAGGACTGGGATTGTTATAAGGAATCAGGGACATTGGTCACCTATTAGGTGATATCATGTGATGGGGATAAGAAATGAGGACACTAGAGGTGTCTGGAGACAATGGTTGGATCTGGATGTTTGGGTTCTGTTGGGAAATAGGTTTGGTGGGTAAGTGCTCTGGTGGGTGGACTAGTATGAACTAAGTGATGTAATGCGCTCAATTGTCTTAGTACTAGGTGTTTTTGTATTTATTTTTATTTTATATTTGTATTTGTTTTTATTTTTATTGTTTTTATGGATATATCTATTAATTTATTTCTGTCAATTAGCACAATTACTATTACTATTTGATCATTTCTTTTTTCGATCCCCTTTATGTACTTTATAACATTTATCTCTTACCCTCTAATTCCATGTTATAAAATTTGAATTTTAATACTATAATGGTACATATATAATGCTGGTCTTTTTAACTCATTTTTTATGCCTTATGTTGAACATGATACCGATTAGGTTTATCAGTCATCATAGTTTTCTCTCATATGCATAAAAATTTCGCCAATCTTGACTCCACGCCATTCCATTTATCCCACTTAGGGTTCATGAGTACATGTTCCGGACAAATTTAGATTCCTATGATGGCTAGAGATATTTCTAATAAGCAATAGATACTACGTTATAATCCTTGTTGTATTTTTAATCTGTTATTCTTAGTAATGCAATATCCTGCTTGCATCTACTCGGACAACAAGTGGAATGATGGATATCACTAAAGCTATATGAACCAGTACCGTTAGCCAATTCAGAACAAATAGCAGATAAACCCTTGGTATATATTTTTATTCTGCATTTTCATACAACAATGTATATCCATTAGTAACCAATGTCTGCCTATAAGTGTCTTTTTCAAGTCACAAGACCGCCATGCCTATTGGCTAATCAACTGAAGCAGCTATATAAATACTCACAGATAGACTGTTACCCATTCACCCCTGAAGAAATTCGCCAAAGCGAATGAAACGCGTTGGGGCACGCCCCCACACCTCTGATGTTAACCGGAAGTCACGTACGTTCCACTGTGGAACGCACGCCATCTCCTCCTATTTTCACTACCTCTGTAAGCGCGATCAACGCTGTACAACAAAACAGGGATCCCTGCATCGCAAGTTGAACTAAGCACACCGGTGGACTCCATTCTTACTGCCGGATTGACTGAGGTTGATAATTAGATTGCCTATTAAACCCCGCTGTACCACAAGTTAGACCAAGCACGCAGGTGGACTCCATTCATAATGCTGGATTAACTAAGTCTGGGATGTTAGACTGCTTAATGAACCCCGCTGCCCCGCTATTCGCATGGGTTTTAGGATAGACCTCTCCAACAATCTTTATTGCTCCGTGATATTGGAACTTTGGACATTTTGTGTTTTGTGTTTTGTGTTTTGTGCGTGTGGAATATCTATAGGCTGGTTTTATTCATAAAGTGATTTTATTTCATTCAATTTCATTTTGACCCATTTGTTTCAATCCGCATATTGGAAGTACAATTGTCTTTTAACCCTTGTATGTATTATTAAATGTTGTTATAACTTATCATTTGCAACATCCTTCATGGTAGGAATATCTACACCTAGTACTAAGACAATTGAGCGCATTACATCACTTAACTTTTGTTTAGACCTTTAGAGGGACAGGATATTCCCTTTTGGTAATAGCTGCTCTTGTCTTTATTGGAGTTGAGCGCCATCATTATTTATTAAGACTAGTATGAACTCACTGTTTTCATTTCGGATCTCTTCTCTCAATCTTCCAACAGCATTTAATATCCTCTGAACATCGCTCTGAAGTGAGCCTGTGATATGAAGAATACTGGTTACTTACAGTCCCCAGCAGGTACCTATCTGACCCCTCATAGTAACTCCAGATAACCAAACAATCTCTATATCTGTGTGTTGCCCCCATTCTCTCCCCCACCCCATCTCCATAAGATTCAGCAATCACTATCTCAGATCTAGCAGTGCCACATTAATACCTCATATTACCCATGTCCCAGTCACCAGGCTATGGGACAGGGGTGATTTATAGGGGCTCAGGGACCTGGGACCACTTTACAAAATCTTTAAAACATCAATAAATATGATTTAATAAATTATTACTTATAAGAGACCCAAAAACATTTCACACCAGAAATCCACTGATCACCATCACCATCACCATCACCAGGTGTCTGTGTATGTGGGTGTATGGATGTCTTTAGTCAGCCAGAGCACATGAAACTGGTGCATAAGGCAGTGAGGTGTTATTATTTTGGTCTAGGTAAAACTGAAAATCTCAAGTGATAACTGAGAAGACAAATAGCTCCTAAACATTCCCCCTTGATTGTCCTGCTAACAGGGCATTAGGAAAGTGGTTTCTCTATGAGACATATTCCACACATGGGTCCTCGCGATGAAAGAAAAACAAGTATCTGTGTGTGGTAATTTATACTTTATGGTTCTTTCGATGAAGCTCCTCTTGGTCCCCGAGCAAGAGGCCGACTCCAACTGAGAGAGTGACGTGAAACCCATATCAGAGAGAAGTGAAGCTCCGCCCTCAATAAAGACAGCTTCACCAGAAAAATGTTTTAACAAGGGATAACAATAATGAGTTATAAGAGGGGGTAATTACATTTTGCAATTATACACATACATCAATTAAAAAGTTTTGTTCAATTCACGACATAACCTTCTTCATTTTTAATGAAGTCTAATTTTTTACTCCTCATATGTGTATCAGATCAGATGAATTTGCACATTCTCAAAAGACAGAATCCAGATAGTGAAGATAAACGTGAGCTTCAAGCCATACTCTCTCCTGGGACTTGCAGTGCACCAAGCTGCGCACTGAAGCAATTTGGCACTAAGACTGTGTCACTTTGATAAAGATCAGATTAAGGCTTTAGGCCCAAATCAACATTTTTTTCCTTCACAATCTAGTTGGAGTTATTTGGATTTATTTTCAGAGCTGGTAACAAAAAAACAATATTGAGGCGCATGAGAAGAATAAATTAAATCTAAAACAGTGATCTCACATTCCATGAAAATTTGGCGCTTGAAAAAATTACATTGAGGCACAAACAGGCGGATAAAGGGGGTGGGACAGAAGTTATGAACAGGGACAAATATATTGAAGAATCATTAAGATTACTGGGGATAACGACTCCTATGATGTTTTGGAAACGGATTCTACACTGAGTTCTGTTGCTGAACTAAGGACTCTTGGGAAAAGGGAAAGGAACAAGCTGCTTAACACTAACAGAATATCACTTGTGTAACACAACCGCTAAGATTGCTGACTTATAACACACCCAAAGACCTAGAAGAGACTAGGAAGTCCTCTAAGATGTCCCATCGTCTTTGACTAGTAGAGTGTCAGAGTACGAGGACATATTTAAAAAAAATATGTCCTGACTTTGGATTTATATGTACTCTATTCAACACATATTTTACAAAGCTGAAATAATATGCAGTGGAATAATCTCTTTAAAAGACATACTCTAGAAGTGACTTCCTTTTATGATTCTATCCCACATGAAGGGGGAGTTTTTAATAAATCCAGTATATTAAATTTGTTCTTAACATAATAATATTACTTTTATAGATCGATTTTATACACAAACATGAGGGACAGTTATGGGAACTATTTTCACGCCCAGTAATGTCAATCTGTATATGGGGCGCTGGGACAGCAAGAAGATTTTCACAATTTTATACAGGAAACAATTTCTAACTTGACATTTATGTCTAATTTTAGGGAAGATGAGATAAATTTTCTAATAAGATCGATACATATCCTTTTTTACGTAGATAGTAACAGTTACCTGGAATATTCAAGTTATCCTTTAGAAAGCTAGAAGAGAAATATACCATTCCCTAAATTGGCAAGAAACTGCACAAAAAAGGAAGCCTATCAAATACCTATCTAAATCGATTTCTAGAAAGAGATTATCATTTAGAAATACAATAAAAAAGCTCAGTTAATTACGAATGACAATTATCTAGAAAATAAAATTAAGAAATTACTTTATGATCACTGACACATCCTGAGAATTTATCCTATCTGTTCAAAATATCTTCCGGAAAAAATTTTTTTTGAGGCTCGTACTCTGAAACCTTATCTTTCCCCTAGTTGTTTGGAGGTCGTGAATCCAACTGGTGCGACCATATTTTTGAGTTCTATAAGAGGGTCTTTTTTCCATGCAATGCATGTAAAGTGTGTAAATAGTGTAGTAAGGGAGCACAATTCATTTTAGATTCTGAAAATTCAAACACAAGAGAGATCCCTCAATCCCCTTCTCCATTCGTTCTCTTCCAAATTTAGTTGCCATTTACCTAATATTTCATCAGACAGAATCCTCTTCACCGATCTGTCGATCTCTGTCATTTTGTTCATCATTGTGGTATCTGTAGATACAGAGGTTTTATGGGTAAATTCACCTTCTTTCCCTGGAGTTTTACTCACCTTTCATTCCTGCCTGGATCACTTATGTGCGTATACTTTTTCGGTATGCACAGAGCTCTTTCATGCAAGATATGCTGGCATATGTCCCATTCTGCATGACCCAAAATATATGTAGATATGTGATAACACAGTTATATGAAAATAATTATTTAAAATTAGGGTAAGTACTGTACAAGTGAAGAATCTCTAGTCTAGATGTAAAATGCCTTAATCCCAGATCCATGTCTTGCCCCTCACTCTCCCCCAGCCACATAATGGTGTGATATTTATTACCCACAGATCCATCTCTTGTCCCTCGCTCTCCCCCATTGTAGATCTTCATCTCTCACCTTTTGAAGTCTTTTTTATTAACAGCTCAATCTCCTTTAGTGGATTGACAGACCCCAGTGTGCCCAGTCCAATCACCATTGGACACTCACCATTCTGAGTCAGATACTCCACTTTTGAGTTTAGGCTCGCGTTCAGTTTTCCGAGTTGTGAGTTGAGGCTTCTTTCTGTCTTGATTACTCCATTATCTAGAGTACAAGTAAAGTCGACACTTATTCTCTTCTCTCCTCCACAATGAGTGTGACCATGATGTAATGAGGGTGTAAATGTAGTGTAAGTGTGAATACAGTGTTAATGTGGATATCACATGAGTGTAGCTTGAATGTGAATAGTTATTGCTGAACATGAAAAGTTAGGAGGTGTGTAGACATTGTGAGACTGGCAGTAGCAGTGAAGTGAGTCATTAACATAGAATAGGAGTGTGAGGATACCGGGGTTAGAACCAAAGCTCACTAGATACCCTGTCCTCTAGGCTCACAGGTCACACAGGTAAGGAGACAGGAAAGAAATAATAATCCCTTTTATTAAACAAAGTGTACACACTTAGTAAAATACAACAGTGCTCCCCAAGGAGAAACTTGTTCCCCCACCAAATATATCAAGTGTCAGAAAATCACCAGTGCAAGTAAAAACTCCCCAACAAAGTCCCCAGCAGGTTACCTCCAAGCACAGAGTCCTAGCAGGTCCAAACTCCTGGTAATAAAATCCACAGCTGACAATCCAAGTGGGCCACGGTTTCTGATCCTTAAGGTGGGTCTGTGTATCTTGCTGATCCCAGCTGTACATATGCCTTCAGGAGGTGTTTCAGCGTTCCATTGAAACGCTCACATAACCCATTGGTCTGGGGATGGTACGGAGTGGTTCGCAGGGGCTTAATGCCCCACTTTTCCCATAGGGTCTGGACTAGGTCCCCTTGGAATTGGGTCCCCTGGTCAGTAACCACTTCCCTGGGATATCCTACCCGGCTGAAAATGTCCACCAGAACCTGGGCCACATGCTCTGCGTCTATGGACGACAGGGCTACTGCCTCTGGGTATCTGGTGGCAAAGTCCACCAGGGTGAGGATGAATCTTTTTCCGGTGTAACTGGGGATGGCTAATGGACCTACGATATCTATAGCCACCCGTGCAAAGGGCTCCTCAATTATAGGCAGGGATTATAGTGGGACTTTCTTAGGGGCTCTCCCTATTCTCTGGCAGGTGTCACAGGAGGCTTTGTACTGTTTCACATCCTGGGTGACTTGAGGCCAGAAAAAAGTCCGCAAACACCCGGGCCAACGTTTTTCTGGTGCCAAAGTGCCCCGCTGCTGGAATGTCATGGGCCAGCGCTAATAAATGGGTCCGGTAAGCCCAGGGTACTACCAACTGCTTCACTTCTGTCCCTGGGTCTTGATCTAGGGTGGGGGTGACTACCCTATATAACAGCCCTTTGTCCCACACTACTTTACTGCCTGCCACTTCCCCTCCCCCAGCGTCTGCTGCACTCCTCAGTTTGGCTAGGGATGGGTCAGTCTGTTGGGCCTTCCTAAATTCCCTTCTGTCCTCCTCCCCCAAATCAATTTCTGGTACAACATCAGATCTTTTAGGGTTACTCACCAACGGTGCTGCCTCTGGCTCCTTGGTTCTGGTTTCTGGGGTTAGTCTTGGTGGTCTCCTTGGCGTTGCGGCTTCTTGTGCAGCTGTGGCTTGCACTCGGCTCTGGCTGCGGGTCACAGCTTGCACAAAGTGAGTGACCAATCCCTGGCCCAAATCATTCCCCAAAATCACTTTTGCTGGTAGTCCATCCAGGATGCCCACCTCCACCATTCCAAATCCCGCCCCCCAATCCAAATGTACCCGGGCCACTTGAATATCTGCAAGATGGCCCCCCACCGTGGAAATCCGGACCTGCTGTCCCTCCATAACTTGGGATCTTTTAATTATATCAGGCTCCACCAGGGTCAGGGATGCTCCTGAGTCTCTCAACCCCTGGACCTTGCAGTCCCCCACCCACACGTCCTGTAGATGACCCTGCATATTCCTAGGGCTCTGCCTCCCCTCCCCCAAAATCAGGTTCACCACATACACCCTGTCCCTTGCCTCTGGCACATCAGGACAGGGTGGCTCGGCCTCAATGCCGATTTCAAAATCTCCTGGGGCATACTGTACAGCGGCCCCTGGTGCAGCTCTGGCTCCTGGCATCGGACCTTTGGTACGGGGACAATCTCTCTGGAAGTGCCCCACCTGGTTGCACCGATAGCACCTCTTTGGATTCAGGTCCCAGGGTCTGGATCGGACTGGTTCATCTCTTGGATTCCGGGCAGAGTTCTCTCTAATAAAGGGGCCTCCAGGTGTCACTAGACTTGCTGGAATTGGTCGGCTCCCCCTCCCTGCAGCTGCTTGACTAGGCATACTAGGGGCTCTCAACCTGGGTCGACTCACCACATACTCATCAGCTAGCCCTGCTGCCTCCTCCAGGGTCTCAGGTTTTCTATCCGCCAGCCATTCCCGGATCTCTGGGGCCATTTTTAGAGTCAGCTGCTCCAGCATAATGAGCTCTTTAATTTGCTTAGCGGAGCAAGCCACTTTCCCTTCCAACCATTTCTCACAGGCCCTCTGTAGCTGGCTGGCAAATTCCTGGTGCGACTGTGACCCTCCTTTATTTAAAGTCCTGAACTTGTATCTGTAGGTCTCTGCATTTAACTGGAATTTTGCCATCAGCGACTTTTTCACCGTACCATAATCCCCACATTCTTGAGGGCTTAGAGCCTGGTAAGCTTCCAGCGCTCTCCCAGTCAGGCTGGGTCCCAGATATTTGGACCACTCTTCCTCCTCAATCCCATGGACTCCCATCAAGTTTTCAAAAACCTGGAGATGGGTATCAATGTCTGCATCTGCCTCTTTAAAAATTGGGACTCCACTATATCCCAGCTGAGGTCTCAACCGGGCCTCTCCCCGACCTTCTTTTCTCTGCATCTGGGGTACCTCAATTGCTACCCCCAACATTGCTTGGAGTACGGCTGCCCTTTCATGCAGGGTTGCCCTTTCCCCCAGTGCTGTCAGCCAATCTTGAAGCACTGCTGGAGTGCCGGACGGTGGTCTGGGTTGTGTCCCACTGGGGGGTCTCTGTGGCTGGCCTTTGGCCTCCTCCTCCTCCACCTCTGACTCTTCCATCTCCTCAGGGTGAGCCCTTTCCCATTCCATTAGTTTGGCCACCAGAACTTCACGCACGTCTGTGTCATCAAAGTCCACCCCTTTGGTTCTGCAGAACCCCTGCAAGTGTTGTTTCCTTGCTTTCTTATAGAATCTCTCTGTGGCTTTTAAACTGATCTGCTCTGCTTCTGTGGCCATTCCTGCTGACTTCCCAG
Source organism: Mixophyes fleayi (assembly GCF_038048845.1). Classification (NCBI taxonomy): domain Eukaryota; kingdom Metazoa; phylum Chordata; class Amphibia; order Anura; family Limnodynastidae; genus Mixophyes; species Mixophyes fleayi. The sequence continues at coordinate 2,024,039 of NC_134405.1, forward strand.
CCAGGTTCTTTTTTTACTAACACTGGTGCTGACAGACTGTTGCCTTGTGTCCTTACAGAGCCTGACCGTATCTGGATACGAGTCCCTGCGCTCTACCCAAACGTTGGGACTGTGTGATCCCACTGCTGCCACCAAAAATTGTGAGGACACCGGGGTTAGAACCAAAGCTCACTAGATACCCTGTCCTCTAGGCTCACAGGTCACACAGGTAAGGAGACAGGAAAGAAATAATAATCCCTTTTATTAAACAAAGTGTACACACTTAGTAAAATACAACAGTGCTCCCCAAGGAGAAACTTGTTCCCCCACCAAATATATCAAGTGTCAGAAAATCACCAGTGCAAGTAAAAACTCCCCAACAAAGTCCCCAGCAGGTTACCTCCAAGCACAGAGTCCTAGCAGGCCCAAACTCCTGGTAATAAAATCCACAGCTGACAATCCAAGTGGGCCACGGTTTCTGATCCTTAAGGTGGGTCTGTGTATCTTGCTGATCCCAGCCGCTCGGCCAACTCTCCACCAGCTTGGTGGGACCCTGGGTATAGTCTCCCTACCGATGTAGGCTCACCAATTCCCCAGAATCTGCGAGTGTCTCCCGATGGAGTGGTAACAGAATCAGTCCTAGAGGTACACTGTCCGATCTCTGTCAAGAAGCTCCTGCCTTAAGCATTCCTTTAAGGCCCTGCGAGAATACTGTTACTCTCCAACAGTCCAAGTTCTCCCTGTCTCAAGATTCTCCAACAACTCCCCCCCCTCCCCCAGACAGCTCCCCTTTTGTCCCTTCCACAACCCCCCACTCATTGTCCTCTTCTGATTGGTGGTGTGGAGAGTTTGGGTGGTAACAGGGGTGGAAATAGTGCATGACATCAGTGGTCTCCCCCCTGCGGTGATGGTGCCATTCGGACTGTGTTGCAGACTTGCTAGAACAATAGTTAGCAAACAGGGAGAGACCCCCTCCTGATTTTAGATAAGGTCCTGACCCTCCTCTTTTTAACCCGTTCCACTACTTTTTGATGTCACAGGGTCCACAGCTGATTCCCACTTCCTGTGAGCTGCCTCTCCCCTCCCTCTCTGGACACCACAGCAATAAGAGATCTGGCCACCGGGCGGCATTTAATAACAGAGTGGGCCATGGTTGTTCAGTTGGCCCACTGAGGACAGACCGGGTTGGCAGGATATTCTCAATATAAGGCCCGGGTCTGTCACAAGGAGGACAAGTGAAAATCGGGGATTTGAGTGGTCAGTAACATAACATAGGGTCAAACCAAAATGTGTGCTGCATCAGTCGTCGTTCACTAAGGGGGTTTCCTGTTGTAGTGTTTTATTCCAGATTGGCCTCATGCATTATATGTGTATATACTGTGTGAGTGTAGGTGTAGTGTGGGGATTAGTGTGAGTTTTGTAGTACAACGAGTGTAGATGTGTTGTGAGCATTATTACAGTGTATTGTCTGAGTTTTGGGATGGAGTTTTAGGATATAAAGTGGGGATAATGTAATGTAAATGTAGGGATGTTCCACACTCACTTGTGATGGTCACAACGAGGATGATGATGATGAAGAGGAGAGCAGCATAGAGAGATGATAAAGCACAGATCACAAGGGGGGGCTGTAGGACCCCTCTGTTCATTGTGAAACCTGTGGAGGACAGAATCAATTCACAAATATGTTACTGCTGGATTCAATAAAATATTATTTGAAAAGTATAGAAAGTAAGAGAGTTGGGATGGAGAGATCTCTCTAATACAATATGTAGCCTGGGACTCCTCAAGTAAGAGAATATGATACAATCACTCTGTGCTATTGGTCGTGGGGGGCAAAAGAGAGAGAGGAGTAAAGGGTCACAACCAGGCAGCGGAGTTGGGTGACAGAGGAGACAGTTGTGTTATTAACAATGATGGAGAGGTCATAGTGGGAGGGGAGTCTGGAGGGAGGAAAGCCAATTAGTTCAGTTTTACAGATATTAATTTTGAGAAAGCGCGAGGACATCCAGGAGGAGATAGCAGAGAGACAGTCAGATACACGAGAGAGGAGGGTGGAAGAGAGATCAGGAGAAGAGATGTAGAGTTGAATGTCATCAGCATAAAGGTGATACTGAAGACCGAAGGAGGAGATGAGACTGAGGGAGGGAGTATAGAGCAAAAATAGTAGGGGTAGAGAACAGAGCCCTGAGGGACTCCTACCGGGATAGGGGAGGGGTGGAGGAAGAGCCAGACGCGGAGACAGAGAAGGAGCGGTTGGCGAGGTATGAGCAGAACCAGGCGTGGACTGAAATGGAGAGGCCGAGAGAGAGAAGAGTTTGCAGAAGGAGTGATGTGGTCCGCGGTGTCAAAGGCCATGGTGAGGTCAAGGAGGATGAGTAAGGAGAAATGACCCCTGGATTTGGCTGATAGGAGGTCATTAGTAACTTTGGCAAGGGCAGTTTCAGTGGAGTGGAGGGGGCGATAACCGAATTGGAGAGGGTCGAGGAGGGAATTGTCCGAGAGGTATCTGGTGAGGCGACTGCAGACAAACTGCTCAAGTAATTTGGAGGCGTAGAGGAGAAGTGAGATAGGGAAATAATTGGCGAGAAAGGTGGGGTCGATATTTGTTTTTTTGAGGATGGGAGAGATAACAGTGTGTTTAAATGAGGAGGGCACTACACCAGAGGAGAGTGATAGGTCGAAAAGGTGTGCGAGGTAGGAGCAGGCAGTAGGAGAGAGAGAGCGAAGGAGGTGAGAGGGAATGGGATCAAGAGGACAGGTAGAGGGTGGATAGCAAAGAATAAGGAGGCGAACTTCGCCCGATGTAGGGCAGAGGGAGCACCAGAGTTATTTGTTGGAGGAGGGTGAAGCGATAAGGACGGCGGGAGAAGGATGGGCGGATGAGATGTTCAGTCTGATGGCCTCAATTTTGGAAGAGAAAAAAGTGGCGAAGTCAGCAGCGCAGAGGGAAAGTGGGACAGGGGGGGGGGCAGAGAGGAGGGAGTTGAAGGTGGCAAAGAGGCTGCGGGGATTAGAAGATTGAGAAGAAATGAGGGACTTAAAGAAGATTTGTTTAGTGAGTGAGAGGGCAGTGCAGAATGAGGAGAGGATAAATTTAAAGTGAAGGAAGTCAGCCAGGGAACGAGATTTCCTCCAGAGGCGTTCAGCAGTGCGAGAAAACCTTTGGAGGAAGCGGGTGAGTTTGAAGTGCCAGGGTTGGGGAACAAGGTGACGTCAGCAGATAGAAGAGGCGGGGTGACAGCCTCCAGGACAGTAGTTAGGGAGTGGTTGTAGAGAGAGGATGCCTGGTCAGGAAAGGCAAGGGAAGTAAGGGGTGAACGGAGAGTATCAAGAGAGGAGGAGAAATAGGTACGGTCGTTAGCTTCAAGGTTGCGTCTATTGCATATTAGTCCAGCTAGATTACAATGGGAATAAGATTTCAGTGGGTGATATGATCCACTCACACAACAAAGTTAGTCAAGGGGCTTGAGGGTTGTTTGAGCATAGAAAGAACATATTTAAGTTGAGTGTGGATGGTGTAGAGGTTGGAAATTGGGTAGAATAGCCTAGGGAGGATAAGATATCTGTTGAGAACATTTTTCAGAGAATCCTTGAAGGTTTGGAGGCAGAGGAAAGTATTGTTGTATGAAGGATGAAACTCCACAGAGAAAAGTCCTTTAAATGAGTATGGAAGCAGGAAATAAGAGTTACAGTGGAATATTTGCAAGCAGTATCAGTATAGCCGCACTGTGCAAAATAGATTTTAGGGGTGAGTGTCTGCTTTGGGTAGATGAGTAAGGATGATATTGCAATAGTCAATACGGGAGAAAGTGAGTGCATGAATTGGAGTTTTTGCAGTGTCTTATTATATATGTGCGTATTCTGGAATGTGACTTAGATGTATGTGACAGGATTAAGACACAGAATGGATGTGGGGGACAAAGAATGGTCGTGAGTCAAGGATCACACCAGGGTAGTGAGCTTTGGGAGTATAATTTATTGCATGTTGTCAACAGAAATAGATATGTCAGGTAGGTAACTTCTGTTGTCTGGTGGGATAATTATTAGCTTTGTTTTTGAAAGATTGAGTTTGAAGTGGAGAGAGGACATCCAAGATAAAATGGCAGAAAGACAGTCAGTAACGCAAGACAACACAGATGGTGAGAGATCAGGAGAGGATAGATAGATTTGTGTATCATCCGCATAGAGATGATACTGAAATCCAAAGGAGCTTATTAGTTTTCCAAGAGAAGGGGTGTAGATAGAGAATAACAGAGGACCTAGGACTGAGCCTTGTAGAACTCCAACTGATAAAGGAAGTGTAGGGTCAGTGGATCCAGAGAAAGCAACACTGTCGTTAAGACCTAAGGATCGCAGCGTTTGTATGAAAAGAGAGTGGTTAACGGTGACAAATGCATCAGATATATCTTTCCATTCGTTTTCTAAATTCTATCTACTAAAACTAGGCTAGATATAACGTTCCATGAGTTTTATAGATTGATTCTGCAATGAGGTAGCCAGGCATGTCACTACATACATGTTCTACAACGAGGGAGCCAGGCATGTCACTACATACATGTTCTACAACGAGGGAGCCAGGCATGTCACTACATACATGCTCTACAACGAGGGAGCCAGGCATGTCACTACATACATGTTACATACATGTTCTACAACAAGGGAGCCAGGCATGTCACTACATACATGTTCTACAACCAGGGAGCCAGGCATGTCACTACATACATGTTCTACAACGAGGGAGCCAGGCATGTCACTACATACATGTTCTACAACCAGGGAGCCAGGCATGTCACTACATACATGTTCTACAACCAGGGAGCCAGGCATGTCACTACATACATGTTCTACAACGAGGGAGCCAGGCATGTCACTACATACATGTTCTACAACGAGGGAGCCAGGCATGTCACTACATGCATGTTCTAGATTCTAAACAGTTCTTTATACAGACTCAATGAAGTCTGGATGTTAGAAAACTCATCAGGATAACAAATATATTAAACAGCTCATTCTCCTACTCAATTGAATGTTAATGTCATGATTCATACATATATTCTGTTGGTTTATCTATAGGAAGAAGAACTATTTATTATCAGCAGACTGGTGTCCATGTGGTAACTGCTGGGAGGGCAGGAAAATCCTGCTCTGTAATTACTGATGGTTCTGATTAGCTGCTCTTCTCAGCTGTAGGACAATCTCTCAGTATCACCAATAACTCAGGGGGTTCAATGGAAATGAGCAAATGTTCCTGTAGTCAGTGGGATAAAGGATGGAATGTGGAATGGCAGGTATGTAAGTAGGTTGGAACACTGTATACTAGTCATCATTTGTATAAGGTCATATATCTATAATACCCACTATTAAAGATGGAGCTGCAATATAGCAGTCATCAGTAAAGTGGGGTCTTTATTACATACTTACCACCAGAAATATGTTTTCTTTTTGTGTATGTTGAACACCAGGAATGTGGGTCATCTTTCTATAATAGCCATAAAATGGGGGGTCTTTTTTATTTACTTACCACCGGAAATTTCGGATCTGTTGTTATACTTAACACAAGTAATTTGGGGACTGTATTGTGTACTAGCCATTGGTGAAGCCAGGATCTGTCTTTAATAGAATTGCCACCAGAAATAAGATAAGGAGGGTGTATATTGTATATTTGCCACCATGAATGTCGGGTCAGCTTTGCATGCTTCCCATTAAAAATAAGGCCACCATTGTTACCACTCCTACATGTAATAACTGACATTTACCATCGTCCCATATGATTGTTACCTTGTTTTTTCCACCTATTGTTTCCTGAGCTATTGTTTGGTGTTGCGTCCTCATTAAGGCTTTGAAAATCTTGATAGTCCGTTGACATTTTCTGAGAAAAAAAAGCTGCATTAGTACTTATTAGACTTTGCTCATTATTCTTATTACCATGTGGGTATAATCTTGTGCCACCTGAATCTACCTCCTTACAAGCATCCATTATGGGGTCACATAAAGCAGTCAATATGGAGGAGTGGAAATAGGCTGCTCTTTCCTCAATAGAGAGAGGAGAGATAACCAGGATAGGAGGGGAGGATCAGAAAGGGGGAAGAGGAGAGAGTAGCAGAGAGGGAGAGATCCTGAAGAAGGAAGAAGAAATATGGTGAGTACCAGAGAGGGGAAGAGGAGAGAGAACCATATGGGGGGATATAGAACCACAAGGGTGGGAGAGACGCCAGAGAATCAAAGGTGGGAGAGAAGGAAGAACTAGTTGTAGACAAAACAAGAGAATGTAGAGGAGAAAGAACTGGTGAAGGGCAGCGAGACGAAAGAACCACAGAGGAGGAGAACGAGACGAAAGTGAGAGAATCAGAGGAGGGGAAATAAAGAAAAACAGAATGAAGAGTGCGGACAGAGAACAGGATTGTGGGAGAAAGAAGAGGGAATCAGAAGAGGGGGAAAGGGAAGAGAGCCATAGAGGGGATAGAAGGAAGTACTGAAGCAAAAACAGGAAGAGGAGAGAGAATTGGAAAAGTACAAAGAGGAGAGAGAACTAGAGCGGGGCTAGCATCGGAGTAAAGAGGAACAAATGGAAAGTATGGGTGAAAATCACAGAGGGGGAGAGACAAAGGAAACTAAAAATGGAATAGAGTAGAGTGTGAGAGGAAAGAGAAACAATTGGAGAGAGAACCAGAAAGGGTGAGAGGAGAAAGAACTGGAGAGTGACGATTGAGAACAGGATTCAGGTGAAAGGAAAGAGAACCAGAAAATACAATAGAAGGGCAGAGAAGAGAGAGAACCAGAGAGGGGAGACTGAAGTTGACTAGATTGAGGGAGAGGAGACAAAGCTGAAAAGTGAAGGAGAGAAACAGACAGGGGAGAGAGAAAGAAAACAAGAAATGAGGGATAATAGAGAGTACAGAAGAGGTGGACAGAAAAGAAAGGACCAATGAGAGGGAAGAGAAGAGAGAACCAGTTAGTGGATAAGGAGGTAGAATAAGAGGGTGAGAGAGAAGAGAGAATCACATGGGGTAATGAAAAAACCAGAAGGGGAGAGAAATAAGCACATTTGGAGGTATAGAAAACAAGAAAGGGGAGAGGAGAGAAAAGAGAACCAGAGAAAAAGTGAGAACCAGAGCAGGTTAGAAAACAGAAAACTGTAAAGTGGGGAGAAAATCAGAGAGGGTGATAATAAAGAAGATCAGAAATGAGAGTTATGAGAACAATAGGAATTGGGGTGAGAGAATAGAGAACCAGGGGTGGGGGAGAAAAGATAATCAGAGAGCTGATAGTAGAGAAAACCTGAAGAAGAGAAAAAGTGGAGATTAGTGAGAACCAGAGGGAGACAGAATAAAAGTGGGAGAGGTGAGGGAATGGGAGAGAGAGAGGGAGAGAGAGAGAGAGGAGAGAGAACTGGAAGGAGAGAACACCAGAGAAATGGAGAGTAGTGAGTACCAGAGGGAGACAGAATAAAAGTGGGGGAAATGAGGGAATGAGAGAGGGAAGGAGAGAGAGAGAGAGAGAGGGGAGAGAGCTGGAAGGAGAGAAGACCAGAGAAATGGAGAGTAGCGAGATTCAAAGGGAGATAGAATAAGAGTGGGAGAGGTGAGGGAATGGGAGAGGGAGAGAGAGAGAGAGAGAGAGAGAGTGGAGAGAGAACTGGAAGGAGAGAAGACAAGAGAAATGGAGAGTAGTGAGAACCAGTGGGAGAAATAATAAAACTGGGAGAGGTGAGGGAATGGGAGAGGGAGAGGGAGGGAGAGAGAGGAGAGAGAATTGGAAGGAGAGAACACCAGAGAAGTGGAGAGGAGTAAAAACCAGAGGGAGACAGAATAAGAGAGGGAGAGGTGAGGGAATGGGAGAGGGTCAGAAAAGAGCCAGAGGGGGAGACATAAAAGAGCTAATGAAATGATAGAAGAGAGATCTGGAAGTAAAGAAAAGAAGAGAGGGGGAGAGGAGTGTGAGCCATGGAGGGGCAAAAAGGAGAGGGAACCAGAGGTAGAGTGGGGGAGAATAGAGACAACTGGTAAGCGATGGAGAGAAACAAAGAGGGGAGACAAAGTAAACCACAGGCGAGAGAGTAGATAGTAAAGGAGACTGAATGAAACAGTGGGGGTAGAAGAGAGAACTGGGCAGGGCCAGCGGAACGCAGTAAGCAAGGTAAGCAAGTTGGGGGGCGTCAATACTGATGGGCACTCACCACAGCCTACCATCCCTGCTTGTCCGCTGGCACAAAAAAATATTAGAAAAGACCCGGAGGTGCACAGCGCCCTTCTCCCCTTCCCCTCTGCTCCCTTCTAACTAACAGTGTTGGGAGTGAGGTAGAGGAGAGGGGGCAGCGTGTGTTGGAGGAGAGAGGGGCAGCATGTGGTGGAGGAGAGGGGGCAGCGAGTGATGGACGAGAGGGGGCAGCGTGTGGTGGAGGAGAGGGGGCAGCATGTGGTGGAAGAGTGGGAGCAACATGTGGTGGAGGAGAGGGGGCAGCGTGTGCTGGAGGAGAGGGGGGCAGTGTGTGGTGGAGGAGAGAGGGGCAATGTGTGGTGGAGGAGAGGGGGCAGCGTGTGGTGGAGGAGAGGGGGCAACGTGTGGTGGAGGAGAGGGGGCAGCGTCTGGTGGAGGAGAGGGGGCAGCGTGTGATTGACGTATGGGGGCAGCCTGTGGTGCAGGAGAGGGGAGGCAGCGTGTGATGGAAGAGTGGGGGCAGCGTGTGGTGGAGGACAGGGGGCAGCATGTGGTGGAAGAGAAAGGAGCAGTGTGTGGTGGAGGAGAGGGGTCAGCATGTGATTGACGAGAGAGGGTAGCATGTGGTGGAGGAGAGGGGGGCAGTGTGTGATGGACGAGTGGGGGCAGCCTGTGGTGGAGGAGTGGGGGGGCAGCATGTGATGAAAGAGTGGGGGCAGCTTGTGGTGGGGGACAGGGGGCAGCGTGTGATGGAAGAGTGGGGGCAGCTTGTGGTGGAGGACAGGGGGCAGTGTGTGGTGAAGGAGAGGTGAGCAGTGTGTGAAAACGAGGTGCACCATGTGATAATTGGGTGCACAGTGTGATGAAGGAGAGGGCACAGCCAGACTAATTTTCCAAAAATTGTAAATCTTATTTCAAAGAACAAATATTTTTCATTTATATTATTCATAAAGCTGTTTGCTGTTTATTGTATTTAATTGCATTACTCTCTTTATTAAAGTGTATTATATGATTTGTTTTAAAAGATAAAGTATTAATGAATAAACAAATAATTTATAAGGGCGCAAATTTATTTTTTCCGGGAGGGGGAGCTAGCACCGGCCATGAAGGGAGGGGGTAGGGGACAGAGAACCAGAGTTGGTCAGAGAAAGGAGTGACAATCAAAAGGCAGAAGAGAAGAAAGAAAACAGAGGGAGAAAGAACTATGCAGGGGTATAAAAGAGAGAGTCCCAGAGAGAGTGGGGGTAGGGGGAGAGTACCAGCATGTGGGTGAACCAGAGAGAGGGAGAGAGAGAAACAGATTTAAATTAATTAAAAAATATTTTCCATTTTCCTCCTACAACATTGCTGGCTTTAGCCTCATGTATTGTCTGTACTGATCATGAGAGTGAGGGGACATCCAGAAGGTCTCTACTACAAGGGACACTTGTGGGATACTTGTGTGCTTTGGTGGAAATCTTACTGCATTTGTACAAATCAAATCACACAGCGTCTACAAAGGAGGTTTTGCTCTCTACCTCATAAATGAGACCTTCTAGATAACAATAGCAACAACAACATTTGGAAAGAACAGTTACTAACAAGAAGTAAAGCCCTAAACATAAAGAAGAGATACATCTATACATCTATACATCTGTTCTGTGGTATATTCACACGGGATTCAGCAATGTGGGAAATAGTCGCCCCTCCCTGTGTACAGGAAACATAACAGTACAGTGACCCCTGTAATGTATATATACTTATAGTAAGAATCCCCTCTTTATTAGAGCATATCTTATATAAACATAGAGATAGCAATTATGGTAAATGAGGAACATATTACACATTAATGGTCGTCACACAAGAGATAATCCTGTGGTTCCCCAAACTTCCCCCAATTGTAATATATAAAGACTAAACAAATATAACCTATGTTGTTAACAAACCATACTATAGTAATACAAATATATTATTACCTTTCTCATGCTGATGAGGAATTACATATTACAATAATTATTATTCAGTTAAACATGTCTAGTGCAATGGTCACAGGTTGCTATTAAAATTATCCTTATCTGTTTTTTCTTTCCTCACCTGATATCAGCTCTGCTCCTTCTCTCTCGGTGCTTGAGGTCTTCTGTTAGGAGACCAGAGAGTTTATTATATATATATATATTTTTTTTTCCTTTCCTCTCACATGTGTGTCCCTGACATCACCAATGTACTAACTTCCCATCATCCTCACTACACTCAGATTTCTTCTGAATTCGTAAACTAATCAGATTTATTAGTTCCTTAGTTTCGCCTATTTCTCCACCCAACTTCCACAGAAATACAAATATGTGTATTACATGCCGATTCAGCATAATATAACTTTTTTCAATTGTTCTCTTAATTTTTTGGCAGAGTTCCAGACTGTTGATAATAAAGATTAAACGCTTCTGGCATCCAGTCATGACAATATGTTTATTAGGCACCGGTGTATTTTGTATCAAGATCATGAAAAGAGCTACTGTCACCTGGACACTTTAGGGATCATAGCTAACCGGTATCACAAGACTGGCGCTGATCCCCAGCACTTCATCTTGTGGAACATTAGACCACTCTTTACCCATCAGTTTTGCCCAAAAGACTGTAAAAGAGGTGTCTCCATACTCCCTGATATCAGTGATCATGCTCCTTTGTATGGAGAAGTGGGATACTATTGTTTAACACAGATTCCAACCAGAGATTCTGGAGCCAAATACTATAGGGGCTTTTGCCTACGTGATGGACAAGTAATGACAGTGCCAACCCCTCCAATAAGAAGGTACCAGTCCTGCCAGTGTAGTTATCTATCACTCTCCTCACTACATCTCCATGGGAATCTGACAGGGCCTTACCATGGCTGGTCAGGAATAACAGTCAAGATACCTGGAACTGGTGTAAGGTCTCCATGGTTTCTGTCTCTGTGTTTCACATCGGACTTGGTCCCAGTCTGGCTCGGAGGGAAGTGAAGGATCGGAGGATTGACTCTGCCAAACAGCTCTCTGGGACTGGTGATTATAGCTCTTCCTGAGATAGGACTGTGGGTGTTGGTAGAGATTTCACCTAATCTAAATTATACCTGGGCACACTGTGGTTATTTAGCCAATCTAGTATCCAACTGATCAATCAGACTTTAGTAAGAACATCACAGTTATATATATATATCAGTATTTTCCTTGCCTGTAAACAACTTGAATTAATTTATACTACCGTATTGTGACATGGTTTGTCCAGGTTCATATTTACACCTATAGCTGGATTTGTCCCTAACTCTAAATGAGACTCTTTGGCAAATGCCTCAGTTACCAGATCACCAGTCCGGGCCAGTATTAGGTGTATGTGTGTAGTACTCAATGCAGAAGCGACATTACCATATTTTCACTCTCCCTAATGATCACACAATTATGTTGTGTACAAATAGGAGAATGAGGTCAGATACACAAGAGAGAATAATGTATTACTAATAAAACAAAAATCACATTGACAATATTAAAAAAAAATAAAAATACAATAACTACAGCCGTTACTTATCCCTTTATAAAGTAAACTGGGATCATCTTTCCGACCCATGTCTATACAGAATTGAAAAGCAATGAGAACAAATGGCTGCTAATTAATTTAATTAATTTAATTAATTAATAGATCTAATATACACATAATGTTAATGGCTGAAGTACTCTCAGCTGGAGCAGTCAGAAGTGGCTAGATAGTCATCATCATCTTCTCTGCTCCTGCATGCACGACTGATCGAGTCGCGGTTACGTAAATACGCCCTTACTGTCCTCGGTCTACACTTGTCGCCACCTTCCCTCTCACGACATAAGAAGAAGCAAGTCAACATTATCAAAAAACTATATACGGAAGTATGCAAACACATGTTTGGTGCATAGGAGCAGTAGGAAAGGTGTATAATGTCCAAAACACCCAGCAGTATATAACTCTAAAATGAGGCCCATAATATATAAGACATTTCCTATATTTGTTATACACAGTACACAATACAGTGGTCTGCACAGTTTCTGTAGGACAGAAGTAGAAGCCAACTGATATATTCAGTGTAACTATCCTGTTTCCTCTCTGTCACATATAAAGTGCTGAGCTGAGCAATCTCTGCTCTGTTTACAAGTCACCATCAGCTGACAGGTTATCCGGGTGTCTGTAGAAACTCCTCTTCCAGTCAGCAGAGGGGCGATCATACATTTTATTATTTATAGGACATTGGTTGGATTCGGCCACAATATTATTAGCCCATCTGCTTGGGTGAATACTCCCAGTTCACTCATCATCAGTAAGAGGGAGGGGTGGTCAGAGAAACCTTCTGGAGACAGATGAGATTGTTTCTGAATAAATGTTTTCTGAATTTTGTATTACAATATGGAATAGCTTTGCTGGAAATGTCTGGTCATCAGGCAACCCATGTATCTGGCAATACTTGACCATCAGGCAATCTGTGTATCTGGCAATACCTGGTCATCAGGCAATGGGCCTGAGTCATTAAGGAGAGCAAAACAAAAACAAAGGGGTAACTTTGCACCTTTGCAAAACCATGTTGGATTGGAGGGGGTGATAAACTTAAGAAAACCTACCAAAACATACTGGTAGGTTAATTGGCTGCTATCAAAAAATTGACCCTAGTCTCTCCCTCTCTGTCTAACTCCGTCTCTGTCTGTCTGTGAGTGTGCGTCTATATTAGGGAATTTAGATTGTAAGCTCCAATGGGGCAGGGACTGATGTGAATGAGTTCTCTGTACAGCGCTGCGGAATTAGTGGCGCTATATAAATAAATAATGATGATGTGGGGACAGAACTATAGTTGGAGTAGTGTATCAAGTATTTGTGTGCTTCATGACAAACAGCCAGTATTTTCTTTATGTGCACAGTAATAAACTAATTTGCACCCGTTACATTGTAACATGGTTTGTGCAGGATCAAATTTTATTGATCATTTGATTATTTGCTGTCCGTAATGACTCAGGCCCAATGATGTCTTCTGGGTTTCAATGTTACCAGTCTGTGAAGTTTTCATCCAAATTCATCCAGTAGAAAGCTCAGAGCAGACTCCTCGGGTCAAAGTTCTGCCCAGTGAACACCAACAGGTGGTCCAGCTGGGACCCAAACCCCCTTAATACCTGCCCAGAATCCAACTGGAACACCTCATGTTGGGTTCATCCCAATTGGTGCAGGGGTTTCTGAATGCAAACAAACCAAATCCATCCAGTGGAGAGTTCAGAGCAGGAAACCAAGGTCAAAGTTCTGGCCCGTGTACAACAACGGGAAGGTCCCACTGGGACCTTAACCCCCTAATATGTCTTCTGGGATCCAATTTTACAAGTCTGTGAAGTCATTGTTCAAATCCATCTGGTGGAAGACTCAGAACAGGCTCCATGGGTCAAAGTTCTGCCAAGCATACACCAAAGGGAGGTCCAACCGGGACCCTAACACCCTTAAAAAATGGACATCATCTAACTGGACCACCTCGCATTGGATTCATCCAAATTGGTGCAAGGGTGTCCGAATGCATAACCGGACAGACAAATAAACTAAATCCATCCAGTGGAAGGTCCAGCACAGACTTCCCAAGTCAAAGTTCTGCCCAGTGTATACCAACGGGAGGTCTGACTGGGACCTCAACCTCCTGGTATGACTTCTGGAATATAATGGTACTAGTCTGTGAATCTTTCATCCAAATCCATCCAGTGGAAGGCTTAGAACAAGCTCTCTTGTGAAAGTTCTGCCCAGTATATAACGGGAGGTCCGACCGGGACCCTCACACCCTTAAAACCTGCCCAGCATCCACCTGGACTACCTCGCACTGATTTCATTGAAATCGGTGCAAGAGTTTCCTAATGCAAACAGTCCAAATTTCATTTAGTGGAAGGCCCAGAACAGGGACCCCAAGTCAAAGTTCTGGCCAGCGTCCATCAACGGGAGGTACGACTAAGACCTACAACCCCAAATATGTCTTCTGGGATACAATGTTACTAGTCTTTTGAAATATATATGCAAATCCATCTGGTGGAAGGTTTAGAACAGGTTCCATGGGTCAAAGTTCTGGCCAATGTACACCAACGGGAGGACTGGACCACTTTGCATTTGTTTCATCCGAATCGATGCAAGGGTTTGAAGATTTTCGCCTTACAAACAAACAAAACTTCTTCTTTTATATATATAGATGATGTTTTAAGGTTAATATTAAGGGTTTATAGTCAAGTTATCAAACACCAAGCATTTTATTAGTATTGAGGTTTGAGTACTTAACTTGTTGGACATCACTAAGGGTTAACAAAGCAGGGAAGGTGTGGTGCATTTCTGTTTGGTCAGTGCAGTAATAGTAGAGAGATACAGGACAGGATGGAGGTGTAGTGAGAGAGCTGTGTGTGTGAGGTCAGTACAGGAATAGCAGAGAGATACATGACAGGATGGAGGTGTAGTGACAGAGCTGTGTGTGTGAGGTCAGTGCAGTAATAGTAGAGAGATACAGGACAGGATGGAGGTGTAGTGACAGAGCTGTGTATGTGTGTGAGGTCAGTACAGGAATAGTAGAGAGATACAGGACAGGATGGAGGTGTAGTGACAGAGCTGTGTATGTGGCGTCAGTACAGGAATAGTAGAGAGATACAGGAGAGGATGGAGGTGTAGTGACAGAGCTGTGTGTGTGTGAGGTCAGTACAGGAATAGTAGAGAGATACAGGACAGGATGGAGGTGTAGTGAGAGAGCTGTGTGTGTGAGGTCAGTACAGGAATAGCAGAGAGATACATGACAGGGTGGAGGTGTAGTGACAGAGCTGTGTGTGTGTGTGAGGTCAGTACAGGAATAGTAGAGAGATACAGGACAGGATGGAGGTGTAGTGACTGAGCTGTGTGTGTGAGAGGTCAGTACAGGAATAGTAGAGAGATACAGGACAGGATGGAGGTGTAGTGACAGAGCTGTGTGTGTGAGGTCAGTACAGGAATAGTAGAGAGATACAGGACAGGATGGAGGTGTAGTGACAGAGCTGTGTATGTGGGGTCAGTACAGGAATAGTAGAGAGATACAGGACAGGATGGAGGTGTAGTGACAGAGCTGTGTGTGTGTGAGGTCAGTACAGGAATAGTAGAGAGATACAGGACAGGATGGAGGTGTAGTGACAGAGCTGTGGGAGTGTGTGGGGTCAGTACAGGAATAGTAGAGATACAGGACAGGATGGAGGTGTAGTGACAGAGCTGTGTATGTGGGGTCAGTACAGGAATAGTAGAGAGATACAGGACAGGATGGAGGTGTAGTGACAGAGCTGTGTGTGTGAGGTCAGTACAGGAATAATAGAGAGATACAGGACAGGATGGAGGTGTAGTGACAGAGCTGTGTGTGTGTGAGGTCAGTACAGGAATAGTAGAGAGATACAGGACAGGATGGAGGTGTAGTGACAGAGTTGTGTGTGTGAGGTCAGTACAGGAATAGTAGAGAGATACAGGACAGGATGGAGGTGTAGTGACAGAGCTGTGTGTGTGAGGTCAGTGCAGTAATAGTAGAGAGATACAGGACAGGATGGAGGTGTAGTGAGAGAGCTGTGTGTGTGTGTGTGTGTGAGGTCAGTACAGGAATAGTAGAGAGATCAGTAAAGTTATAGTATGTGGTGCAGAGAAGGGCTTCTCTCCTATTCTATGATGCAGTTATTATCTCTGGGTCGGTTCCTCTTCTGACTTGAGTGTCACGAGCCGCGGCTTTACTACGAGCCGCAGCGGCTCGCTTCTTCTTACTGCCTATCGTCGCGCCCGTTGCCATGACGACTGGGACGTCACTTTCGCCTTTACTCGGCTGTTGCCAGGGCAACAGTTGGACTCTTCTCCAGCCCCTCACACATCTCGGCAGGCAAACATAGCCTGGAATTCGCAAGTAATTAATGAAGTTAGCACCGCGACTCGGCAAACTGTTGGTCGGACGCATGCGCAATTCAGACATACCACAGCTGTGGCTCATTCTCTGTTTATGAAGCTTACTCCTGATTGGTCATTTTCAGTATTTTTGGCAGGGATAGCTTAGCCTCACTGCCGGTTATAGCGTTCAGTTTTCTTGCTGCTGACCAGCTGTTGTTCTGTGTTCCTGTACTCCTGTACCTCTGGATTAACCTTTCTGCGCATGACCTTTGGCTTGTTTATTGGATTGTGATTCTCTGCTGGTGACCCTGACTTCTGCCTGTGACTCTGATATTCTGTTTTTCTGCCGGACCTAACCCTTTGCCTGGACCTCACTTCGCTGCCTGCTTGTGCCCTTTGACCTTGGCTTGTCCCCGACTTCCTTTACCTCGTGCTGTCAATTCCTTGTCACACTACAGTTTAAACCATAAGCTTGTACTATGCAGAGCATAAGACCTGGGGGGCATGTGAGTACCTGTGAGCACATCAAGCTCTACGGGAAAGTCGGCTGCTATAGGCAAAGACCTCTACCACCTGTTGTACAAGCTTATAATTATAACCGGTAGTCGTGACATTGAGTCCTTTGCTTTAAGTCCATTTTGCATTATTCTCCTTGTACAATACATAATTGTTGTTGCATTCTTGATGGACAATGTCATGTGCAAGCTAATTTCTGGTCATATTAAACTGCAAAAATGTGTTTGTGAATTAATTCCTAGTAATAGCTTGATATGGCTTAGGGGTTAAAACTTTCAAACTGAAGATAAATCATTGTGTCCCTTTGGTTATGTTAAACACCTCTGTCCTATGGATGAGCACCTTGTATCAATTTATGTCAGGTCGCAAAAGTGGAACCCTTTGAAAATATCTCTTTTAGGACAGTGATGGGCACCAAACTCAGACATCTTAACTGCTGAGCCTGGCAGCTGTGTTATATGTTAATTTACTATGGACACAGGAAAATATCATATCATATTTTCTACAATATCATATTTAAAAAAGGCATGTGTGGTATGCAGATGAAGGGGAACTTATGACCTGTTGTGTGGAGGTAAAATAAGGTTTGTAAGCCATACTGGTGAGAAGTTAGGACAGATTAACTAAAACCTGACTTAGAAGGAGTTGTCAACAGGAGTCATAAAACCCTCATTTGCATTTAAACAGACCTTTCAGTTCTGACATCACAGGAAGGGGGCTGTGGGCCCTGACGCATGTTTTAAAACTGTCCTGTAACTCTGAACCTGTGCCTGTGACCTTGACCATTTTGCCTGTACCTGACATACTCTCTGGTGCTCTGTCCAGTCCACTAATCTCTGACCTGCCGCTACTCCGTGTGCTACCTCCTGTACTTGTGCACTGCCGTGTTAGCATAAACTCAAACTACTCTGAGCATAAGACCTGGGGGCATCCGAGTACCTGTGAGCATAAGCAGTCTCTACGGGAAAGGCGGCTGCTAAGGGGGAAGACCTCTTCTACCTGTTCTATGAGTTTATGCTGCACCGGTGGCCATAACAGGGACATCATTTGTCCATTTAGTTTGTTACTTCACAATATTTTGTGATGTGTACTATCATAATGGAGATAAATAATGACATTACACTTTGGGGTAAATGTATCAAGCTGAGAGTTTTCTGTCGGGTTTGAAAAGTGGAGATATTGCCTATAGCAACCAATCAGATTCTAGCTATCATTTTGTAGAATGTACTAAATAAATGATAGCTAGAATCTGGTTTTTCAAACCCGCCGGATAACTCTCAGCTTCATAAATTTACCCCCTTGTGTAGAAATATGAAGGTCCAAGAAATCCATGGGGGCCTCACGATACCTGTGTACAAATTTCAAATTCTTTTCATTATCATTCGATACAGTGACAAATGAGCGTGCTCTTATTTCTCCAGCACCCCAAATAACAAATAAATCGTCAATGAAATGGCCATAGAGAACCGAGTCAACATCAAACCTGTTGCCTCACATATGGGTTTCTTCAGAGTCGTTGGTGTAACTCATAGCCGTACCCATCACCTGTAAATAACATTCGTGATCAAACATAAAAAAGTTATGTAATAAAAATAAGTTGTATACACCTAACAATGAAATCACACTCAGTCTCAGACAGGAGAAGGTCTTTGGATAATATTTCCTCAATCACCCGAACTACTTTTTTATGTGGTACATTACTAGATAAAGATTGTACATCTAGAGGCTTAATGATCATTCCATTATATTCTGTTTAATAAATTCAAAAGCTCATTTGAATCAGGAATATTAGATTTTAATTTCACCACACGTGGCTGCCAACATGTGTCACTATAAAAAGAAGTGATGATGTGATAGATCCAATACCCGGTAATATAGGTCTACCTGGGGTGTAACTGGACACTAATTTTGGAAGGTGGCAGTAAATTGCTGTTACTGGATGTGAATTAAACCTTTTTATTTCCTTATGGTGACTGCTTTAAAAAAACATCCTCGTTTCTCCTGTCTTTGTTGATTGGAAAGTCTCTCCCATTTCTAAGGTCTAGCTCCTAATCTTTTACCCAGTATGGACTCATCATAAGCTCTGATATGGGTGTAAATAGTCTTTTAATTGTCCTGTCTTTCTGGGGGTGTTCCTCTAGGTCTGATTCTCTTATTGACAGTGAATCTCTTTTAATGGTGGAATGGGGTATTTTGTCTTTGATCTCTAGAGAAGGATTTTCACTTGTGCACTGTCCCAGCATCCTACATATAGGGAAGATCTCAGAGTGTGCACTGTCCAAGCATCCTACAAATGGGGAAGATCTCAGAGTGTGCACTGTCCCAGCATCCTACATATGGGGAAGATCTCAGAGTGTGCACTGTCCCAGCATCCTACATATGGGGAAGATCTCAGAGTGTGCACTGTCCCAGCATCCTACATATGGGGAATATCTCAGAGTGTGCACTGTCCCAGCATCCTACATATGGGGAAGATCTCAGAGTGTGCACTGTCCCAGCATCCTACATATGGGGAAGATCTCAGAGTGTGCACTGTCCCAGCATCCTACATATGGGGAAGATCTCAGAGTGTGCACTGTCCCAGCATCCCATATATAGGGAAGATCTCAGAGTGTGCACTGTCCCAGCATCATACATATGGGGAATATCTCAGAATTTGTACTGTCCCAGCATCCTACATATGGGGAAGATCTCAGAGTGTGCACTGTACCAGCATCCTACATATGGGGAAGATCTCAGAGTGTGCACTGTCCCAGCATCCTACATATGGGGAAGATCTCAGAGTGAGCACTGTCCCAGCACCCTACATATGAGGAAGATCTCAGAGTGTGCACTGTCTCAGCATCCTACATATAGGGAAGATCTCAGAGTGTGCACTGTCCCAGCATCCTACATTTGGTGAAGATCTCAGAGTGTGCACTGTCCCAGCATCCTACATATGGTGAAGATCTCAGAGTGTGCACTGTCCCAGCATCCTACATATGGGGAAGATCTCAGAGTGAGCACTGTCCCAGCACCCTACATATGAGGAAGATCTCAGAGTGTGCACTGTCTCAGCATCCTACATATGAGGAAGATCTCAGAGTGTGCACTGTCCCAGCATCCTACATTTGGTGAAGATCTCAGAGTGTGCACTGTCCCAGCATCCTACATATGGTGAAGATCTCAGAGTGTGCACTGTCCCAGCATCCTACATATGGGGAAGATCTCAGAGTGTGCACTGTCCCAGCATCCTACATATGGGGAAGATCTCAGAGTGAGCACTGTCCCAGCACCCTACATATGAGGAAGAACTCAGAGTGTGCACTGTCCCAGCATCCAACATATGGGGAAGATCTCAGAGTGTGCACTGTCCCAGCATCCTACATATGGGGAAGATCTCAGAGTGAGCACTGTCCCAGCACCCTACATATGAGGAAGATCTCAGAGTGTGCACTGTCTCAGCATCCTACATATGGGGAAGATCTCAGAGTGTGCACTGTCCCAGCATCCTACATATGGTGAAGATCTCAGAGTGTGCACTGTCCCAGCATCCTACATATGGGGAAGATCTCAGGGTGCGCACTGTCCCAGCATCCTACATATGGTGAAGATCTCAGAGTGTGCACTGTCCCAGCATCCTACATATAGGGAAGATCTCAGAGTGTGCACTGTCCCAGCATCCTACATCTGGTGAAGATCTCAGAGTGTGCACTGTCCCAGCATCCTACATATGGGGAAGATCTCAGAGTGCGCACTTTCCCAGCATCCTACATATGGGGAAGATCTCAGAGTGTGCACTGTCCCATCATCCAAGATATGTAGAAGATCTCAGAGTGTGCCTGTACCAGCCTCCTACATATGGGGAAGATCTCAGAGTGTGCACTGACCCAGCATCCTACATATGGGGAAGATCTCAGAGTGTGCACTGTACCAGCATCCTACGTATGGGGAAGACCTCAGAGTGTGCACTGTACCAGCATCTTACATATGGGGAAGATCTCAGAGTGTGCACTGTACCAGCATCCTACATATGGGGAAGATCTCAGAGTGTGCACTGTCCCAGCATCCTACATATGGGGAAGATCTCAGAGTGTGCACTGTCCCTGCATCCTACATATGGGAAAGATCTCAGAATGTGCACTGTACCAGCATCCTATATATAGGGAAGATCTCAGAGTGTGCACTGTCCCAGCATCATACATATGGGGAATATCTCAGAATTTGTACTGTCCCAGCATCCTACATATGGGGAAGATCTCAGAGTGTGCACTGTACCAGCATCCTTCATATGGGGAAGATCTCAGAGTGTGCACTGTCCCAGCATGCTACATATGGGGAAGATCTCAGAGTGAGCACTGTCACAGCACCCTACATATGAGGAAGATCTCAGAGTGTGCACTGTCTCAGCATCCTACATATGGGGAAGATCTCAGAGTGTGCACTGTCCCAGCATCCTACATATGGTGAAGATCTCAGAGTGTGCACTGTCCCAGCATCCTACATATAGGGAAGATCTCAGAGTGTGCACTGTCCCAGCATCCTACATTTGGTGAAGATCTCAGAGTGTGCACTGTACCAGCATCCTATATATAGGGAAGATCTCAGAGTGAGCACTGTCCCAGCATCCTACATTTGGGGAAGATCTCAGAGTGTGCTCTGTACCAGCATCCTATATATAGGGAAGATCTCAGAGTGTGCACTGTCCCAGCATCCTACATATGGGGAAGATCTCAGAGTGTGCACTGTCTCAGCATCCTACATATGGGGAAGATCTCAGAGTGTGCACTGTCCCAGCATCCTACATATGGTGAAGATCTCAGAGTGTGCACTGTCCCAGCATCCTACATATAGGGAAGATCTCAGAGTGTGCACTGTACCAGCATCCTACATATGGGGAAGATCTCAGAGTGAGCACTGTCACAGCACCCTACATATGAGGAAGATCTCAGAGTGTGCACTGTCTCAGCATCCTACATATGGGGAAGATCTCAGAGTGTGCACTGTCCCAGCATCCTACATATGGTGAAGATCTCAGAGTGTGCACTGTCCCAGCATCCTACATATAGGGAAGATCTCAGAGTGTGCACTGTCCCAGCATCCTACATTTGGTGAAGATCTCAGAGTGTGCACTGTCCCAGCATCCTACATATGGTGAAGATCTCAGAGTGTGCACTGTCCCAGCATCCTACATATAGGGAAGATCTCAGAGTGTGCACTGTCCCAGCATCCTACATTTGGTGAAGATCTCAGAGTGTGCACTGTCCCAGCATCCTACATATGGTGAAGATCTCAGAGTGTGCACTGTCCCAGCATCCTACATATGGGGAAGATCTCAGAGTGTGCACTGTCCCAGCATCCTACATATGGGGAAGATCTCAGAGTGAGCACTGTCCCAGCACCCTACATATGAGGAAGATCTCAGAGTGTGCACTGTCCCAGCATCCAACATATGGGGAAGATCTCAGAGTGTGCACAGTCCCAGCACATTACATATGAGGAAGATCTCAGAGTGTGCACTGTCTCAGCATCCTACATATGGGGAAGATCTCAGAGTGTGCACTGTCCCAGCATCCTACATATGGTGAAGATCTCAGAGTGTGCACTGTCCCAGCATCCTACATATGGGGAAGATCTCAGAGTGTGCACTGTCCCAGCATCCTACATATGGGGAAGATCTCAGAGTGTGCACTGTCCCAGCACCCTACATATGAGGAAGATCTCAGAGTGTGCACTGTCTCAGCATCCTACATATGGGGAAGATCTCAGAGTGTGCACTGTCCCAGCATCCTACATTTGGTGAAGATCTCAGAGTGTGCACTGTCCCAGCATCCTACATATGGGGAAGATCTCAGAGTGTGCACTTTCCCAGCATCCGACATATGGGGAAGATCTCAGAGTGTGCCCTGTATCAGCACCCTACATATGAGGAAGATCTCAGAGTGTGCACTGTCTCAGCATCCTACATATGGGGATGATCTCAGAGTGTGCACTGTCCCAGCATCCTACATATGGTGAAGATCTCAGAGTGTGCACTGTCTCAGCATCCTACATATGGGGAAGATCTCAGAGTGTGCACTGTCCCAGCATCCTCCATATGGGGAAGATCTCAGAGTGTGCACTGCACCAGCATCCTATATATAGGGAAGATCTCAGAGTGTGCACTGTCCCAGCATCTTACATATGGGGAAGATCTCAGAGTGTGCACTGTACCAGCATCCTATATATAGGGAAGATCTCAGAGTGAGCACTGTCCCAGCATCCTACATTTGGGGAAGATCTCAGAGTGTGCACTGTACCAGCATCCTATATATAGGGAAGATCTCAGAGTGTGCCCTGTCCCAGCATCCTACATATGGGGAAGATCTCAGAGTGTGCACTGTCTCAGCATCCTACATATGGGGAAGATCTCAGAGTGTGCACTGTCCCAGCATCCTACATATGGTGAAGATCTCAGAGTGTGCACTGTCCCAGCATCCTACATATAGGGAAGATCTCAGAGTGTGCACTGTACCAGCATCCTACGTATGGGGAAGATCTCAGAGTGTGTACTGTCCCAGCATCCTACATATGGGGAAGATCTCAGAGTGTGCACTGTCCCAGCATCCTACATATGGGGAAGATCTCAGAGTGTGCACTGTCCCAGCATCCTACATATGGGGAAGATCTCAGAGTGTGCACTGTCCCAGCATCCTACATATGGGGAAGATCTCAGAGTGTGCACTGTCCCAGCATCCTACATATGGGGAAGATCTCAGAGTGTGCACTGTCCCAGCATCTAGTGAATATCTGGGAGAGTTGGAGTGCTGATGGAATTTCTTGTAAGGCCATGTTGTGGACCTCCTCTTTAAAGCATTGGGAGTTACACTATCACTACTAATGATGAAGTATCTGAGTACATGGCATTAATAATAGAGTTGCAGAGTGAATGACATTACTGATGATAGTCCTGAGTAAACCTCATTAATGTTAGTGATACTAAATTGTTGGCTTTAATGATGAAGTTCTTGAGTTGATAATATTAATTATAGAATTTCATAATGGATGTCATTTGTGATGGAGATTTTAAAGATCCCGTTTCTCAGTTCTTGTTACCTGTAACTTACCTGTCTACCACCTGGTTTATACCTGGTCACTGAATTAATCCTCAGAGTTCAACCTCTAGCTCTCTCACTACTGCATTAACATGTGATATGGATACATTTATTGACACCTAGACAAGTATATTTAGGGCAGGAAAACCTGGTATTTATTTAGATCAAACAAGATCACAAAATAGCTGCAGTTTACACAATTCTACACATCATAACACATATATTGAACAGAGAGATACAAAGTAGCAAGTTACCCAATGATCATCATGGCTGCCTACTACCTGATGCAGTCTTATTGCAGTACTCTTACCGTTAGTCTCCTACTCCCTGCAGGACTACAATGTAATCCTGCATTCTGGCGGACACACAAAGTATTACGCTCCAAAGGGCTATAGTTTCACTTTTACTTTTTATTGCAGTCCTCACAGACCTTCAACTTAGGTACAGACTTTCCTCGATCAGTTCATGCAGAACTGTAACCACGGCCAGTACTGTAAGATCCTCACCATCTTAAGTCCCTTTATATTGACTTTTTAAATTCATTCTAATTCCTACACTTTCATATCCACAAGGAGAGGGAAGGAAGATACCTAAACCAAAGAGGTGGATTGTAGCCATCCAGGGTAGGACAGTCCTTAGGGGAAAGCCCAGACAATAGTTTAGTGGACCCCCTGTGGTGAATGGCTCCAACTAGTCGGAATGTTGTCTTTTGGTATCAGAGATAATGCCAAGGGTAGATGAATTTGAATAATGATGATTAAGGGGGCACTCTATGTTTTTTACCCCTTACGTAATTGTTGGTAGTCTCAGGAGCTGTCGAGGGCTCCTTCCTTGCGGTAATTGTTACTGAGTAGTCCAAGTGTTGCACCTCCATTCATCCCCATAAAGTAATAACTGACAAAACTTCTCTGACAACATTCAACAAAATAATATTAAGTGTACATATGTCATGGAAAGTGCCTCTGGCATTCTTCCTGGTGAGAAGGGAAGTCCCCAGTAGAAAAACCTTTATTGCAAGGTGCAAGGTATCACTGTCTCATCACACAGTTCCAGGACACATGCAAATAAAAATGAAGGTCCTGTGTGGATGGCATTAATAAAATTGCCCCTGAGTGGATCTAACTAATATTAAAGAAATTGAGTGGATGACATTAATAATTCAATACCAAAGTGGGTAGCATTAATGATGAAAGTCCTGAGTGGATGGGATCAATAATGAAGGTCGTACATGGTTGGCATTTGAGGTCCTGGGTGGAGACCAGTAATGATAAAAGACCTGAGTGGGTAGAGATTCTGAAGAAATTTAAATTAATGAAGAATGTTTTAAATGGTTGGCATTAGGGATGAAGGTCCTGGATGTATGACATTATTGTGAGAAGTTCTGAGTGAATGACATTAATTATAAAGGTTCTATGAGAATGGCATTAATGATAGAGGTTCTAAATGTATGACATTATTATTAGAGGTCCTGTGTGGATGGAATTAATCATGGAGATACTAACCAAGGATATAATAATCATGAGAACATACGGCTGCCAGCAGATTATAGATCCTGGTTGTCTATATGCTGGTACAAATATAAAACATTATTGGTGTTGAGAAGTTTCATAAAATCTTCTTTTCACAAATGTACTGATTCCTTTGAGGGCAATAGCCTTCACTCCAATCGTCACCATTTACAATGCGAGCACAGACATCACTTCGAGGAACGAGATAAAGATACCATAAATTTGTGTCGATGTGTCCCCAGAACCTGTAATAAACAACAAAGACTGGAAACATTTTCATACTTATATTCTCACACTGACAGACATAGATGCCCCATGTTCTGCATCTCACTGGCAGGAAAGGCCAAGTGGAGACAGTAAAATGAATTCAAATGTTGGAGCTTCTAAGTCATTTCTAATCACAAACATCTGTTAACACATATCTTACTAACCAACTTATAGACTTAATAGTAAAAATGTAGTACTAGTCCATTATCCTGCCTCCTACTACACATACTATAATACTCCATTATCCTGCCTCCTACTACACATACTATAATACTCCATTATCCTGCCTCCTACTACACATTCTATAATACCCTATTATCCTGCCTCATACTACACATTCTATAATACTCCATTATCCTGCCTCCTACTACACATTCTATAATACCCTATTATCCTGTCTCATACTACACATTCTATAATACTCCATTATCCTGCCTCCTACTACACATTCTATAATACCCCATTATCCTGTCTCATACTACCCATTCTATAATACACCATTATCCTTCCTCATATTACACATTCTATAATTCTCTATTATCCTGTCTCATACTACACATTCTATAATACTCCATTATCCTGTCTCATACTACACATTCTATAATACTCCATTATCCAGCCTCATACTACACATTCTATAATACTCCATTATCCTGCCTATTAAAAGTAATTCTATCATTTTCAAATAAGCATTGCATAGGCGATTGTATTGTGTTTCCGAAGCACAAAGTAATTTATTTTTAGCAGATATAAAATGTAACAATTCAATACATGATTGTAATACAGTACAGCCAATACCAAAAGATACATATATACCGTGCTCTCTGCGCTCCCACTGGCACCAGCAGACAGTTTTTCACTCCAGAATACTGTGGTCAGAAGAGACTGAGGCCAGTGCCAGTGAGAGCTGTTATTATATACACTCAGTGTTACAGTGAGAACAATGCAGATGGTGTGGCTTGCTTCTATTGGTCCAGGTATCAGGAAGGTTCAGATTGCTGCAGGTCATAGGCCAGTTCAAACCAAAATACCCAAAGGTGGGGGTCATCTCTCCAGGGATTGTGCTCTGACTTTTCCAGCCAATTTTCCAGTTTCAACTAGTCTATTAGCATTTTATAGTCAGCATCACTTTAAGTATTTATTCCCTAACATCACTAACTAGTGTATGCAAAGTGCGATCTCTTCGGCGAATGAACCTGACAACTGCTGATGAATCGGGGATTAATATGATACCAGACATGACACCTTTCCTATAACCTGAACCTTAAATAACACTAAAGTGTATATACAATCATAATATATAAACTAATCGTAAACTAAATACTATCTGCTCATAAATCACTGTATAACGGAACCAATATAAATATAAAATATATAAATAACTAAATGTTGTAGTGCGAGTGTGTGCGTGCGTATTTTACCGTGCGATTGCAGTATGCCACGTGTAGCATACTGAGTGCAATCGCACACCAAACCAATATTAACCAATATAATTTCGTTCATCCAATTGTACAACTTCGACATCGACTTTATCCAGCCTCATACTTAACATTCTAAAGTACTACATTATACTGCCTCATTCTACACATTCTATAATACTCCATTATACTGCCTCATACTACACATTCTATAATACTCCATTATCCTGACTCATACTACACATTCTATAATACTCCATTATCCTGCCTCATACTACACATTCTATAATACTCCATCATCCTGCCTCATACTACACATTCTATAATACTCCATTATCCTGCCTCATACTACACATTCTATAATACTCCACTATCCTGCCTCATACTACACATTCTATAATACTCCATTATCCTGCCTCATACTACACATTCTATAATACTCCATCATCCTGCCTCATACTACACATTCTATAATACTCCATTATCCTGCCTCTTACTACACATTCTATAATACTCCACTATCCTGCCTCATTCTACACATTCTATAATACTCCATTATCCTGCCTCATACTACACATTCTATAATACTCCATTATTCTGCCTCATACTACACATTCTATATTACTCCATTATCCTGCCTCATACTACACATTCTATAATACTCCATTATCCTGCCTCTTACTACACATTCTATAATACTCCATTATCCTGCCTCATACTACACATTCTATAATACTCCATTATCCTGCCTCATACTACACATTCTATAATACTCCATTATCCTGCCTCATACTACACATTCTATAATACTCCATTATCCTGCCTCATACTACACATTCTATAATACTCCACTATCCTGCCTCATACTACACATTCTATAATATTCCATTATCCTGCCTCATACTACACATTCTATAATACTCCATCATCCTGCCTCATACTACACATTCTATAATACTCCATTATCCTGCCTCTTACTACACATTCTATAATACTCCACTATCCTGCCTCATTCTACACATTATATAATACTCCATTATCCTGCCTCATACTACACATTCTATAATACTCCATTATTCTGCCTCATACTACACATTCTATATTACTCCATTATCCTGCCTCATACTACACATTCTATAATACTCCATCATCCTGCCTCATACTACACATTCTATAATACTCCATTATCCTGCCTCTTACTACACATTCTATAATACTCCATTATCCTGCCTCATACTACACATTCTATAATACACCATTATCCTGCCTCTTACTACACATTCTATAATACTCCATTATCCTGCCCCATACTACACATTCTATATTACTCCATTATCCTGACTCATACTACACATTCTATAATACTCCATTATCCAGCCTCATACTACACATTCTATATTACTCCATTTTCCTGCCTCATACTACACATTCTATAATACTCCATCATCCTGCCTCATACTACACATTCTATAATACTCCATTATCCTGCCTCTTACTACACATTCTATAATACTCCATTATCCTGCCTCTTACTACACATTCTATAATACTCCATTATCCTGCCTCAAACTACACATTCTATAATACTCCATTATCCTGCCTCATACTACACATATTATATAGTACTCCATTATCCTGCCTCATACTACACATTCTATAATACTCCATTATCCTGCCTCATACTACACATTCCATAATACTCCATTATCCTGCCTCATACTACACATTCTATAATACTCCAATATCCTGCCTCATACTACACATTCTATATTACTCCATTATCCTGCCTCTTACTACACATTCTATAATACTCCATTATCCTGCCTCATACTACACATTCTATAATACCCCATTATCCTGCCTCATACTACACATTCTATAATACTCCATTATCCTCCCTCATACTACACAATCTTCATTACTACTTTATCCAGCCTCATACTTAACATTCTATAGTACTACATTAATAAGCCTCATACTACACATTCTATAATACTCCAATATCCTGCCTCATACTACACATTCTATAATACTCCATTATCCTGCCTCATACTACACATTCCATAATACTCCATTATCCTGCCTCATACTACACATTCTATAATACTTTAATATCCTGCCTCATACTACACATTCTATATTACTCCATTATCCTGCCTCTTACTACACATTTTATATTACTCCATTATCCTGCCTCATACTACACATTCTATAATACTCCAATATCCTGCCTCATACTACACATTCTATAATACCCCATTATCCTGCCTCATACTACACATTCTATAATACTCCATTATCCTCCCTCATACTACACAATCTTCATTACTACTTTATCCAGCCTCATACTACACATTCTATAATACTCCATTATCCTGCCTCATACTACACATTCTATAATACTCTATTATCCTGCCCCATACTACACATTCTATAATACTCCATTATCCTGCCTCATGCTACACATTCTATAATACTCTATTATCCTGCCCCATACTACACATTCTATAATACTCCATTATCCTGCCCCATACTACACATTCTATTATACACCATTATCCTGCCTCATACTACACATTCTATAATACTCCATTATCCTGTCTCATACTACATATTCTATAATACTCCATTACCCTGCCTCATACTACACATTCTATAATACTCCATTATCCTGCCCCATACTACACATTCTATAATACACCATTATCCTGCCTCATACTACACATTCTATAATACTCCATTAATCTGTCTCATACTACACATTCTATAATACTCCATTATCCTGCCTCATACTACACATTCTATAATACTCCATTATCCTGCCTCATACTACACATTCTATAATACTCCATTATCCTGCCTCATATTACACATTCTATAATACTCCATTATCCTGCCTCATACTACACATTATATAATACTCCATTATCTTGCCTCATACTACACATTCTATAATACTCAATTATCCTGCCTCATACTACACATTCTATAATACTCCATTATCCTGCCTCATACTACACATTCTATAATACTCCATTATCCTGCCTCATACTACACATTCAATAATACTCCTTTATCCTGCCTCATACTACACATTCTATAATACTCAATTATCCTGCCTCATACTACACATTCTATAATACTCCATTATCCTGCCTCATACTACACATTCTATAATACTCCATTATCCTGCCTCATACTACACATTCTATAATACTCCATTATCCTGCCTCATACTACACATTCTATAATACTCCATTATCCTGCCTCATACTACACATTCTATAATACTCCATTATCCTGCCTCATACTACACATTCTATAATACTCCATTATCCTGCCTCATACTACACATTCTATGATACTCCATTATCCTGTCTCATACTACACATTATATAATACCCCATTATCCTGCTTCATACTGCACATTCTATTATACTCCATTATCCTGCCTCATACTACACATTCTATTATACTCCATTATCCTGCCTCATACTACACATTCTATAATACTCCATTATCCTGCCTCATATTGCACATTCTATAACACTCCATTATCCTGCCTCATACTACACATTCTATAATACTCCATTATTTTGCCTCATACTACACATTCTATAATACTCCATTATCCTGCCTCATATTACACATTCTATTATACTCCATTATCCTGCCTCATACTGCACATTCTATTATACTCCATTATCCTGCCTCATACTACACATTCTATTATACTCCATTATCCTGCCTAATACTACACATTCTATAATACTCCATTATCCTGCCTCATACTGCACATTCTATAACACTCCATTATCCTGCCTCATACTACACATTCTATAATACTCCATTATCCTGCCTCATACTACACATTCTATAATACTCCACTATCCTGCCTCATACTACACATTCTATAATACTCCATTATCCTGCCTCATACTACACATTCTATAATACTCCATCACCCTGCCTCATACTACACATTCTATAATACTCCATTATCCTGCCTCTTACTACACATTCTATAATACTCCACTATCCTGCCTCATTCTACACATTCTATAATACTCCATTATCCTGCCTCATACTACACATTCTATAATACTCCATTATTCTGCCTCATACTACACATTCTATATTACTCCATTATCCTGCCTCATACTACACATTCTATAATACTCCATCATCCTGCCTCATACTACACATTCTATAATACTCCATTATCCTGCCTCTTACTACACATTCTATAATACTCCATTATCCTGCCTCATACTACACATTCTATAATACTCCATTATCCTGCCTCATACTACACATTCTATAATACTCCATTATCCTGCCTCATACTACACATTCTATAATACTCCACTATCCTGCCTCATACTACACATTCTATAATACTCCATTATCCTGCCTCATACTACACATTCTATAATACTCCATCATCCTGCCTCATACTACACATTCTATAATACTCCATTATCCTGCCTCTTACTACACATTCTATAATACTCCACTATCCTGCCTCATTCTACACATTCTATAATACTCCATTATCCTGCCTCATACTACACATTCTATAAAACTCCATTATTCTGCCTCATACTACACATTCTATATTACTCCATTATCCTGCCTCATACTACACATTCTATAATACTCCATCATCCTGCCTCATACTACACATTCTATAATACTCCATTATCCTGCCTCTTACTACACATTCTATAATACTCCATTATCCTGCCTCATACTACACATTCTATAACACTCCATTATCCTGCCTCATACTACAAATTCTATAATACTCCATTATCCTGCCTCTTACTACACATTCTATAATACTCCATTATCCTGCCCCATACTACACATTCTATATTACTCCATTATCCTGACTCATACTACACATTCTATAATACTCCATTATCCAGCCTCATACTACACATTCTATATTACTCCATTATCCTGCCTCATACTACACATTCTATAATAATCCATCATCCTGCCTCATACTACACATTCTATAATACTCCATTATCCTGCCTCTTACTACACATTCTATAATACTCCATTATCCTGACTCTTACTACACATTCTATAATACTCCATTATCCTGCCTCAAACTACACATTCTATAATACTCCATTATCCTGCCTCATACTACACATATTATATAGTACTCCATTATCCTGCCTCATACTACACATTCTATAATACTCCATTATCCTGCCTCATACTACACATTCCATAATACTCCATTATCCTGCCTCATACTACACATTCTATAATACTCCAATATCCTGCCTCATACTACACATTCTATATTACTCCATTATCCTGCCTCTTACTACACATTCTATAATACTCCATTATCCTGCCTCATACTACACATTCTATAATACCTCATTATCCTGCCTCATACTACACATTCTATAATACTCCATTATCCTCCCTCATACTACACAATCTTCATTACTACTTTATCCAGCCTCATACTTAACATTCTATAGTACTACATTAATAAGCCTCATACTACACATTCTATAATACTCCATTATCCTGCCTCATACTACACATATTATATAGTACTCCATTATCCTGCCTCATACTACACATTCTATAATACTCCATTATCCTGCCTCATACTACACATTCCATAATACTCCATTATCCTGCCTCATACTACACATTCTATAATACTCCAATATCCTGCCTCATACTACACATTCTATATTACTCCATTATCCTGCCTCTTACTACACATTCTATAATACTCCATTATCCTGCCTCATACTACACATTCTATAATACCTCATTATCCTGCCTCATACTACACATTCTATAATACTCCATTATCCTCCCTCATACTACACAATCTTCATTACTACTTTATCCAGCCTCATACTTAACATTCTATAGTACTACATTAATAAGCCTCATACTACACATTCTATAATACTCCATTATCCTGCCTCATACTACACATTCCATAATACTCCATTATCCTGCCTCATATTACACATTCTATAATACTTTAATATCCTGCCTCATACTACACATTCTATATTACTCCATTATCCTGCCTCTTACTACACATTTTATATTACTCCATTATCCTGCCTCATACTACACATTCTATAATACTCCAATATCCTGCCTCATACTACACATTCTATAATACCCCATTATCCTGCCTCATACTACACATTCTATAATACTCCATTATCCTCCCTCATACTACACAATCTTCATTACTACTTTATCCAGCCTCATACTACACATTCTATAATACTCCATTATCCTGCCTCATACTACACATTCTATAATACTCTATTATCCTGCCCCATACTACACATTCTATAATACTCCATTATCCTGCCTCATGCTACACATTCTATAATACTCTATTATCCTGCCCCATACTACACATTCTATAATACTCCATTATCCTGCCCCATACTACACATTCTATAATACACCATTATCCTGCCTCATACTACACATTCTATAATACTCCATTATCCTGTCTCATACTACATATTCTATAATACTCCATTATCCTGCCTCATACTACACATTC
This sequence comes from Mixophyes fleayi, assembly GCF_038048845.1. NCBI lineage: Eukaryota > Metazoa > Chordata > Amphibia > Anura > Limnodynastidae > Mixophyes > Mixophyes fleayi. Next base: position 2,057,397 of record NC_134405.1, read on the forward strand.
TATAATACTCCATTATCCTGCCCCATACTACACATTCTATAATACACCATTATCCTGCCTCATACTACACATTCTATAATACTCCATTATCCTGTCTCATACTACCCATTCTATAATACTCCATTATCCTGCCTCATACTACACATTCTATAATACTCCATTATCCTGCCTCATACTACACATTCTATAATACTCCATTATCCTGCCTCATATTACACATTCTATAATACTCCATTATCCTGCCTCATACTACACATTATATAATACTCCATTATCCTGCCTCATACTACACATTCTATAATACTCCATTATCCTGCCCCATACTACACATTCTATAATACACCATTATCCTGCCTCATACTACACATTCTATAATACTCCATTATCCTGTCTCATACTACACATTCTATAATACTCCATTATCCTGCCTCATACTACACATTCTATAATACTCCATTATCCTGCCTCATACTACACATTCCATAATACTCCATTATCCTGCCTCATACTACACATTCTATAATACTCCAATATCCTGCCTCATACTACACATTCTATATTACTCCATTATCCTGCCTCTTACTACACATTCTATAATACTCCATTATCCTGCCTCATACTACACATTCTATAATACCTCATTATCCTGCCTCATACTACACATTCTATAATACTCCATTATCCTCCCTCATACTACACAATCTTCATTACTACTTTATCCAGCCTCATACTTAACATTCTATAGTACTACATTAATAAGCCTCATACTACACATTCTATAATACTCCATTATCCTGCCTCATACTACACATTCCATAATACTCCATTATCCTGCCTCATATTACACATTCTATAATACTTTAATATCCTGCCTCATACTACACATTCTATATTACTCCATTATCCTGCCTCTTACTACACATTTTATATTACTCCATTATCCTGCCTCATACTACACATTCTATAATACTCCAATATCCTGCCTCATACTACACATTCTATAATACCCCATTATCCTGCCTCATACTACACATTCTATAATACTCCATTATCCTCCCTCATACTACACAATCTTCATTACTACTTTATCCAGCCTCATACTACACATTCTATAATACTCCATTATCCTGCCTCATACTACACATTCTATAATACTCTATTATCCTGCCCCATACTACACATTCTATAATACTCCATTATCCTGCCTCATGCTACACATTCTATAATACTCTATTATCCTGCCCCATACTACACATTCTATAATACTCCATTATCCTGCCCCATACTACACATTCTATAATACACCATTATCCTGCCTCATACTACACATTCTATAATACTCCATTATCCTGTCTCATACTACATATTCTATAATACTCCATTATCCTGCCTCATACTACACATTCTATAATACTCCATTATCCTGCCCCATACTACACATTCTATAATACACCATTATCCTGCCTCATACTACACATTCTATAATACTCCATTATCCTGTCTCATACTACCCATTCTATAATACTCCATTATCCTGCCTCATACTACACATTCTATAATACTCCATTATCCTGCCCCATACTACACATTCTATAATACACCATTATCCTGCCTCATACTACACATTCTATAATACTCCATTATCCTGTCTCATACTACCCATTCTATAATACTCCATTATCCTGCCTCATATTACACATTCTATAATACTCCATTATCCTGCCTCATACTACACATTATATAATACTCCATTATCCTGCCTCATACTACACATTCTATAATACTCCATTATCCTGCCCCATACTACACATTCTATAATACACCATTATCCTGCCTCATACTACACATTCTATAATACTCCATTATCCTGTCTCATACTACACATTCTATAATACTCCATTATCCTGCCTCATACTACACATTCTATAATACTCCATTATCCTGCCTCATACTACACATTCCATAATACTCCATTATCCTGCCTCATACTACACATTCTATAATACTCCAATATCCTGCCTCATACTACACATTCTATATTACTCCATTATCCTGCCTCTTACTACACATTCTATAATACTCCATTATCCTGCCTCATACTACACATTCTATAATACCTCATTATCCTGCCTCATACTACACATTCTATAATACTCCATTATCCTCCCTCATACTACACAATCTTCATTACTACTTTATCCAGCCTCATACTTAACATTCTATAGTACTACATTAATAAGCCTCATACTACACATTCTATAATACTCCATTATCCTGCCTCATACTACACATTCCATAATACTCCATTATCCTGCCTCATATTACACATTCTATAATACTTTAATATCCTGCCTCATACTACACATTCTATATTACTCCATTATCCTGCCTCTTACTACACATTTTATATTACTCCATTATCCTGCCTCATACTACACATTCTATAATACTCCAATATCCTGCCTCATACTACACATTCTATAATACCCCATTATCCTGCCTCATACTACACATTCTATAATACTCCATTATCCTCCCTCATACTACACAATCTTCATTACTACTTTATCCAGCCTCATACTACACATTCTATAATACTCCATTATCCTGCCTCATACTACACATTCTATAATACTCTATTATCCTGCCCCATACTACACATTCTATAATACTCCATTATCCTGCCTCATGCTACACATTCTATAATACTCTATTATCCTGCCCCATACTACACATTCTATAATACTCCATTATCCTGCCCCATACTACACATTCTATAATACACCATTATCCTGCCTCATACTACACATTCTATAATACTCCATTATCCTGTCTCATACTACATATTCTATAATACTCCATTATCCTGCCTCATACTACACATTCTATAATACTCCATTATCCTGCCCCATACTACACATTCTATAATACACCATTATCCTGCCTCATACTACACATTCTATAATACTCCATTATCCTGTCTCATACTACCCATTCTATAATACTCCATTATCCTGCCTCATACTACACATTCTATAATACTCCATTATCCTGCCTCATACTACACATTCTATAATACTCCATTATCCTGCCTCATATTACACATTCTATAATACTCCATTATCCTGCCTCATACTACACATTATATAATACTCCATTATCCTGCCTCATACTACACATTCTATAATACTCCATTATCCTGCCCCATACTACACATTCTATAATACACCATTATCCTGCCTCATACTACACATTCTATAATACTCCATTATCCTGTCTCATACTACACATTCTATAATACTCCATTATCCTGCCTCATACTACACATTCTATAATACTCCATTATCCTGCCTCATACTACACATTCTATAATACTCCATTATCCTGCCTTATATTACACATTCTATAATACTCCATTATCCTGCCTCATACTACACATTATATAATACTCCATTATCCTGCCTCATACTACACATTCTATAATACTACATTATCCTGCCTCATACTACACATTCTATAATACTCAATTATCCTGCCTCATACTACACATTCTATAATACTCCATTATCCTGCCTCATACTACACATTCTATAATACTCCATTATCCTGCCTCATACTACACATTCTATAATACTCCATTATCCTGCCTCATACTACACATTCTATAATACTCAATTATCCTGCCTCATACTACACATTCTATAATACTCCATTATCCTGCCTCATACTACACATTCTATAATACTCCATTATCCTGCCTCATACTACACATTCTATAATACTCCATTATCCTGCCTCATACTACACATTCTATAATACTCCATTATCCTGTCTCATACTACACATTCTATAATACTCCATTATCCTGCCTCATACTACACATTCTATAATACTACATTATCCTGCCTCATACTACACATTCTATAATACTCAATTATCCTGCCTCATACTACACATTCTATAATACTCCATTATCCTGCCTCATACTACACATTCTATAATACTCCATTATCCTGCCTCATACTACACATTCTATAATACTCCATTATCCTGCCTCATACTACACATTCTATAATACTCAATTATCCTGCCTCATACTACACATTCTATAATACTCCATTATCCTGCCTCATACTACACATTCTATAATACTCCATTATCCTGCCTCATACTACACATTCTATAATACTCCATTATCCTGCCTCATACTACACATTCTATAATACTCCATTATCCTGCCTCATACTACACATTCTATAATACTCCATTATCCTGCCTCATACTACACATTCTATAATACTCCATTATCCTGCCTCATACTACACATTCTATGATACTCCATTATCCTGTCTCATACTACACATTATATAATACCACATTATCCTGCTTCATACTGCACATTCTATTATACTCCATTATCCTGCCTCATACTACACATTCTATTATACTCCATTATCCTGCCTCATACTACACATTCTATAATACTCCATTATCCTGCCTCATATTGCACATTCTATAACACTCCATTATCCTGCCTCATACTACACATTCTATAATACTCCATTATCCTGCCTCATACTACACATTCTATAATACTCCATTATCCTGCCTCATATTACACATTCTATTATACTCCATTATCCTGCCTCATACTGCACATTCTATTATACTCCATTATCCTGCCTCATACTACACATTCTATTATACTCCATTATCCTGCCTCATACTACACATTCTATAATACTCCATTATCCTGCCTCATACTGCACATTCTATAACACTCCATTATCCTGCCTCATACTACACATTCTATAATACTCCATTATCCTGCCTCATACTACACATTCTATAATACTCCATTATCCTGCCTCATATTACACATTCTATTATACTCCATTATCCTGCCTCATACTACACATTCTATTATACTCCATTATCCTGCCTCATACTACACATTCTATTATACTCCATTATCCTGCCTCATACTACACATTCTATAATACTCCATTATCCTGCCTCATACTGCACATTCTATAACACTCCATTATCCTGCCTCATACTACACATTCTATAATACTCCATTATCCTGCCTCATACTACACATTCTATAATACTCCATTATCCTGCCTCATACTACACATTCTGTAATACTCCATTATCCTGCCTCATACTACACATTCTATAATACTCCATTATCCTGCCTCATATTACACATTCTATAATACTCCATTATCCTGCCTCATTCTACACATTCTATAATACTCCATTATCCTGCCTCATACTACACATTCTATAATACTCCATTATCCTGCCTCATACTACATATTCTAAAGTGGATTAGCAATAGGGATGTTGAAATCACCCATGAGGATGGTGGGGATATCAATAGATAAGACGTGAAGGAGCCAATGCAGAGAAATGTTCAAGAAGTTGTTGGTGTGGACCAGGGGGGTGATAGATGACAGCAATGCGGATAGAGAATTGGTTAAAATTCCTCACAGTATATACTTCAAAAGATGTGAACATGAGGTATGGGACATTTGGTAGAACTGTGAATGTGCACTGTGGGGAGAGAATTAGTCCAACCCCCCCCCCCCCCTCCTTGTCTGCCTCCAGGTCTGAGTGTGTCTGTGTGTGAGTGTGTCTATATTAGGAAATTTAGGCTGTAAGCTCCAATGGGGCAGGGACTGATGTGAATGAGTTCTCTGTACAGCACTGCGGAATTAGTGGCGCTATATAAATAAATAATGATGATGATGATGATGAGGTTGTGGGTGAAATGGAGACCACCATGTGAAAGGGCTGCAGGTGAGGCAGTGTCTGAATGCATGTGCCATGTTTCTGTTATTGCCAGAAGGTTGAGGTATTTTGAGGGGTAAGAGATTGTGTTCGGAGGTAAGTTTGTTACAAACAGAACGTGCATTCCAAAGGGCACATCTAAAGGACTTTTAAAGAGAGGGGAGACAGGTGATGTGTTTGAGGTTTGCTGGATTTCTGTAGTGTTCAGATATATGTGTGTGGGAGATGTGAGGGGGACCTGGATTGGGTGATATATCACCAGCTAATAGAATGAAAGGTAGGAAAGATGATTGTAAGATGTGTGTCCTTTTAGTTTCTTGGGACCTTTAGTTTATTTGGATCTGATACCATTAGGGTATCAGAATACCAGGTCTTACTGCCCCCAGCTTTCCATTGTATATCCTGCATTGCTTCTGTTACTGACCTGGCTTGCTGTTTGATCATTCTCATGAATTGTGATTCTGCTTGTTCACCTGGTTCTGACTTCAGCTATTCTGTCCTCTCTTTCTGGATCTCCCTCAGTACCGCGCTTCCAGTTTGGCCTGTCCCAAATTGTTTGACTATTCTCACCTCTGCTACACTGGTAACTGTCCTGAAGAACCGCAATCTGTGCACCTCTTGCAGCCAAGCCCAAACCACCTTGGGGTTGTCCTTCTTGAAAACCAGGGGTGCTTTAGACTCCGCAACTCCTTGCTCAGTAGCGTTAATACAAGTTAGTGGCTCCATCCTATTCATGCTCCTGACATATCCTTTGTTCTCCACATCCAATCTATACATAAATTGTGTTACATACATCGAAAAAACCTTTCCAGAATACGTACTTATCTCACACAAGACACTGCAAAAACCTTAATTCATGCACTCATCATCTCCCGCACCTACTATTGCAATTCCCTCCTTACTGGTCTTCCCCTAAACAGAATCTCACCCCTACAATCTAATTTGCACGCAGTGGCTAGATTGATTTTCTTAGAAAATAGTTCTTCCTCTGCTGAGCTACTCTGAGTCTTTACTGTGGCTGCCTGTTTTTCACTGAATCCAATATAAAATTATTCAACTAACATACAAGGCCATCAACAAAATTGGACCAGCATACATCTCCTCACTTGTCTCAAAATAGACACCTCCGTACTGCACAAGATCTGCATCTCTCCTCCGCTGTCATTACTTCCTCCCATTCTCGGTTACAGGACTTTTTTCAGGCTGCACCCACTTTGTGGAATTCCCTCCCTTGCACCACAAGACTTTCCTCTAGCCTTCAAACCTTCAAGCGTTCTCTGAAAACCCACCTCCTCAGACAAGTTTATAATATTCCTCTACCACCCTCCTAATCTCCCTATCTTACCATATTCCCACGCTCTGCACAGCTAACGCAAAACAAAAACCCTCTGAACAAAACAAAGTTGTATGACTAAGCATATAGCCCACTAAATACTTTGTAACCTTTGCATTCTAGCTGGACAAATATTCAATATGATGTAACACATGCCCTTGTGTATCAAGCTCCTAGTGTCCTATAGATTGTAAGCTTGTGAGCAGGGTTCTCTTACCTCTCTGTATGTATGTATTACCCAGTATTGTTTTATTACTGTTTGTTCCCAATTGTAAAGCATTACGGAATCTGCTGGTGCCATGTAAATAAATGTTGATGATGATGATGACAGAGGTGTGTGTTGCAGGAAGGTTAAAGGGTGATATAGTCCTAAAGATAATGCCTTATAAGGTTAGTAAGAAAAGCAATTTGTTAAACATTGGAATTTAAGAAAAAATGGCAAAATGCTAATAAAGCAAAGAAATACAGAGAGAAAAAGAAAAGTAATATCTAGCTGAAATGTCCAGTGCAGATGGAGAAGACGTGCAGTCAAGTTGTGGTAGATATAACTTATTTCTGGATGTCTTCAGATGTTGTTCAATGTGTGTTTCACTGTGTTCTATAACTGGGCATTTCCTAACACTTTGTGAGAACCCCACGTACTATAGGAACCCCCAAGAGCCACACCCAAAACACGTTTCACCTTAGATTGAATGTTAAGATATAGTGAGGCTGATTTCAGAACAAGTTACGTCTTTGATCACCGGTCAGCTGAGCGATAGGAATTCAAGTGCCCTGTGTCAGGCTAGATAAGAAGTAGACCAACATGGTGTTGTAACATTATCTTCAATGATCATATCTCTACCACATGTAATAAATACTAACAGAATGATGTTATATACTCTAAAAGGCACAAAATGAGCCGAGATGAGTCACTGATAGTAATGAGATGAAATGAGCTTCAGATAATGGAGAGCATTAGAGTTCAGTATTTCCGGATGTTATGTATTTTTTGAAAAAGTAAAAAACACTTCTATTTGTAGAGTAGAAAGTGAGACACGTCCATTTTGTGCTGAATGCTTATGAAACAGAATGAGAGGCGATGAGGAAAGTGTTTGGAAAGGAAGAGATCATATTATATAAATTCTCTTTGGTATCCATGTGAGTGTATCATTTGCGCTGAACATTACACATGTGCTGTAATTAGATCAACATCTTACTTTGGTGTAGTCACATAGGACGTCCCATCCACCCATCTCCAGCTGCCGTCCACATCTGTCAGACCGATCCATGTGGTGATCCCCTGGGTCAGCTTACTTACATAATCCTTCACCAAAGCAGAAATACAGATCATTACACTGATCAATACACATCTAACTGCTGTCTATATACTTGTCCAGTCGGACACACAAGTTGTTCTCCTAACTGTGACTACAGTGCCCACATATATACTTATACACCCATCTCTGGGCTATGTACACCCACATTTACTTATACACCCATCTCTGGGCTCTGTACACCCACATTTACTTATACACCCATCTCTGGGCTCTGTACACCCTCATTTACTTATACACCCATCTCTGGTCTATGTGCGCCCACATTCACTTATACACCCATCTCTGGGCTATGTGTACCCACTTATATACTTATACACATATCTTTGGACTCTGTACACCCACATTTCCTTATACACCCACCTATGGACTATGTACACCCACATTTACTTATACATCCATCTCTGGACTATGTACACCCACATTTACTTATACACCCATCTCTGGGCTCTGTACACCCACATTTACTTATACACCCATCTCTGTACTATGTACACCCACATTTACTTATACACCCATCTCTGTACTATGTGTACCCACATTTACTTATACACCCATCTCTGTACTCTGTGTACCCACATTTACTTATACACCCATCTCTGTACTATGTACACCCACATTTACTTATACACCCATCTCTGTACTATGTGCACCCACATTTACTTATACACCCATCTCTGTACTATGTACACCCACATTTACTTATACACCCATCTCTGGGCCATGTGTACCCACATTTACTTATACACCCATCTCTGGACTATGTGCACCCACATTTACTTATACACCCATCTCTGGACTATGTGCACCCACATTTACTTATACACCCATCTCTGGACTATGTGCGCCCACATTTACTGTACACCCATCTCTGTACTATGTACACCCACATTTACTTATACACCCATCTTTGGACTATGTGCACCCACATGTACTTATACAGCTACATTTAGTTACACTCGCACACTATACTAGATTAGTGATGTACACAACATTTCTCCCCCATATCTAGGGATGATCCAGTAATCTCCTGGTGCCCCTCACTCTCCCCCATACCTAGATATCTATAGATCTCCTAGGATGATCCATCCTTACTCACCTGCTCCTCAGCATTGTTTATTACGACCAGATGAGACTTTCTACCTTCACAGTCTTTCTTGGCTGTAGACCATGGGCGCATATATTTGGAGACAGAATAACAGCTGAAACCGTAATATCTCCAGCCAGAGCTGCAGAGAGGGTCCTGAGTACCTGCAGGAGATGATGATGGTTTAGGATGAATTCTAGAAAATGGTCGGTGGTTAGATCGAGAACCTTTCGTGACATGTTACAACCATCCACATAGAACATGTGGCTGCAGTTACAGGAAGTAGATGAAACTGATGTCAGGTCTCTTTCAGATTAATTATAATTATTACCACTTTTGACTTCTATAACAATCCTACAGGAAGGAAGAGAGTCCAATATAATTCTCCTGCCTCCTTCCCTTTCTACTTGTGGGGCAGGCAGGAGAAGTTATACTGTACGGTTGTCTATACACACAATGTAAGAAGAGATACTGAGAACTACGCCCACCATACAGCACAAGAGGAGTAACACTGTGCTGTTGCCATTACATACAGAATAAGAGCAGATACTGAGAATACACCCAGAATACAGAATAGAGAAGAAGAACTGTGCATCTCATCATTACAAAGAGTTAAGCAGTGACGTTCCCAGATGGTTAGGACTGGGATTGTTTTAAGGAATCAGGGACATTGATCACATATTAGGTGATATCATGTGATGGGGATAAGAAATGAGGACACTAGAGGTGACTGGAGACAATGGTTGGATCTGGATGTTTGGGTGTTGTTGGGAAATAGGTTTGGTGGGTAAGTGCTCTGGTGGGTGGCTTAGTATGAACTCACCATTTTCTTTTCGGATCTCTTCTCTCAATTTTCCAATAGCATTTAATATCCTCTGAACATCGCTCTGAAGTGACCCTGTGATATGGAGAATACCGGTTACTTACAGTCCCAGCAGATATTTATCTGACCCCTCATAGTAATTCCAGATAACCAAACAATCTCTATATCTGTGAGTTGTCCCCTATTCTCTCCCCCACCCCATCTCCATAAGACTCAGCAATCACTATCTCAGATCTAGCAGTGCCACATTAATACCTCATATTACCCATGTCCCGGTCACCAGGCTATGGGACAGGGGTGATTTATAGGGGCTCAGGGACCACTTTACAAAAATCATTTATAATGCTAATTAATATGATTTTTTAGAAAATTACTAATTGCATCTCACATCGGAAGTCTACCCCACCCGCATTTACTATAACTAGTAGATACACAGAATTATAAATATATATATATATATATATACTATATACACACACAATGGATTGCAAAAGGATTCAATCCGCTAAAGCGTCAACAGATTTGTCTGTATTTCAAAAGGAACTTACACAGAATGCTCCAAAAAGTAATTTTATTGGGAACCAGTAGGCTATTAAAGTGAATTTTAAACATTTTTTATTTGTCTACAGATTTTAAAAAAATAAGGACTGAAAAATGTGTTTGCTAAAGTAATAAAACCAGTGGTGGGAATCAAATATATTAAACAACCAGTTCTCTGCCCTAATGACCATTAAAAGTATAAAAAAATATATACTGAAATGTATTCTAATATGTCATGCATTTAATAGTCAAATAAGAACAATAAAAGAGATACACAAAACTACATTGTTATAACAAATAGTTTTAAAATGTTAAAATAATATTAAAGAATAACTTACCTGACAAAAATCTGTTATTTAATATTATATTCATATAATGCCACAATAATGCCCCCAGTTCATATTATGCCACAGTAATGCCCCCAGTTCATATTATGCCACAGTGATGCCCCCAGTTCATATAATGCCACAGTAATGCCCCCAGTTCATATTATGCCACAGTGATGCCCCCAGTTCATATTATGCCACAGTAATGGCTCACTTGATCACACTCTGTCATGCTGCCTTCCTTTGCTCCCCTTTCACACTCTGCCATGATGCCTTCCTTGTGCTCCCCTTTCACAGTCTGTCATGCTGCCTTCCTTGTGCTCCCCTTTCACACTCTGCCATGCTGCCTTCCTATGCTCCCCTTTCACACTCTGCCATGCTGCCTTCCTTGTGCTCCCCTTTCACACTCTGCCATGCTGCCTTTCTTTGCTCCCCTTTCATACTCTGCCATGATGCCTTCCTTTGCTCCCCTTTCACAGTCTGTCATGCTGCCTTCCTTGTGCTCCCCTTTCACACTCTGCCATGCTGCCTTTCTTTGCTCCCCTTTCACACTCTGCCATGCTGCCTTCCTTTGCTCTGCCATGCTGCCTTCCTTTGCTCCCCTTTCACTGTCTGCCATGATGCCTTCCTTTGCTCCCCTTTCACAGTCTGTCATGCTGCCTTCCTTGTGCTCCCCTTTCACACTCTGCCATGCTGCCTTTCTTTGCTCCCCTTTCACACTCTGCCATGCTGCCTTCCTTTGCTCTGCCATGCTGCCTTCCTTTGCTCCCCTTTCACTGTCTGCCATGCTGCCTTTCTTTGCTCCCCTTTCACACTCTGCCATGCTGCCTTCCTTTGCTCTGCCATGCTGCCTTCCTTTGCTCCCCTTTCACTGTCTGCCATGCTGCCTTCCTTTGCTCCCCTTTCACACTCTGCCATGCTGCCTTCTTTTGCTCACCTTTCACAGTCTGTCATGCTGCCTTCCTTTGCTCCCCTTTCACACTCTGCCATGCTGCCTTCCTTCTGCTCCCCTTTCACACTCTGCCATGCTGCCTTTCTTTGCTCCCCTTTCACACTCTGCCATGATGCCTTCCTTCTGCTCCCCTTTCACACTCTGCCATGCTGCCTTTCTTTGCTCCCCTTTCACACTCTGCCATGCTGCCTTCCTTGTGCTCCCCTTTCACACTCTGCCATGCTGCCTTCCTTTGCTCCACTTTCACACTCTGCCATGCTGCCTTCCTTTGCTCCCCTTTCACACTCTGCCATGCTGCCTTCCTTGTGCTTCCCTTTCACACTCTGCCATGCTGCCTTTCTTTGCTCCCCTTTCACACTCTGCCATGCTGCCTTCCTTGTGTTCCCCTTTCACAGTCTGTCATGCTGCCTTCCTTGTGCTCCCCTTTCACACTCTGCCATGCTGCCTTTCTTTGCTCCCCTTTCACACTCTGCCATGCTGCCTTCCTATGCTCCCCTTTCACACTCTGCCATGATGCCTTCCTCGTGCTCCCCTTTCACACTCTGCCATGCTGCCTTCCTTGTGCTCCCCTTTCACACTCTGCCATGCTGCCTTCCTTTGCTCCCCTTTCACACTCTGCCATGCTGCCTTCCTTTGCTTCCCTTTCACACTCTGCCATGCTGCCTTCCTTTGCTCCCCTTTCACACTCTGCCATGCTGCCTTCCTTTGCTCCCCTTTCACACTCTGCCATGCTGCCTTCCTTTGCTTCCCTTTCACACTCTGCCATGCTGCCTTTCTTTGCTTCCCTTTCACACTCTGCCATGCTGCCTTCCTTGTGCTCCCCTTTCACACTCTGCCATGCTGCCTTCCTTTCCTTCCCTTTCACACTCTGCCATGCTGCCTTCCTTTCCTTCCCTTTCACACTCTGCCATGCTGCCTTCCTTTGCTCCCCTTTCACACTCTGCCATGCTGCCTTCCTTTGCTTCCCTTTCACACTCTGCCATGCTGCCTTCCTTTGCTCCACTTTCACACTCTGCCATGCTGCCTTCCTATGCTCCCCTTTCACACTCTGCCATGCTGCCTTCCTTTGCTCCCCTTTCACACTCTGCCATGCTGCCTTCCTTTGCTTCCCTTTCACACTCTGCCATGCTGCCTTCCTTTGCTCCCCTTTCACACTCTGCCATGCTGCCTTCCTTTGCTCCCCTTTCACACTCTGCCATGCTGCCTTCCTTTGCTCCCCTTTCACACTCTGCCATGCTGCCTTCCTTGTGCTCCCCTTTCACACTCTGCCATGCTGCCTTCCTTTGCTTCCCTTTCACACTCTGCCATGCTGCCTTTCTTTGCTTCCCTTTCACACTCTGCCATGCTGCCTTCCTTGTGCTCCCCTTTCACACTCTGCCATGCTGCCTTCCTTTCCTTCCCTTTCACACTCTGCCATGCTGCCTTCCTCATGCTCCACTTTCACTGTCTGCCATGCTGCCTTCCTTTGCTTCCCTTTCACACTCTGCCATGCTGCCTTCCTCATGCTCCACTTTCACTGTCTGCCATGCTGCCTTTCTTTGCTCCCTTTTCACACTCTGCCATGCTGCCTTCCTTTGCTCCTCTTTGCTCCGTTCCTTCACTTACCTTTTCTATTGGCTTCTTTCTTCTCTTTTATTCTCTTCTTGTCATCTGTCGTCTTCCTTACTTGCTTGCCGCCGACTCCTCTCTGCACATTTCCTTACTGAATGTCGGGCGTGACTTGATGACGTCATGCCCAGCATTCAGTGCAGACGGAGCAGGGAGGAGGAGGTGCTGAAAACGTAGAGAGGTGAGTTTTTTTTCAAGGAGCCTGCTCCCCCCAATAGCACAATGGGAGGACTCAGCCTGTAGTCACTGGTCCGCCGAACCGACCCTAAAATTATATATTGGTTCTGGCGAACCGGTGAGAACCGGCTGAATCCCACCACTGGTTTAATCCCTGCAGACTAGTATATCCACATTTTGACCAATAACATCTGTAAGTCATTTGGGGTAAGTTTCTACCAGGTTTGCACACTGTTTAGGAGTGATATTTGCCTGGTCTTCCTTTAAGATTTGCTCCAGGTTGTTCAGTTTGGTTGGATGACGGTTGTGAACTGTAATTTTCAGATTTTCAATTGTACTGATATCTGGATTTTGACTTGCCCATTGTAGAACATTGATTTTGTTGTTCATCCACTCCAGTGTTGATTGTGCTTGGTGTCATTGTCCCGATGAAAGCTGAATTTTCTCCTAAGCTTTCTAGCAGATTGAAGCAGGTCATCTTGCATTACCTCCCTGGATCTCGCACCATCCATCCGTCCTTTAATCTTACCAAGATGCCCAGTCCCCGATGAGGAATCCCCACAAAATGATGCTGCATTCTTCACTGTTGGGATGGTGTTTGCTGAGGAATGGGCAGTGTTAGGTTTGCACCAGACGTAACATTTTTAACTAGGGCCAAAAAGCTACATTTTTGCCTCATCTGACCACAAAACCTTAGCCCACATTTTAACCGGGTCAATATGATATTTTCTGGCAAACTCAAGCTGTTCATTGATGTGATTTTTCTCCAGTAGTTGCTTCTTTCAGCCACCTCACACACAGACCAGCTGTATGCAGAGACCTTGATATGGGTGACTGGTCACCTTACCTCCTGTGTCAGTCACTGATCTCTGTAGCTCCTTTACAGTGATAGATGTCCTCTCTGTGGCTTCCCTCACAAGTCCCCTTCTTGCTCTGATCCTGAGGTTTGAGGGACGGCTTGGTCTAGGCACTGCCTGGCGTCACGTCTTTTCACTAGAAATATCACTGACTGGTATTGACGCTACTAAGCTGGGAGGCGCAGAGTCTAACGCACCACCGGTGTTCACCAGGGACCCCCACAAGGAGATATGAGCTTTGCTGCGTGTGATGCGCAGGTCGCGGTTCTCCCAGATAGTCACCAGTGCAATGAATGGAGAGTAGTCAGACAGGTCGAGTCGAAACCAGAGAAGCGCAGTACCACGGAGGGAAGACAAAAGAGTAATCAGGAACGGTCCAAGGGTCATTACCAGCGCAGGCAGCGAAGTACAAGGGGAGATCCGGGAGAGTAGTCAGAGAAGCCAAGGAATAGGTACACAGGAGACAAACTGGAACAATGATAATGCTGGAGCTGGATCGAACAAATACTCTGGCACCCTAATGGTGCCAGAGTGGGATTTAAATAGAGGGCAGCAGGAAATTGAGGGAGAGAGGATTTCCGGCAATCAGTCTCTGCTGATCGCTGGGCAGCGTCAGTGTTACCTATCAACAAGAGCGAATGCCGCGATCATGTGACCACATCCCATTGCTAGGCAACGTGACGAGAACTGCGGGCAGAGGGCGTCCATCTCCGGCACCCAACGGAGGTGCGGAGACGGCACCTGACAGTATCCTCTCCCTCTTTCTTGTGAGTAGCATAGGAATCCTGCAAGAATTTTGCCAACAGACGTGGGTCATGAATATCCTCCTCAAAGTCCCAAGACCTTTCTTCTGGGCCGTAGCCCCTCCAGTGAATTAGAAATTGTCGTCTTCCTCTAGAGATTTGAGTTTCTAAGATACATTCCACCAGAAATTCTTCACCCCTTATGGTCTTAAATGGGTCAAGAAAAGGAGATGTGTTGGAGAATTCGTTGAGAATGAGTGGTTTTAACAGAGATATATGGAATGTGTTATATATCCGAAGAGAAGCTGGTAGATGCAGTCTGTAGGTGACGGGATTAAACACATGGAAGATGGAAAAAGGCCCAATATAGCATGGAGCCAATTTCATAGTGGGACCCTTGAGTTTAAGGTTGCGTGTAGCTAACCACACTTTATCTCCTACCAGAAGTACTGGAAAATTCCTTCTGTGCCGATTCGAAAAGCGTTTGGAACGATCCGAAGACTGTAGTAACCTGGAACGTACTTGGGACCAAATTTGGGAAAAGTTGCGAATCATACTCTGTGCGGCAGGTACTGAGGAATCAGAAAGATTAGAAAAGGTGGGGAGAATAGGATGTCTCCAATAGATGGTAAAGAAGGGATAGTTACACGTAGACTCATGCTGATGGTTATTAGGAGTAAACTCTGCCCAGGGTAAAAGTTCACTCCAAGAAGATTGCTGATCCAAACAGTAGCACCTATGGAATGCCTCCAAGTCCTGATTGGTCCGTTCAGTCTGCCCATTAGTTTGCGGGTGTTACCCGGAGGAGAATTTTAGACTGATACCAAGCTGTTTGCAGAAGGACCTCCAGAATTGGAAGACAAATTGGACTCCACGATCAGAAATTATGTCCCTCGGGCAGCCATGGAGGCGAAAAATCTCTCGGAGGACCAGAAGTGCCAACTGGGAAGCGGAGGGTAGTCCTTTGAAAGGAATGAAGTGGGCTAATTTCAAAATGCGATCCAACACTACCCAGATAGTATTAAAACCGTGACTAGCAGGAGGGTCTGTGATAAAGTCCATGCTAATACTAAGCCATGGAATGTCTGCAATAGGAAGAGGATGGAGAAGACCGGCAGGATGAACAAATATATTTCTGGACATCGGAGGGCAATGAGGGCAACCAATATAGACAAGATAGGAGGGCAACCGTTTTCTTAACCCCAGCATGACCAGCGAATCTGGCGTTATGAGCCCATCTCAGGAGTTTAATGCGTAGATGTTCTTGCACAAAAGAGCGACCATGAGGAGGAGTCTTGAAAGAAGAATTGGTCAAGGCTAGAATCGTGGAAGGGTTGAGGATAGGTTTGGCAACCATGGGTGATGAGGCATCAGAGGAATCAAATGATCTGGACAGTGTGTCAGCACGAAGATTCTTGGTACCGGGCCGGAAGGTTAATATCAGCTGGAATCTGTTAAAGAATAGCAACCAGCGGGCTTGACGGGGGTTCAGGCATTGTGCAGACTGCAAGTATGTGAGATTTTTATGATCAGTAAACACTGTGATGGGAAAGCGTGCCCCCTCCAACAGGTAGCGTCATTCCTCTAAGGCGGTCTTGATGGCGAGAAGTTCTTTGTCACCGATCCCATAGTTGGCCTCACTAGCAGAGAACTTTTTGGAAAGGAAACCACAAGGAATGGGAAGACCTGCAGAATTCTTTTGAGACAGCACCGCTCCAATCCCAACAGAGGATGCGTCGACTTCCAAAAAGAACAGTTTATTCTGGTCGGGTTGAGATAAAACGGGTGCAAGCGTAAAGGCCTCCTTAATGGCTAGAAATGCTTGTACTGCCTCTAGAGACCAGGATTTTGATTGACCACCCTTCCGGGTAAGAAGAGTAATGGGAGATATTAGTGTGAAAAATCCCTTGCTGAATTGGCGATAATAATTCGCAAAGCCAATAAAACGTTGGGTAGCTTTGAGGTCGGAAGGCTGAGGCCAATTACGAATAGCCTCCAATTTGCTGGGATCCAGCCGAAGGTCAGAACCCGAAACTATATACCCCAAGAAGGGTACTTGGGAGCAATTGAAGAGACACTTCTCTAATTTGCAGAACAGCTGATTAGAGCGTAAACGAGAAAGCACCTCTTTGACATGCAGAAGATGAGTAGACAGGTCTTGTGAAAAAATTAGAATGACATCCAAATATATAACCACCGATTTATAGAGTAAATCCCTGAATATTTCATGAACAAAGTCCTGAAAGACAGATGTTGGGTTACAGAGCCCAAAAGGAATCACCAGGTATTCATAGTGGCCGGCTCTGGAATTAAATGCAATGAAATGTGCAACCACATTTCTGAGTTCTACAAAGGGGTCTTGTTTCCATGCAATGCATGTAACGTGTGTGACTAGTGTAATAAGGGAGCACTGTTCATTTTAGATTCTGAAAATTCAAACACAAGAGAGATGAAATCCCCTAATCCCCTTCTCCATTAGTTCTCTTCCAAATTTGTTGCCATTTACCTGATATTTCATCAGACAGAATCCTCTTCACCAATCTGTCGATCTCTGTCAGTTTGTTCATCATTGTGGTATCTGTAGATACAGAGGTTTTATGGGTAAATTCATCTCCTTTCCCTGGATTCATTCCTGCCTGGATCACTTGTGTCCCCCCATTTTCTGGGCTTGCACAGAGCACTTTCATGAAACATACTCTACAGAATCTGGCATATGTCTCATTCTGCCTGACCCCCAATATATGTAGGTATGTATAACAGTTATATTGCCTTCATTGTTTTAAATCATGGAAAGTGTTGTAAATATGAAGAAGAATCTCCAGTACATATGTGTTAGATTTCTGAGCCACAGATCCATCCCTTGTCCCTCACTCTCCCCCCAGCCACATGTGTGATATTTATTACCCCCAGTTCCATCTCTTGTCCCTCACTCTCCCTCAGCCACATAAATGTGTGATATTTATTACCCCCAGTTCCATCCCTTGTCCCTCACTCTCCCCCAGCCACATAAATGTGTGATTTTTATTACCCCCAGTTCCATCCCTTGTCCCTCACTCTCCCCCAGCCACATAGATGTGTGATATTTATTACTCCCAGTTCCATCCCTTGTCCCTTACTCTCCCCCAGCCACATAAATATGTGCTATTTATTACCCCCAGTTCCATCCCTTGTCCCTCACTCTCCCCCCAGCCACATAGATGTGTGATATTTATTACCCCAGTTCCATCCCTTGTCCCTCACTCTCCCCCAGCCACATAGATGTGTGATATTTATTACCCCCAGTTCCATCCCTTGTCCCTCACTCTCCCCAGCCACATAAATGTGTGATATTTATTACTCCCAGTTCCATCCCTTGTCCCTTACTCTCCCCCAGCCACATAAATATGTGCTATTTATTACCCCCAGTTCCATCCCTTGTCCCTTACTCTCCCCCAGCCACATAAATATGTGCTATTTATTACCCCCAGTTCCATCCCTTGTCCCTCACTCTCCCCCCAGCCACATAGATGTGTGATATTTATTACCCCAGTTCCATCCCTTGTCCCTCACTCTCCCCCAGCCACATAGATGTGTGATATTTATTACCCCCAGTTCCATCCCTTGTCCCTCACTCTCCCCAGCCACATAAATGTGTGATATTTATTACTCCCAGTTCCATCCCTTGTCCCTTACTCTCCCCCAGCCACATAAATATGTGCTATTTATTACCCCCAGTTCCATCCCTTGTCCCTCACTCTCCCCCCAGCCACATAGATGTGTGATATTTATTACCCCAGTTCCATCCCTTGTCCCTCACTCTCCCCCAGCCACATAGATGTGTGATATTTATTACCCCCAGTTCCATCCCTTGTCCCTCGCTCTCCTCTGTTGTAGATCTCCATCTCTCACCTTTTAAAGTCTTTTTAATAAACAGCTCAATCTCCTTTAGTTTCTCCATCATTCCGGCACCTGAGAGCAATAAATATTAACAGGGTAAGAAGACCGAGACCCCAGTCTGCCCAAACCAATCACTGTGGGGACACTCACCGTCCTGAGCCAGAGACTCCACTTTTGTGTTTAGACTCGTATTCAGGTTTCTGAGCTTGGACTTCAGGTTCTTTTCTGTCTGGTTTACTCCATTGTCTAATGTATAAATAATGTCAATATTTATTATCTGTCCTCCTTCTCAATAAGTGTGACCCTGATGCATTGAGTGTGTAAATGTAGTGTAAGTGTGAATACAGCGTTAATGTGAATATCACATAAGTGTGAGTGTAGCTTGAATGTGACTAGTTCATGGACCTGCAAAGTTAGTAAGTGTGCAGACATTGTGACACTGGTAGTAGCAGTGAAATGAGCCATTATCAGTGAATAGTAGGACAAGGTGAGGTCGGGGGTCTGAGCGGTCAGTTATATAACTTAGAGTCAAACAAAAACGTGTGCTACATCTGTCAGCGTACTCTAAGGGGGTTTTATTCCAGTTTGGTATTATGCATTAAAATACAGCAAGGTGCGGTATTACCTGGCGCAAAGGAGTCAAATACAATACAGTAAAAACAGAGATTTAATACAAATTAATACATAGTGAGTGGTCCGGACCAGAACTACAGGCCAAGAAAAACAAAAACTGTTATAATCCAAACAACATGTAGAATACAAAAAGCAGAGGATGGTATATGCACGAAGGGAGGTTATCTGGTGCATATACCATCCTCTGCTTTTCATATTCTACATGTTGTTTGGATTATAACAGTTTTTGTTTTTCTTGGCCTGTAGTTCTGGTCCGGACCACTCACTATGTATTAATTTGTATTAAATCTCTGTTTTTACTGTATTGTATTTGACTCCTTTGCGCCAGGTAATACCGCACCTTGCTGTATTTTATTGACTTATTTAATACAAGTTATTGTCGTAAGGCAGCATTCTCACATAGTATATAAATTTCAGGAAGCGCGGTGTATCCCATGCTTCTCTGTTTACTGGTCTTATGCATTATATGTGTATATACTGTGTGAGTGTAGGTGTAGCATGGGAATATAATGTGAGTTTTGGGGTGCAGTGAGTGTTTATGTGTCGTGAGCGTTATTATAATGTATTATCTGAGTTTTGGGGTAGGCTTGGAGGATATAAAGTCAGGATAATATAATTTGAATGTAGGAATATTCCGCACTCACTTGTCATGGCCACAACGAGGATGATGATGATGAAAATAAGACCAGTATAGAGCAATGATAAACCACAGACCACATGGGGGGACTGCAGGACCTCTCTGCTCATTGTGTATTCTGTGGAGGACAGAATCAATTCACAAATATTTTACTACCGGATTCAACAAAATATCGTTTACAAAGTATGAAAAGTAGGGAGTTGGGATGGAGAAATATCTCTAATACAATATGTAGTCTGAAACTCCTCAAGTGAGAGAATATAATACAACCACTCTGTGCTATTATTAATTTTATATAGGCACAGAGGATCATCATCATCACCATTTATTGATATAGCGCCACTGATTCCGGAGCGCTGTACAGAGAACTCATTCACATCAGTCCCTGCCCCATTGGAGCTTACAGTCTAAATTGCCTAACATACACACACACAAACAGACAGACAGAGAGAAACTAGGGTCAATTTTTATAGCAGCCAATTAACCTACCAGTATGTTTTTGGAGTGTGGGAGGAAACCGGAGCACCCGAAGGAAACCCACGTAAACACGGGGAGAACATACAAACTCTACACAGATAAGGCCATGGCCGGGAATTGAACTCATGACCCCAGCGCTGTGAGGCAGAAGTGCTAACCACTGAGCCACTGTGCCCAGTAGAGCTTACAATTTAGTTGGGATTTCCTACTGGCCTCCATTGTTGTTGTTGGGGTGGCCAGTAACACTGAGATCTGCAAAACTGCCAAACTATTTACAGCCAACCAAATCTGACCCTGTATTTTCTAATGGTGCTCAAGAACTATGGTCAGTAAGGAGTCATTTTCATGCTGCCTCTGTGATACTTACCCTAAGTGGCAAGGGTTACTATTTCCGGGTCAGTCTTTGCAGACATACACATTATCTCTCATTTTCTCCTACATCTGGTATTTATTACGTGACAATAACAATGTAATCTTCACTGTCTTTGATCATTAACCTTTTAATTCATTGAGTTCCCAACACTCTGCTCTGGAAACCACCCCAGACCCAGAACAGATAGAAAGATCCAACCACTCTAGAATCCTCCACAGCAGGTGGACATAAGGCATCTAACTAACGAATAGCAAGAAGCCTCAATTGTACCCAGAGCTCCATTTAGGTCTCACTTTTTGGACCTCACAGTATCTTGGGTCTCTACTATGCTCCCCTAACCTAAATTAACTAGCCAGATGGCAGACTACTTTCTCTTCCACCATGGCTATGCATATGTGTTACATATTGCATAATGTTCCACCTACATTACAATGGGAATAAGAGTTTAGTGGACAATAATATCTTATCACACATCAATGTTGGTCAGGGGGTTAGAGAAATGTTTAAGTATAGAAATAACACATATGAGTCTCATGTGGACTCTGTAGTAATAGGGTAGAATAGCCCAGAGAGGGTAGGAGGATGGTTCAGGAATTTGATAAGCTGTCTCAAGGGATAAGATTTCATAGAATGCATGAACGTTTGGAGACAAGTCTTGTTGACAAGAGAAATAGAAATGTCAGGCGGGTAACTTCTGTTGGCGGGTGGGAATATTATTATCTCTGTTTTGAAATATTGAGTTTGAGGTGGAGAGAAGACATCCAAGACAAAGTGATAGAAAGACATTAAGTAACGTGCCCAACACTGATGGTGAGAGATCTGGGGGTAAATGTATCAAGCTGAGAGTTTTCCGGCGGGTTTGAAAAGTGGAGATGTTGCCTGTAGCAACCAATCAGATTCTAGCTGTCATTTTGAAGAATGTACTAAATAAATGATAGCTAAAATCTGATTGGTTTTTCAAACCCGCCAAAGAACTCTCAGCTTGGTACATTTATCCCCTGCAGTAGATCGGTAAATGACTGAGTCTTGTGATACTCCAACTGACAAAGGAAGCAGAGTGGAGGTGGATCCAGAGAAACCCAAAAGAGTGATTAGATAGGTAGAATGGGAACAAGGATAGTAGGTTGGATCTTACTAGTCATCAGTTGTATAGGGTCATAATCCTAAAGAATCCATGAGGAAATTTGTGTCAGTCATTAGTTAACTGGAGTCTTTATTATATATTTCCACCAGAAATATGTGTCAGCTTTCTATACTAACCATAAAAATGTTTTTTCTTTTATTACATACTTACCATCAAAAATGTTGGATCTGTTTTTCTTCTTACCACAAGGAATGGGAGGTCTGCCTAGTATACTAGTCATTGGCGAAGTGGGGTCAGCTTTTTATACTAGCTATAAGGAGTGTGGGATCTTCATTATACACTTAACACCAAAAATGTGGGTCTTCTTTGTCTTCTAAATGTGGGTCTGCATTGTATTGAAGTCATTGGTGGAACCAGGATCTGCCTTTAAAAGAAGCCATTACCACCAGAAATAAGATAATTGGGTTGTACCGTGTATACTTGCCACTACAAATGAAGAGCCACCATTGAAACCACACATTCATTTTATAGCTGACATTTATCATCGTCCCATATGATTTTTACCTTGTTTTTTCCACCACTTGATTCCAGAGCTATTGCTTGGTGTTATGTCCTCATCAAAGTTGTGGATTTCTAGATTGTCATTTGACATGTTCTAAGAAAAAAAGCATAATTAATACTTACTAGACATTGCTAGTTATTCTTATGACCATGCGTGCACATTCTCGTCCACCTGAATCCACCTCCTCAGAAGCCACCAGTATGGAGGAATGGAAATAGGCTGCTTTTTCTCAATAGAGAGAGGACAGATAACCAGAGTGGGCGGCAAGAATTAGAAAGGGGGAAGAGGAGAGAGTAGCAGAGAGGAAGAGAGAACTTGAAGAAGGAAGAAGAAATATGGTGAGTTCCAGAGAGGGGAAGAGGAGAGATAACCATATGGAGGGATATAGAACTACAAGGGTGGGAGGGACAACAGAGAATCAGAGGTGGGAGAGAAGAAAGAACTAGTGGTAGACAAAACAAGAAAATGTTTTGAAGGGTTGGAGGGCAACGAGATGAAGGAACCACAGAGGAGGAGAACCAGAGGGTGGTGAGAGAAGAGAGATCAACAATAAAGTGGAGAGAATCAGAGGAGGCGGAAAATAAAGAAAAACAGAAACGGGAGTGCAGACAGAGAACAGGATTGGGAAGATAGAAGAGAGAATCAGAAGATTGGAAAAGGGGAGAGCACCATAGAGGCGATTGAAGAAAGGAATGAAGAAATAGATAACAAAAAAGGGTAGAGAATAGAGAATTGGAAAAGGACAAAGAGGAGAGAGAATAGAGATGGGATAGCATCAGGGTAAAGAGAGACAACTGAAAAGTGTGAGTGGGAAACAGAGAGGGGAGAGACAGAGGAAACACAGAAAGGGAGAGAGGAGAAAGAATTGGAAAGTGAGGGAGAGAAGTAGAGTGGGGGGAAAACAAGTAAGACCATAAAGGGGAGTAAGGATAGAGAACAGGATTCGCGAGAGAGGAAAAAGAACCAGAAAGAAGGAGAGGAGAGAGAATAAGAGGGGGCAATCTTAAACAGAGTGTATATCGCACGGGTAGACTCTATTCCTCCTTATTTATTGATTATCAGGTTATTCATTTGTTATATTGACTATACCATTCATAAACATCAGAGGAGGGGTGCACCCACACATACAAATCAATAGACTGAAATTGGAAAGAATAAAGGGGGCAAGATGTGTTTTTAGGGCACTCACAGTCCAAACATTAATACTTCTAAATTTTATTCATATGCTATAAAATATTATAGTTATTTTCAAAATTGCATTATCCTTAAATAAACAAAAATTTAATTTATTAGTGAAATATTTAAAAAAGGGAAATAATAAGTATATTGATGAAGGTATAAACAACTGTTAAAAATGGCAGTTCAACACTGCCAGTGCCCGTTACTCTACTCTTAATATGAGACAATATGTCTTCCTATAAAGATGAATACTCTAATATAGATCTCTGCCAACTTGATATCATAGAAGGTATTTTTTTATATATGATTATACTTTGTATATATGTCAGGATTCCTTACCTGTCTGTGGCGATCGCTCCGGCTCCATACTTCCGGGTAGCGCTGTCGCGGTCATGTGATCTTAGAGGTGGGGAATTCAAACCTCGCTGCTACTTATGCCTCACTCTGACTCTCTCCTGTGTCAGAGAAACCAGTGATCTTAGCGTTCTAGATGTTTCTGATCCCTGTGCTTCCCTCGTTCTTCTTTCCTTGTGAATTCCTGCTGATCTACTGTGCACCGACCCAGCTTGTCTGATTAACCATTCAACACTCCACAGAGACTGCGCTGACCAAGCAAACGCTACAATCCCTAGGTCTTGAAGGCACTGTCCTATCCTCTCATCCTACCTAACTAATCGCCCCTTCAGTGTTAATTTCTCTGGATCCACCTCTGCTCCGCTTCCTTTATCAGTTGGAGACCACAAGGCTCAGTCCTAGGTCCTCTGCTATTCTCTATCTACACCACTTCTCTTGGAAATCTAATAAGCTCCTTTGGATTTCAGTATCATCTCTATGTGGATGATACACAAATTTATCTGTCCTCCCCTGATCTCTCACCATCTGTGTTGTCTCGCGTTACTGACTGTCTTTCTGCCATTTCATCTTGGATGTCTTCTCGCCAACTCAAACTCAATCTTTCAAAAACTGAATTAATAATATTCCCACCCAAAAACAGAAACTTCCTGCCTGACATTTCTATTTCTGTTGATAACATGACCATAAATCCCACCCCGCAAGCTTGTTGCTTAGGTGTATTCCTTGATTCACAACTGTCATTTATCCCCCACATCAACTCTATATCTAAATCCTGTTACATACACCTAAAGAACATTTCCAGAATATGCACATATCTGACACAAGACACCGCAAAAACATTAATTCATGCACTCATCATCTCCCCCATCGACTATTGCAATTCCCTCCTTACTGGTCTTCCCAAAGTCAGACTTGAACCCCTACAATCTATTTTGCACGCAGCGGCTAGATTGATTTTCCTTGCAAACCGTTGTTCCTCTGCTGAGCCACTCTGTCAGTCTCTACATTGGCTGCCTGTATTTCAATGAATCCAATATAAAATTCTTCTACTAACATATAAGGCCATCAACAAAATTGCACTGACATACATTTCCTCACTTGTCTCGAAATTTTCGATATTCGACACCTCCGTTCTGCACATGATCTACGTCTCTCCTCCACTCTCATCACATCCTCCCATTCTCGGTTACAGGATTTTTTCCGGGCTGCACCCACTTTGTGGAATTCCCTCCCACGCACAATAAGACCTCTAGTCTTCAAACCTTCAAGCGTTCACTGAAAACCCACCTCTTCAGACAAGGTTATAATATTCCTCAACCACCATCTTAATTTCCCTAGATTACCCTATTACCATCCTCTACACAGCTAACGCAAGACAACAACCCTCTGACCAACATTGCCACACACACAGCACACTCAATACTTTTACCTTTGCATTCTAGCTGGTCCATTGTGCAATATGATGTAGCACATGCCCTTGTGTTTCAAACTCCCATTGTCCTATAGATTGTAAGCTTGCGAGCAGGGTTCTCTTACCTCTCTGTCTGTATGTATTACCCGGTATTGTCTTATCAATGTTTGTTCCCAATTGTAAAGCACTACGGAATTTGCTGGCGCTATATAAAAAAATGTTGATGATGATGATGTTGATGAACCATTCTCCCGCTGAATCCCTGGCTATACGCACCGGCTGATCTACTGTGTACCGACCCGGTTTGTCTGATTAACCATTCTCCCACTGAATCCCTGTCTATACGTACCGGCTGATCTACTGTGTTCCGACCCGGCTACAGCTCCTGACTCTTCTTGTGAAAGTCTCCTTGTGCCTCTGTTCTGGAGCAGCAAGGTACGTCTGGCTCTCATATGTGCTGTCAGTCTCTGCTAATTACCTAGCTTGACGTGGCCTTAAACCCTGTTCTCAGAACCATTCACCCTCAAACTATCTAGTTATCACGTCAGTGGGCTAACCTAGGGACCGTGACCTGCAAGCATCCGCAGCAAAATCCATCCACATTCTTGGAGTAGACCGGGGGTCCGTTAGACTCCGCGCCCTGGTAAAGCCAGTGCCAATACCGACTGGTAGTTGTCTCCCGTGAGATGTAACAATATAGAGAGAGATTCAATCTATAGGATGTATTATAGACTTTATTAAGCTTCACAATTCCAATAGGAGTTTTTCTGGCTGTATACAAAATACTCCCTTTCTATTCACAGGTCACACTTTTACCCTATATAGTAAACCACTTAAGATGGGAGATTTTTTGATGTAATAGCAATTTATCCTTGTAATTATAGCCAGTAAAACTGGTCCTCGTAATGTATCATATATCATATTATTAGTTGTACACATAGCGATCAGCGCCTGGTAATCTCGTCAAAGCTATTAGTCGGGATAATTCTCTAGCGCAAGATAAAGAATGGCAAATCACTTATTTGTAGGTAGACGGTGCAGTATATTGCCGTATAATAGACTTCTTTAAGCTTCACATTCCAATAGAAGTTTTATTATATCTGATTCCCAGCCTATTACCAAGACATACACACACCCTATATAGTGATCCACTAAAGGAGGAAGAGTCCAGAAATAACTCCTATTGTTCATTTATATTCACAGTCCGTGGACTTGACCATAGTGATACATTAAATGGCTAGTAGCATATTTAGGGAACAACTCCTATTAATCTAGTCTCTCTAAATAAATAGTACACAATACTATTTTATTATCTATAAATCGCGAATCTTTAGCGTCCTAATTTGTCATTCACCAACAATACATATACTAATGTTTTGGTTTTCACTTAGTTATTGACTGGGGTTTTTCAGATAGGTTTGAATTTTATATAATCATATTAAGGGTTATTGTGTTCACCTTTTATTGTAATTTATTTATATTCGATCACATTTAAGAGACAACTTTTATTTTAGAACTTCGAAAAATGGGCGTAACAATATCACTTTTACACTTACGGACTCGCATATAGTATATAGTATATGTAGTATATAATATATGTTCTTTAACTCCTAATGGAATTGTGCAGCTTAATAAAGCCTATTATACATCCTATAGATTGAATCTCTCTCTATATACACAGTATAATCCCCGATAAAAAAATAACCTTGCCTGATTTTATCAAGTTGGCAGAGAACTATATTAGAGTATTCATCTTTATAGAACGGCATATTGTCTCATAATAAAATTAAGAGTAGAACGTTGTACGACGGCAGTGTCATACCTTCATCAATATACTTATTATTTCCCTTTTTTCAATATTTCGCTAATAAATGTAATTGTTTTTACTTAAGGACGATGCAATTTTGAAAATAACTATAATCTTTTATTTCATATCAATAAAATTTAGAAGTATTAAACTTTAGACTGTGAGTGACCTAAAAACACATTTTCCCCCTTTTTTCCTTCCAATCTCAGACCAAGAGGGGGGACAGAAGAAAGAGCCGGAGAAGGGCAGAGACGAAAGAGAAGCAGAGAGGGGGGGGGGTACTAGATCGGTGAAAAGTGAGGGAGACAAACAGAGAGTGTAAGATAAAGAAAACCAGAAAAGGGAGAGAGCAGAGGAAATGGGAGAGGTGGGGAGAGAGAGAGAACCATTGGGGGAAAAAAGAGAGAACTAGATGGGGAGAGAGGAGAGAGAACCAGAGAGTTGGGAGTAGAAATATTCAGATTAGGGATAGAGGAGAGAGACCCAGAGAGATAGAGAATATAAAAGAGGGGGAGAGGATAGAGAACTAGAGTTGGGTAGATTGCGGAAAAGGACACAGAGTTGGAAAATGATGAAGAGAAACAGGGAGGGGAGAGACAAAGAAAACCAGAAAGGAGAGATAATAGAGAGTACACAATGGTGGGACAGAGGAGAGAAAACCAGTGAGGTTGAGAGGAGAGAGAATCAGTGAGGGGGAGAGGAGCGAGGCCCATAGAGTGGATAAGGAGAGAAAACAAGAGAGAACAGGAGAGTGAGAGTAGGAAGAAAGAGATGAGGGGAAAGACAGAATCAGTTGGGTGGATGATAGAATAAGAAGGGGGAGAGAAATGAGAACAACTGGAGGTAGAGGAAACAAGAGAGGGCAGAGGAGAGAGAACCAGGGAAAGGTAAAGAAAATATAGAACCAGAGGGGGTGAGGTGGGAACCATATTAGGGGAAAAAATAGAAACCTGTAAATTGAGGAGAAAATTGGAGAGGAGGATAACAAAGAAAAACAGAAATGGAAGTTAGGACATAGAATGGATTTGGGGGAGAGAGAATAGAGAACAAGAGGATCAGACAGAACAGATAATCAGAGAGCTGATAGAAGAGACAATCATAAGCAGAGATAAAGGGGAAGTGGATAGGAGTGAGAACCAAAGGGAGTCAGAATAAGAGTATAAGAGGTGAGAGAATGGGTTTGGGGGAGAGAGAGTACCAGAGGGGTAGACAGAAGAGAGAAAGAAAAGGGATAGAAGAGAGAACCAGAGGGAGAGAAAACAAGAGCGGTGGAGAGGATAGTGAGCCCTGGAAGAGGAGAGGGAACCAAAGGAGGGTAGAGTGAGGTAAAGGAGAGACAACTTTAAAGAGATGGAGAGAAACAAAGCATGGGTTAAAGAAAACCAGAAGAGGGGAGAAAGAGCAGAGAGTACGTGAGAGGGGGACAGAGGAGAGAGAACCAGAGTGGGTGAATGGAGAGAGAAATTAAGGGAGAGAGAACCAGAGAGAAGAGAGAAGAGAAAAAGGGAGATAGGAAAAAGGAGAGAAAACTGTAAAGTAAGGTAGTGAAAAAGAGAGGGGGAAAAACAAGGAAAACTAGAAAGAGGAGGAGAGGAAAGGGAACAGGAGAGGGGGGAGAAGAGACAGAACCAGAGGTGGTGGAAGAAAAAAGTGACAATCAAAAGGCGGAAGAGAAGAGAAAATCAGCGGAAGAAAGAACTAGACAACGTTATAAAAGAGAGTGACCCAGAGAGAATGAATGTAAGGGGAGAGAACCAGCATGAGGGTGAATCAGAGAGAGGGGGAGAGAAGCAGTTTAACACTGCTGGCTTTAGCCTCATGTATTGCCAGTATTGATCATGAGAGTGAGGGGACATCCAGACGTTCTCTAATTACATGGGACAATTGTTCTCTCTACTTACATGGGACAATTGTTCTCTCTACTTACATGGGACAATTGTAAGAAGCATTTTATTACATTGCACAGATTGTGTCTGCAAACATTGAGGCTCAGAATGGAACTCATTAAAGTATAGGACAAGATCCGACATCCACAGACTCTGAGATGGTGTAAAGTCCTATTGCTGAGTGGAAATGTCTATGACCTCTATATCACTAAAAATGTGACCTCAGTCCTCTTTATCACATTCCAATAATCACACTCCACAACTTCTCTGCCCTGCAGATGTTATCATATCCTGCTCCGTAAACTGATGTGCTTTGGTGGAAATCTTGGTGCATTTGTACAAATCAAAGTGCACGACACTTACAAAGTAGGTTTTGCTCTCTACCTCATAAATGAGACCTTATAGATGTGATCACAACAACAGCATTTGGAGCTGGAAAGAACAATTACTAACAAGGAGTAAAGCCCTAAAGATGGAGAAGAGCTACATCTATACATCTATACATCTGTTCTGTGGTATCTTATATAAACATAGAAATAGTAAACGAGGAATATATTACACATTAATGGTCGCACACAAGAGATAATCCTGTGGATTCCCCCAATATATTGTAATATAATGGAGACTAAAAAATATAACCTATGTTGTTAACAAAGCCATACTATAATAATAAATACATATTATTAACTCCCTCATGCTGATGTGGAATTGCATAATACTGTAATTATCATTCAGTAAAACATGCCTAGTGCAATGGTCACAGTTTGCTTTAAAAATTATCCTTTTCTTTTATTTCCTTCCTCACCTGGTACTAGCTCTGCTCCCTCTTATCTGATATCAGCTCTGCTGTCTCTCTCTTTCCTCACCTGGTACTAGCTCTGCTCCCTCTTATCTGATATCAGCTCTGCTGTCTCTCTCTTTCCTCACCTGGTACTAGCTCTGCTCCCTCTTAACTGATATCATCTCTGCTGTCTCTCTCTATCCTCACCTGGTACTAGCTCTGCTCCCTCTTATCTGATATCAGCTCTGCTCTCTCTCTTTCCTCATCTGGTACTAGCTCTGCTCCCTCTTATCTGATATCAGCTCTGCTGTCTCTCTCTTTCCTCACCTGGTACTAGCTCTGCTCCCTCTTATCTGATATCAGCTCTGCTCTCTCTCTTTCCTCATCTGGTACTAGCTCTGCTCCCTCTTATCTGATTTCAGCTCTGCTCTCTCTCTCATTCCTCATCTGGTACTAGCTCTGCTCCCTCTTATCTGATATCAGCTCTGCTGTATCTCTCTTTCCTCATCTGGTACTAGCTCTGCTCCCTCTTATCTGATATCAGCTCTGCTCTCTCTCTCTCTTTCCTCACCTGGTACTAGCTCTGCTCCCTCTAATCTGATATCAGCTCTGCTCTCTCTCTCTTTCCTCACCTGGTACTAGCTCTGCTCCCTCTTATCTGATATCAGCTCTGCTCTCTCTCTCTCTCTTTCTTCATCTGGTACTAGCTCTGCTCCCTCTTATCTGATATCAGCTCTCTCTCTCTCTCTCTCTCATTCCTCATCTGGTACTAGCTCTGCTCCCTCTTATCTGATATCAGCTCTGCTGTCTCTCTCTTTCCTCACCTGGTACTAGCTCTGCTCCCTCTTATCTGATATCAGCTCTGCTGTCTCTCTCTTTCCTCACCTGGTACTAGCTCTGCTCCCTCTTATCTGATATCAGCTCTGCTCTCTCTCTCTCTCTCTCTTTCCTCATCTGGTACTAGCTCTGCTCCTTCTTTCCTTATTTGATATCATCTATGCTCTCTCTCTTTCCTCATCTGGTACTAGCTCTGCTCTTTCTTTCCATACCTGATATCATCTATGCTCTCTCTCTTTCCTCATCTGGTACTAGCTCTGCTCCCTCTTATCTGATATCAGCTCTGCTGTCTCTCTCTTTCCTCACCTGGTACTAGCTCTGCTCCCTCTTATCTGATATCAGCTCTGCTCTCTCTCTCTCTCTCTCTCTTTCCTCATCTGGTACTAGCTCTGCTCCTTCTTTCCTTATTTGATATCATCTATGCTCTCTCTCTTTCCTCATCTGGTACTAGCTCTGCTCTTTCTTTCCATACCTGATATCATCTATGCTCTCTCTCTTTCCTCATCTGGTACTAGCTCTGCTCCCTCTTTTTCCTAAGCTAGTAATAGCTCTCTCTCCTGGTATCAGCATGGCTCTGCCTCTTTCCTCACCTGATATCAGCTCTGCTCCTTCTCTCAGTGCTTGAGGTCTTTGCTTAGGAGACCAGAGAGTTTATTATATAGTGGGTGTATTTTCCTTTCCACTCACATGTCTGTCCCTGACATCACCAATGTACTAACTTCCCATCATCCTCGCTACACTCAAATTTCTTCTGAATTAGTAAATTCATCAGATTTTTTATTTCTTTAATTGTGGTCTATTTCTCCACCCATCTTCCACAGAAATACAAATATGTGTATTAAATGCCAGTTCAGCTTAATATAAGGTTTTTCAATTGTTATCTTTAATATTTTGGTTGTGGAGCTAGAGCAGGTTCCCGGCTGTTGAAAGTAAAGGTTGATCCCTCTTGTCTTTCAATCTTGACAATATGTATCATGTGTTTAATGTTTGCTGTGACGCGGTGGGTCTGACAGCCATCAGTTGCCCCATCTATCATTTTAAACACTCAGGATGAAAAGTTGCTTGTGTTTAGTTGAACATTGGGTTGTTTTAATTTATTAACCTTATTTGTTACATAATCTAAGTGTAGATAAAAAACATACTATTCTTAAATAAAGCCAGGTGGGTTACATGTATTTATCTGAACATCGTATCGAGTTACAACATTTTGGATGTACTATTTCCTGATCAAGGTATCACCCCCTCTTACAGACAGGAAGATGGGAGCAGCTGGAGTCCCTCTGGAATCACAAAACCTGGAAGGGGTTAAAACATGGAGACCCTCTTTCTTAACCAGAATCAGCAACTGTTTGGAGCAGCTATTGTTCTCCAAAAAAACAGTGTCAGACTCCTAGGGGTAAATGTATCAAGCTGCGAGTTTCTGGTGGGTTTGAAAAGTGGAGATGTTGAATATAGAGCTATCAGATTCTAATGACCATTAATTTAGTACATTCTTTCCCATAGATTGTGAGCTTGCGAGCAGGGTCTTCTCACCTGTCTGTTTTACCCAGTTTGTCTATTAGTTTGCTGTGTTTGTCCCCAATTGCAAAGCGCTATGGAATATGTTGGCGCTATATAAATTAAAGATGAGCGGGCATGGATTTCGGTAATCCAAGCCCACCCGAACAGTGCAGATCCGACGGGATCCGAGCACTGTTCGGGAACTTCCGGGCGGCAAATGAAGCCAAACCGAGGCTATGACATCCAAGTCTCGCGTCGGATCTCGCGAGACTCGAATATCATAAATTCACCGCTCGCGGCCGCCATCTTCATTCTGGCTGCGATCACTCGTGAGGGAGGTTGTAGTTCGGGAGCTCCTGTCCTGCTTTTCAGTTTAGTGGTTCTTTGTGCTTTGTCCAATGCTCTGTCCTGCTGAGTCTATTGGTGCTTTTGTCCTGTGCTCTGTCCTGCTGAGTCCAGTGGTGCTGCCTGTGTCCTGTGCTCTGTTCTTCTAAGGGCATTGTTATTTTCAAAATTATCCAAAAGTTCAAAAAAATGTTAAAAAATATATAAAAAACTTATAAAAAAAAAAAAATAATATAAAAAAATTATAAAAAAATTATCCAAAAATAATTGAAAAAAAATATTAAAAAATTAGTTAAAAAATACTAGGTACTGCTATTTAAAAGTCAAACGACGTTCACTGTTGCTGCTGTACCAAAAAATACTAGGTACTGCTATTTAAAAGTCAAACTACGTTCACTGTTGCTGCTGTACCCAAAAATACTAGGTACTGCTATTTAAAAGTCAAACTACGTTCACTGTTGCTGCTGTACCAAAAAATTGGTACTGCTGTATAACTACAGTCCAGTGGTACTCTCCTGTGCCGCAGATAATTTGTAAAGGCTTTGCCGAGTGTGTGTGGTTTAGAAGTACGCTCTCTTGTGCTGCATATAATGGAGTACAACAATTTGGAGGATAAAGTAGGGAAAGATCAAGTCCCACTTCCTCCTAATGCTGAAGCTGCTGCCACTAGTCATGACATAGACGATGAAATGCCATCAACGTCGTCTGCCAAGGGCGATGCCCAATCTTCAACACCTGTGGCTGCGAGGAAAAAGCTCAGTTTTCCTAAAAGCCCCGCTGGCGGGGATGCTGAGAACATCTGGTCTGGACTGAAGGACCTACCAACCATTGCAGACATGTCTACTGCAGCTGCATTGGATGCTGTCACAATTGAAAAAATGATGGAGGATTACTTTGCTGACACCATCCAAATAGACATGTCAGACAGTCCATATTCTTACTGGCAGGAAAAAAAGGCAGTTTGGAAGCCCCTGTACAAACTGGCTCTATTTTACCTGAGTTGTCCCCCCTCCAGTGTATACTCCGAAAGAGTTTTTAGTGCAGCGGAGAACCTGGTCAGTGAGCGGCGAAGGAGGTTGCTTCTGCAAAATGTAGAAAAAATGATGTTCATAAAAATGAATTATCAATTCCTCAATCAAGTACAGCACTGCCCTCCAGATACTACAGAGGGACCTGTGGTTGTGGAGTCCAGCGGGGACGAATTGATAATGTGTGAGGATGAGGAAGTACACACTGTAGGGGGAGAGGAATCAGAGGTTGAGGATGAGGACGACATCTTGCCTCAGTAGAGCCAGTTTAGATTGTACAGGGAGAGATGAATAGCTTTTTTTGTGTGGGGGCCCAAACAAACCAATCATTTCAGCCACAGTAGTTTGGTAGGCCCTTTAGCTGAAATGATTGGTTTGTTAAAGTGCGCATGTCCTATTTCAGCAACATCAGGGTGGGTGGGAGGGCCCAAGGACAATTCCATCTTGCAACTCTTTTTTTGGCATTATGTGCCCGGCACAGCTATGTTGGTGTTAGACATGCGTCTGGTGTTCGCGATCTGTGCAGTGAAATTCAGACCAGTTGGAGGAGGTATTGTGGCCCCGGTACCAAATTGGGTACCGGAGCTACTCCACTACGCAGTCCAGATAGCTGTGTATCAGATATTAAACTACGTTCAGTGTTGCTGCCAAATCCAAAAATAATTAAAATGCCCTGTCATCATCGAAAACAAGAGGTAATGACGCGCTAGAACTCCTCTATATGCTGCAGAGGATGGAGGAGCAGAAAAAGGCCATTCAAGCCTACACAGCCACCTACGATGGGCCACGTGTTTGTGCCGCCCACTTGTGTCGCTTAGCTTAGACATCCAGCTACCTCGGTGCAACGTTTTGGACTAAAAACAATATTGTGAGGTGTGAGGTGTCCTGAATAGACTGGAAATTAGTGGAAATGATTGTTATTGAATGTTATTGAGGTTAATAATAGCGTAGGAGTGAAAAAAAACAAAAAACAAACTGGATTTTAGCACTTTTTATGCTTTTTTGAAAATAAACCAGAACCCAAAACCCTAAATCAGAACCAAAACCTTTCGTCAGGTGTTTGGCAAAACAAATCAAAACCCAAAACCCAAAACCCATAACACCAAAAGTGGCCAGTGCTCACCCTTAATATAAATAAATGATGACGATTCTACAAAATGATGGCCAGAATCTGATTGGTTGGTATAGTTAACATCTCCACTTTTCAAACCCACTGTAAACTCACAGCTTGATAAAGTTATACTCTATTCTTCAAAACAGAAAACCATGAGGGGATGACAGCTCTCCGCTCTCATCTCCATCCCACTAATACCTCCCAGCCAATCCCAGCATCCCTGACCTGTGGATAACCCTGCAGGAAGGGATTCCCAGCCTGGGAAATTTTGTCTCATTAAAAAGACCTGCAGGAGAGACTTCTGGATGTGCGCATCATTGCTTCTAAAAGCTACTGGCGTTGGAGTGGCGGCTTCTGCCAGTGTGCGAAGGTTTTTGTCTCAGAGTATTGTGGCCACTGAACTGCAAGATCTTTTTGGATTTGCAAATTTGTTTGATCATCATTCATAGACATCATAATTTGCTGGGTGATGGTTGAAGTTTGGTGAACTTTGGATGTTATTTAAAGTATTGTTTGATATATAAATAAATGCTATTGTTTTCAGTTAGTTGTCATAAAGATACCATGGTATCCACACCTTTTCTGTGCCTGCGTGATCCTGAACCAGGGCTGTCAAGAGGAATTCAGGGCCCCGGTACAGCAACTTCATGTGGCCCCCCTTATTGTTGAGCATGGCAAAAAATTTGCAGCAAACCTTGAAGTGTGTGTGGTCATACAATTTAGGCGTGGCTATGCATCATTGGGGCGTGGCTATGCATCATTGGGATGTGGCTAGCAGGTGAAAAGCGCTAGGCCACCCTCTTACAGAAAAAAAAACTGCATTGTTGTGTACACCATTGACACAAGGGTGCAGTGCCCGCTCGCCAGAGCATGACACATGTCCCAACACTCCTGGCTTTCAGGACATCTAACACCATAGTGTGTTATATAAAGAATGTAGTGTGTGCATAATGAGTACACAGTCTTGACCTGCCCCTTACCACTCACCAAAATCACACTGTGCCCCCCCTCCTTTCTTCATCACACCGTGCCTCTCTCTCCCCCCTTCTTCATCGGACTGTGCCTCTCTCCCCCCTTCTTCATCACACTGTGCCTCTCTCCCCCTTCTTCATCACACCGTGCCTCTCTCTCCCCCCTTCTTCATCACACTGTGCCTCTCTCCCCCCTTCTTCATCACAGTGTGCCTCTCTCCCCCCTTCTTCATCACACAGTGCCTCTCTCTCCCCCCTTCTTCATCACACCGTGCCTCTATCTCCCCCCTTCTTCATCACACTGTGCCTCTCTCTCCCCCCTTTTTCATCACACTGTGCCTTTCTCTCCCCCTTTTTCATCACACTGTGCCTCTCTCTCCCTCCTTCTTCATCACACTGTGCCTCTCTCCCCCCCTTCTTCATCACACCGTGCCTCTCTCCCCCCCTTCTTCATCAAACCGTGCCTCTCTCTCCCCCCTTCTTCATCACACTGTGCCTCTCTCCCCCCTTCTTCATCACACTGTGCCTCTCTCCCCTCTTTCTTCATCACACTGTGCCTCTCTCCCCCCTTCTTCATCACACTGTGCCTCTCTCTCCCCCCTTCTTCATCACACTGTGCCTCTCTCCCCCCTTTCTTCATCACATTCTTGCTTGGTCCTCTTTATGCCGCTCCTCACTGAATGTCAGGCGTGACTTGATGACGTCACGCCCTACATTCAGTGTGAATGGAGCAGAGAGGAAGAAAGAGGGACGCTGGGCGCCGCAATCATGTGAGTATTTTTTTTTAACTACCCTGCTTGCCAAAACCAACAAACAGGGCTTTTGCCTACATGAGGGACAAGGAGAGACAGTGTTAGCCCCTCCAATAAGAAGGTACCAGTCCTGCCAGTGTAGTTATCTATCACTCTCCTCACTACAAGCCCCATCTCCATGGGAATCTGACAGAACCTTACCATGGCTGGTCATTAATAACAGTTAGGATACCTGGACCTGGTGTAAGGTCTCCATGGTTTCTGTCTCTGTGTGTGACATTGGACTTGGTCCCTGTCTGGCTCGCAGGGGAGTGAAGAATTGGAGGATTGACTCTGCCAAACATCTCTTTGGGACTGGTGATTACAGCTCTTCCTGAGATAGGGTTGTGTGTGTTGGTAGAGATTTTACCTAGTCTAAACCAGAGTGTGTAAGTATTGGTATCATGATAACTGGGCAATCTGTGGATATTTTGCCCTAACCAACCAGCATGTATGAGGGGCGCTGCCTATGATGCCCTCCTTAGGATATAGCTCAAAAAGCTGCCTTGTGCCTCTTACCTAACCACTGTGGCTGAATCACTTACAAATAACATGTTGTATAAATGTATTTAAATT
Source organism: Mixophyes fleayi (assembly GCF_038048845.1). Lineage (NCBI taxonomy): Eukaryota > Metazoa > Chordata > Amphibia > Anura > Limnodynastidae > Mixophyes > Mixophyes fleayi. Next base: position 2,095,180 of record NC_134405.1, read on the forward strand.
AATAGCGAAGTGTACCAATTTATATCATTACAAATGAACAGATTTTTGCATTTTATCATCATCATCACCACCATTTATTTATATAGCGCCACTGATTCCGCAACACTGTACAGAGAACTCATTCACATTAGTCCCTGCCCCATTGGAGCTTACAGTCTAAATTCCCTAACATACACACACACGCACACACACACACTAGGGTCAATTTTGATAGCAGTCAATTAACCTACTAGTATGTTTTTGGAGCGTGGGAAGAAACCGGAGCACCCAGAGGAAACCCACGCAAACACGGGGAGAACATACAAACTCCTCACAGATAAGGCCATGATCGGGAATTGAACTCATGACCCCAGTGCTGTGAGGCAGAAGTGCTAACCACTGAGCCACCGTGCTGCCGTGAAATGTATTGATTTCTGAGACAGAATGTCATGATTTGGTTTTGTAACTTTTCTAGAGGAAGGTAAGTAAGTATATGTGTGGAGGAAGTGTGTTTTTGTAACTCTTTTTACCTCTTTTTCAATATACATTGTCTCTGAGGAAATCGTCTATGACGATGAAACGCGTTAGGAGGTGTACTTGATTAAAATATACCACAATCGTCTGTGTGCTGTAGCTGAAAGCTGCTTCTTTATCACTGCTGAGAAATCCAGTGAGTCGATCAATGTGTGAAGTAAAACGGAGCACTTGTGATTTATAATTTTGTAGGCTTCGATATCGGAAGGCTCTCCTGACACGCTAGCAGTCTATGTCCATCTAACCTGTGGCATTTATTGGTGAGCCGCGGCTCTTAACATTGCATTGGATGGACCCTTTATAATACATCCGCTGATTGTATACATTGAATACTTGGAGTGCTCATTTGTACCACTCAAGAAATTATATAGTTTGGATTAGCTCAGGTTTACTCTCAGACTTTATTTTGACCTTTTGCATTTCACTCTATTTGCTAAATCGATTTATCTATCAGATGGGCTTTATATTGGATGATTAAATCTAGTATATCCTGTGGAAGGCTAAAGTAGCCAAAACCGAGATTCTTCTAGTAAGATCTAATAATGAATAATCAGAATTCATTTTTCAGCTTTATATTGGTGGAACTTTGCTATCTACATGCATTGTGGAGGTGGAATTAGGTTCTAATTAAGGATATTTTATTTACATTATAATTAGGCTCACCGAATATTTTCAGTTTGTCATTTAATAGCTATATTTGTGACTCTACCCCAGTGCTTCTACTGTTTGCAGATGGTTTTATCCAATAGAGACATTGAGTATATATATTTTTATATGTTTTTATATATTTTATATATTTACCACAGATCACATATGCATATATGTTTATTTGTGTTATTGTTTTTTTTTCTTTTCATTAAATATTTAGTTTGTATCATTCATGAACTCATTTATATTACATAGCTCTACTGTTTCCAGCACTGCTATTGGTGTTTAGTGTTTTTGGCCTGTCTGAAGGCAGGTAATCTCATGCTAATTAGACATTTCCATGTCAGTGACTAACATGTCTTTTTAACCTGAAAACACACATGAGGGTAATTAGACTTGTTGTTTAGACTTCCAATCTCTGTAAGACTGAATGTTGCTAAAACTTAAAACTGCATTAACTCCAAATCTGGAGAATATATCAAATCCTGATGATAAATTATCACATGTAACCTCAGATGTTTTGGTGCCAGGGAAGATCAGGGGGCTGGATTACCCACTGTCAGCTATGTGTCCAAAACTGTTTGACCAAGTAATCTATTATTCTATCTGTAACTTCTGGAAAGATCGCTAGTACCTTAAACTGGCTTGCAACAGTCCTTATTAGGACTACTTGAGCTAATAAAACATGACTGCTTCAAGATCCTGCTTTGATGCCTACTTACCTGCTGTAATTGCTGTGACCTACAAATTACATCAATCTAATACATTATCCGGCTGTTTTGAGGTTGGGACCCAGCATCCAGTACCAATGCAGCTCTGGCCACTGTGAAAGGGCAGGGAGAACCATCCACAGCAACCCTGATCTAAAGAAAGAGGACAGGGGTACCAGCCCAGTTGCCCAGCAATGGGGTACACTGGCACTGAGAGTTACCCAGAAGGAATCAGTTCTAGCTGCTGGTGAAGGAGCCTAGTGGTGGCAGCATTCCCCTCCTACTGACTGCATTTAGAGGGGCACAATTTGGGATAAAGAAAGGGGGACGGTGGCAAGGCGAGCCTAGCCGGTCCCCAGCAACCAAGGACAGGGTGGCATAGAAGGTCCATCCTGTCACAACCACTAATTTCGTGGCCATTGGAACACTCTTTACACTCGGGCAAATATACATTAAATATAATAAATTAGTATATTAATGAAAAGGGATTAAAAACGGGTATTAACTGTGGAATAGTTAATATAGTCAAGTATAACACTGTACCAGTCCATCAGTGGGCAGACCATGGTATCTGAACCAGGCTTGTAGCAATGCTATGGAGGAGGCTCTTCCCCAACCTGCTTCACTGTCACACCACTGCTATAGGCACAAGACCCGTAGAGATGAAGGTGATCACCGAAGAGGTGGTGCCTAGGGTGGCTACAGCTAATTTGCAGACTGGGTGCCAGCGGCAACACAAAATATGGGTAAAACATACATCAATTATAAAGCATTCAATACACATTAGTAAAAATTCATTTGTTAACATGTACTAGGGATATTTAGGGGAAGGGGATTACTTGTGGATAAAAATCCTTATTTTTGACCAAATCTATAGGGGCACACTAGGATACTCAGTGGGGACACCTGGCAACATTTAAGAATTCTGAATTCATAGTACTTGGGAACAGACATTGCAAATTAAACACTTCCACACATGTATCTTCAAGGGGGTGAGAGGGTATGTCTAGCAGACTAACCCTGCATTTTAATTGTGCCTGATACCTTGCTCTCGTCAAACCAGGGACTACTAGAAGTGGATCTTCCAATGATTTGGTGCACACTCTATTAGTGTTACTAGCTGTGAAGGGCTAAAATGCTATGGAAAGGGAATGGGCCTGTGTTGTGAATCTATACTGAAGGTTTACTTCTGGTCGGCTTCCAAACTTTCCATCACCAGGAGTGTGACAGTGAGAGGCCAGGACCCTGACTGGGATATTATGCCTATATTTAATGAGGCAATCATGGACATTGGCGCACATCTGCAAGTGTTTGAGTCCATGGTGGAGATATACGTCATCGAGGAAGAAGAATAGCCGGAGTATCTGGACCTAGATCAATCAGGTAGGCACTTGAGGGGCAAACTCCAGCGCAGGAGGCAACCATGACAGATGATTATTAGGCTAACTGGTCAAGATGGAGAGGATCCATAGTGCTTGGCAATGGGTGAATGTGGTGGTTCACCAAAGAACCAGAGATGCCCCCTTCTTGAAGTACCTTCAAGAACCATCAGTATCAGACCCAACTACCTTCAACACCTCTCCAAGAACCAGGAACCAATAGCTTTAAAATCATCACAAGTGCCAACAACCAGGACACCAACAGCACAACTGAGTTGCTGAGAATCATTTCCAGGACGGACTGATGTGAGTGAGTTCTCTGTACAGCGCTGCTCAAATTGTTGTGCTATATAAATAAATGGTGATGATGATGATATACCAAGTTGAAAGGGTGGGCTACCATTAAAAATAGGTGCCAGTGCCATTTAGAGCCAGTGAGGGTGAGAAACCTGAAGGTGCAGGGGCTTGGGGACTCTGATAAGAACTGGATTCATTCCTAGGTATTGAGTTCTTCAAAATTGCAATGACTGAAGGAACATCCCAAGGCACGGGTATCCATGGACTGATGACTTTGGTTCAAAGGAAGGGGGATTGATTGAGTTACTGATTTGGGACAAGGACTGGCCACTTTGTGCAGGTGATAAACCACAGTGAGACCTGAGTTTGTCCAATGCTACAGTCAACAGTCCACAACCTGCACCAGCCAAAGATCCTATCTAATCTATTGAACAAAAGCTAGTGAGAAGAGTACCAGTTGATGTGACTGATGTGGGGGTAGACCTGGGAGAGGTGCACTAGGCGGAATTTAGGCAGGCCCACCTTCCCTGCATAGGGCAGCAAATCAGAAAGCCCCACCAGTGGTGAGGGGTTTATTCAGGAGGACATTCTTTAGTATAGGTTCAATAAAATTAGGGTCCGCGTGAGCTCTAGTTGGCAACCAAGCAGATACAAAACAAAAAAAAACATAGAAAGAGAGATAAATTTAGAAGATAGGAATAGAAGATGCACACACAAAATTCTTAGAGCTATGTGAGCTAATGCTAGAAGCTTAGGAAATAAAATTCCAGAATGAATTGCTTTAATGACAAGGGATGATCTAGATATTGTGGCTATTACAGAGTCATGGTGCAATGAAAATCATGACTGGAACAGATCTATACCGGGATATACTTTATTTAGGAAGAACAGAATGGGAGGAATCAGGGGAGGGGTAGCGATGTATGTGAAAAAAAGCATAAAGACTACTTTAATACAAAGTATTGAAGAAAAAACTGAGGCTCTTTGGGTGATCATAGAAACGGGGGACAAGGCTGTTCTTTGTACTGGGGTGATCTATAGACCACCAGGTCAGGTTGAAGAACTGGACAAGAACTTACTGCAGGACATCAATAAAATGGTTTTAAAAGGAGAGGTAATACTCATGGGAGACTTTAATCTACCTGATGTGAACTGGGAGGAGTCCTCTGCAATTTCCACTAGAAGTAGGGACATTCTGAATTCCATGCAAGGAGCATCTCTCAAGCAAATAGTGAGGGAGGCCACTCGTAAAGACGCAATATTAGAAATAATTTTTACAAATGGTGACAGAATATCTGATGTAAATGTTGGTGAGAGCCTAGGATCCAGTGATCATCAAGCAGTATGGTTTAGTATAAAGACACAGGCTGACTTCCACCACACAAAAACAAGGTGTTAGATTTTAGGAAGGCTGACTTTGTAGAGATGGGAAAATGTGTAAGTAACTCTTTGGTAGAGTGGAAGAGCTGGACAGGAGTGCATGAGATGTGGGAAAAATTAAAAAGTGCAATACTTAAAGCAACGGACCTTTGTGTCAAAATGGTTAAGAAAAGTACAAGGAAAAGGAAACCAGTGTGGTTTGCAAAAGAAGTAGCAAGTATTGTGAAAGAAAAAAAGATGGCCTTTAGGAAATATAAGCAGACTCAGAATAATGAAGACAATGAGGTGGATTTTGTTTTATAGAAGGAGGCTAAGAAGGTGATCAGATGTGTAAAGGCACAAGCTGAAGAGAATATGACCCAGTCATTAGCTAAAGGGGGCACAACTTTTTTTCGGTATATAAGTGAAAGAAGAAAAACAAAGGAGGAATAATAAGACTAAAGACAGAGAATGAGAATCTTGTTGAGGGAGACAAGGTAATAACAGATCATCTTAATAATTATTTTTGCTCTGTGTTCACTGCAGAAAGAGTGAGGAACGGGCCACAGTTAAGATACAAGTATAGTCATAAAAATGAGGTAGATACAAGTACATTTACAGAGGAGAAGGTCCTAACAGAGCTCTCAGAACTGCGAGTGGATAAATCAATGAGGCCAGATGGGATCTATCCAAGGATACTAAAAGAGTTAAAGAGGTGTCAGTAATACCAATAACTGAATTATTCAATCAGTTACTAGTAAAGGAGTAATTCCAGAGGACTGGAAAAGAGCGAATGTAGTCCCACTAAACAAAAGTGGAAGCAAGGAAGAGGCAGCTACAGACCAGTGAGCCTTACATCAGTAGTAGGAGATTGGTGGAAACACTCTTAAAAGAAAGAGTTGTAGAATACCTCAAATCCAGTAACTTACAGGATCCCAAGAAGCATGGATTTACTGGGGAAGATCATGTCAAACAAATCTTATTGAGTTTTGGATTGAGTGACTAAAGTATTAGATCAAGCAGAGGCAATAGACATTGCTTATCTAGATGTTAGTAAGGCTTTTGACACTGTCCCACATTGCAGACTGTTAAATAAACCTGAAAGCTTGGGATTGGATTCATAGATGGTTGAATGGATAATATCTTGGATGCAGGATAGAAAACAGAGAGTTATAGTATATGGAGGACATTCACAGGAGGGAAAGGTTACCAGTGGAGGACCCCAAGGATCTGTACTTGGACCAGTGCTTTTTAATATCTTTATTGCAGACATTGCAAATGGTATTGAAGGGATAGTATGTGTTACTGAAGATGACACAAAGATATGTAACAGGGTAGACACCAGGAGGGGTAAAACAAATGATTGATGATCTAGGTAGACTAGAGGAATGGCCAGGGGAGTGGCAAATACAGTTTAATGCCAAAAATGCTAAATCATGCACTTGGCTCCCAAAAACCCAAAGGCTAAATATAGTATTAATGGCATTATAATGGAAACTACTGAGGAGGAAAGGGATCTAGGAGTCACTATTTCAGGTGACATAAAGACAGGTAAGTAATGTAACAAAGCAATGAGGAAGGTAAGTCAGATGCTTGGCTGTATAGGGAGAGGAATCAGTAGCAGAAAGAAAGAAGTAATAATACCACTGTATAGGTCATTGGTACGGCCTCATCTAGAATACTGTGTTCAGTTCTGGAGGCCATATCTCCAGAAGGATATAAATACATTACAGACTGCACAAAGAAGGGCAACTAAAATGGTGCATGGGCTACAGCACAAAACTTACCTGGAAAGACTAAAAGATCATAATATGTATAGTTTGGAGCAGAGAAGGGAACGGGGGGACATGATAGAAACTTTCACATATATCAGGGTTATAACAAGGTGCAGGAGGGAAACATTCTATAAAGGAAGAGAAGTATTAGGACACAAGGACATGTACTGACACTGGGGGGAAGAGAAGTATTAGAACACGAGGACATGTACTGACACTGGGGGGAAGAGAAGTATTAGGACACAAGGACATGTACTGACACTGGGGGGAAGGAGGTTCAGTGGAAATGTGAGGAAAAATTACTTCACAGAGGTGGAAGAGGCTAATACATTAGAACAGTTTAAACATGCTTGGGATAAACATAAGAATATCCTTATAAAGAGTAAGGGATCAAATAAGGTTTAAGGTTACCATAGGTTATTAAAACAAAGGGCAGAGTAGATGGGCCGAGCAGTTCTTTTCTGCTGTCAAATTCTATGTTTCTATTTTTCTATACTTGTCTCATGTTGGTACTGGACGCAGCTGTTAACATTCTCCCATAACATCCATGAGGCTGAGCTTTTAGGCATCTGCAGATCCCATATTCTTTTGCATTGTAGCTTTTTCTGGCCTTTACATAAAATGTGATAGAGCATTATGTCATTTGTGCCAGCACCTTGAGGGTTCATCATGCCTGGTCCCACTACAGCCATTTCATCATGAAGCTAAGCCCAGTCATACAGGACAAAGAATTATCCTTTTCCTGGTATATTTTGCTGCTAGTTATCCTGCGGCCATGGCTCTAGTATCCACTGATGCTGAGCATGTACTGCAGGATACATGGTAAGATTCCCACAGAAGTAGTTAGTGATCAGTGATCCTATTTACAAGAAGAACTGATGCAGACCCTCTGCACACAACTCCATACCATCCCCAAACCAATGATGAAAAGTTAAATGGAGCCCTCAAGCAATTCATATGGGTGAATGCTCATTCAGAATTGGGGGAATGGGAGATCTCTGCTGCATCTTCTGTTTTCTTATTGGGAAGGGAGGCAAGAATCCACCACATTCTCCCATTTGAATTGCTGTTTGGCTGGAAGGTACACAGTCCACTGAAATTAGTCTGGGAAAGTAGGGAATAGCATTTCACGGTACCTGAAGCTACCTATCATATAACATGTGGAGCACTTGTGCAAAAAATTGTGGTGTCTGATGAAGCTCACCCACTTCAGCTGCAAGGGACAGAGAATACACAATAGAGAATATATGATAGAGTTGGAAATTTGGCTGGAAATGTGTTGGTACTGGTTCCTGCTCATAAAAACAGATTGAAGGCCACTTGAGCTGGGTCATACACAATGGTATAGAGACATGAAGCAGCTGATCATACTGTGCAATTAGACTTCGAAGGAAATCAATTTAGGACTTACCATATTAACCAAGTGAAAGCATGCCTTGGATCTTAGTAAGGGCAATTGAGAGATAACTCTTACCAGGTAGGCACATGAGTGGCCTGCTTTCATCAGTTCATTTGTTTTTTTTTTGCTTACTGCTAGCCCCTCCAATAAGCAAGAACCATTTCTTGCAGGGATAGTTATCTATCACCTCTCCTACTGAAAGCCACATCATCATGGGCGGTGGTAGTCATATTATCCCCACTGACTATGTCGACAACATTTTCAAGGACTTAAAAATAGCGATGAGTTTCTCAGCGAGGAGGTGAAAATGTGGACTTACCATATTACTGACAGCCACTGTATAATGTAATCCAGACATTGAGTCCGCCTATTGCCGCTTTAAAAGTGTAGTTTTCAGTAGGGCCATTACCAGTGACGTCATTTCTTACTGTACATGTTTGAGAAACTCACATTTTGGCTGTGGTATAGTAAATCTAGATTTTCACCTCATCACTGTTACACTCATCGCTATTTTTTGGTCGTTGAAAACGTTGTCGGCATAGTCAGTGGAGATATATCCTACAACACCCATCATGGGAGTCTGCCCCATATAAAGTGACCCAGTCCCGGTCTTGAGAGATTTTACATTGACAGAACTGACGAGCAGTTGACAGAGTCCACAAACCTACACGTACATTTCGGAGGGATTGTTCTCCAATGGACCAATATAATAATAATAATAATAATTTCAATAAAAAATAAACATCCTTGTTAAATTATCCAGTAATCTCAAGGCATAAGGTGACGTTGTCACTGGTCTCCTCATGTGGAGGGCAATTCTGTGGATCTTGACCGCTGATCCTGGACACCAATAAGGGCTGAACGCAGACCATGCAACATCTGGATAACGAGATCTGGGATCTTGATTGATGCTGAGCAGAAAAGACTTGGAGCCCAGATCATTCCATTATTACACTCTGGTACATATGCCCTTTGCAGATGCCTCAGTTAGACTGCCAGATTACCAGTCCGTGCAAACGTTAGGTATCAGTCTAGTACTCAATGCAGAAGTTGCATATATTATAATATATATATATATATATATATATATACTTGGTTGTGTCTGTATATTGTGAAAGTCAAATAATTGGATGAAGTAAACTACATTGATTAATATTGTTTTACTGTGCAATTGCAATTAGTACCCCATGTGTAATGATGCAATCGCACGGATTAATAACACACATATTTACATCCGCACTTACACTTGTAAATAGCACATATTTATTAAGGTTCCAATCCACATTTATTAGTAAAATGTATTAGAGATTATTTATACATAAATGTATCGTGTTTAGTGTCATTTTGATCTGCACATTACCATCAGGAATCTGCTACTATCGGCAAAGCGATCACAGGTAGTTACGGAAGACAAAGGATTAATGCTCAAAATGATATTGTGTTTGGAATGTAAATAGGTTGATTTAAACTGGATTAGGTCAGTTCCCTTAGGCACAACATGTGCTCAGCTGTTGGAGTGAGCTGGATTTCTTATCAGAGATATCCTTTGAACTGACCTAGGATTTGCATTATTATGGACTAACCTGACCCCTGGAGCAATGAAGAAAGACCTTAGTTTCCCTTTGTGTACATTGTGACATCATCACTATTTCTTTGTTAACTAAAACTGCATACAAGCAAACTCCTGGGCCAGTGTAAAAATCTTTATCTTCCTGACTATAAACTACATGGGCCTGGGCCCAGGACGCACTAGCAAAACTGTATCTAATGTTTTCGGTTCTTTTACTTTCCTGTTTATTGTTATATCATTTACTCTCCAGCATGGCTTGCTGTAAATACTGCTACATTTTGCAATTAAATCTCATTGTGCGTTGGAACCACAATAATCGCATTGGACAATTTTTATTGGAAGCGACATAACGAAAATAACAATATATATATATATATATATATATATATATATATATATATATATATATATATATACATATATATATATATTTTTACACACAACCAAATGTACGCACATTTATGTTGGTACAGAAGAGAAGTCGTATTATTAAAAGTGAAAGTGAAATTTACTCTATTACAAACATGAAAACAACACCACTTACATCCATTACTTAACCCTTGCAGCAATCTGTACAAACCAGAAAAGTAATGTGAAATGGCGGCTGCTAGTTTACTGATCTTATTGATCTAATATAGACATGATGTTAATGATTGAAGTACTCTCAGCTGGAGGAGTCAGTCCACAAACAGCCAATCAGAAGCAGTTAGATAGCGCAGTTGATGGTAATCACGTATATTTGCACCAGTCCTCCAGCACCTAAAGGAGATGCAGCACCCGGCAGGTGTATCTGCGCTTTTGTCCCCGTCTGATTTAGTCGAAGCTAGGTGAAAATACTGCACTTGGTCTACACTCGCCTACACCTTTTCGTCTATGTCATAAGAAGACACAAAATAACTATACAGGGACGTATGCGTAAGTATTTTTGGTGCACATGAGCTGCAGGGAAATGCGTATTTTGTTAAAAAAAAAACAGAAGTATATTCAACTCTAAAATGAGGCCCATAATGTATAAGACACTTCCTATATTTGTTATACACAGTACACAAAACAGTGATCTGCACTGTTTCTGTAGGACAGAAGTAGAAGCCATCTGATATATTCAGTGTAACTATCCTGTTTCCTCTCTGTCACATATAAAGTGCTGAGCTGAGCAATCTGTGCTGTTTACAAGTCACCATCAGCTGACAGGTTATCCGGGTGTCTGTAGAAACTCCTCTTCCAGTCAGTAGAGGGGGCGATCATACATTTTATTATTTATAGGATATTGGTTAGATACTGCTTGAGTGACTCATCCCAGTTTACTTCTTATGAGGAAGGAGTTTCTCATAAAGCAGAATGCACTGGCGTAAATCTTGTACCTCTAATGATTTCATCACATATACTGATAATTACCACGCCTATAGAAATTCTCTGGATACTGCAAGACAAACATACTTCCAATCTCTCATCTATGCTCAGGCTTCTAACCCCAAATGCCCTTTTAGCACATTTAAATTAGAGATGAGCGGGCTCGGATTTCGCAAATCCGAGCCCACCCGAACAGTGCGGATCCGACGGGCAGTCCAGAAAGCTACCGCGGTGCAACGTTTTGGACTAAAAAGAATATTGTGAGGTGTGAGGTGTTCAGAATAGACTGGAAATTAGTGGAAATGAAATAATCAGAACCCAAAACCCGAAATCAGAACCAAAACCTTTTGTCAGGTGTTTTGGCAAAACAAATCAGAACCCAAAACCTCAAGCTAATCAGAACCCAAATCCCAAAACCCCAAAAGTGGCCGGTGCACACCCTTAATTTAAATCTCTTCTCAATCCTCACACCCTAAACCCTCTGACTACCAACAGTGGCCAGGATATTGCTTTCTATTTCAAGGACAAAATAGATAAGATCAGACTTGAAATGGTATAATTTCCCTCTACAAACAATCAGCTCAATTCCTTTGTAGCACCCTCTGACACTCTCTCTTCATTTGATCCCACAAATGAAGAGGAAGTTTCTACTCTTTTGTTATCTTCCTACTCTACCACCTGTACCATACCCTCACAAATTGGTAGGTCCCTGTCTTCTGTGCACATTCCACCTCTAACTAAAATCTGTAATCTCTCACTCTCTACTAGTATTTTGTCATCACTATTCAAGCATGTAGTGATTACTCCCATTTTGAAAAAATAAATTCTGACCTAAACTCTCTCTCAAATTACCACCCCATCTCCCAGCTCCTGTGCCCCTCCAAGCTTCTTGAGAGAATTGCCTACACACGCCTCACACACTTTCTTACAGCAAACAACCTATTGGATCCTCTTCAGTCAGGCTTTCGCTCTCAACACTCCACAGAGACTGCGCTGACCAAGGTTGTCAATGATTTGATCACAGCAAAAACTGAAGGCCATTACTCTCTTCTAATTCTCCAGGATCTCTCTGCTGCAGTTGACACTGTTGACCACTGTCTTCTCATAAAAGCGCTGCAATCCCTAAGTCTTGAAGGTACTGTCATATCCTCTCATCCTACCTAACTAATCCTCTTTCAGTGTTAATTTCTCTGGATCCACCTCTGCTCCGCTTCCTTTATCAGTTGGAGTACCACAAGGCTCAGTCCTAGGTCCTCTGCTATTCTCTATCTACACCACTTCTCTTGAAAACCTAATAAGCTCCTTTGGATCATCTCTATGTAGATGATACACAAATCTATCTATCCTCTCCTGATCTCTAGCCATCTGTATTGTTTTGTGTTACTGACTGTCTTTCTGCCATTTTATCCTGGGTGTCCTCTCGCCAACTCAAACTCAATCTTTCAAAAACTGAATTAATAATATTCCCACCCAAGAACAGAAGCTTTCTGCCTGACATTTCTATTTCTGTCGATAACATGACCATAAATCCCACCCCGCAAGCTCGTTGCCTAGGTGTAATCCTTGATTCACAACTGTCGTTTATTTCCCATATTGACTCTATATCTAAATCATGTTACGTACATCTAAAGAACATTTCCAGAATACGCACATATCTGACACAAGACACTGCAAAAACCTTAATTCATGCACTCATCATCTCCCGCACCGACTATTGCAATTCCCTCCTTACTGGTCATCTCAAAATCAGACCTGAACTCCTACAATCTATTTTGCATGCCGCGGCTAGATTGATTTTTCTTGCAAACCGCTCTTCCTCTGCTGAGCCACTCTGTCAGTCTCTATATTGGTTGCCTGCTTTTCAACGAATCCAATATAAAATACTTCTACTAACATACAAGGCCATTAACAAAATTGCTCCTACATACATCTCCTCACTTGTCTCACAATATCCCCCAACTCGACACCTCCGTTCTGCACAAGATCTGCATTTCTTTTCAACACTCATCACATACAGGACTGTTTTCGGGCTGCACCCACTTTGTAGAATTCCCTCTAGTCTTCAAACCTTCAAGCTTATGATTTTCTTCAACCAGCATCTTAATCTCCCTAGGTTACCCTATTACCACCCACTACCCAGCTAACACAAGACAACAACCCTCTGACCAACATTGCTGTGTGACTGATCACACAGCCACTCAATATTTTATACCTTTGCAATCTAGCTGGTCAAATGTGCAATATGATGTAGCACATGCCCTTCTGTTTCAAACTCCCATTGTCCCATAAATTGTAAGCTTGCAAGCAGGGCCCTATTACCACTCTGTATGTATTACCCAGCATTGTTTAATTACTGTTTGTTCCCAATTGTAAATCTGTTGGCGCTAAATAAATAAATATTGATGATGATGATGATGATATTATAGTAATGTACAGTCATGGCCAAAAGTTTTGAGAATTACACAAATATTATGCTGCCTCCGTTATTGTAATGGCAATTTGTTTATACTCTAGAATGTCATGAAGATTGATCAGATGAATTCCAATTAATTTCAAAGTCCTTTTGTGTCATGACAATGAAATTTATTCCAAAAACGACATTTTCACTGCATTTCAGCCCTGCCACAAAAGAACAAGCTGACTTCAGGTCAGTGATTCTCTCATTAACACAGGTGAGAGTTTTGACGAGGACAAGGCTGGAGATCACTCTGCTATGCTGATTGAGTTAGAATAACAGACTGGAAGCTTTAAAAGCAGGGTGGTTCTTGCAATCATTGATTTTCCTCTGTTATCCATGGATACCTGCAAGGAAACACGTGCAGTCATCATTACTTTGCACAAAAAGGGCTTCCCAGGCAAGGATATTGCTGCTAGTAAGATTGCACCTAAATCAACCATTTGTCTGATCTTCAAGAACTTTAATGAGACAGGTTCATTAATTGTGAAGAAGGTTTCCGGGTGCCCAAGTACGATCATCAAGCACCAGGATCATCTCCTAAAGTTGATTCAGCTGCGGGATCAGGGCACCACCAATGCAGAGCTTGCTCAGGAATGGCAGAAGGCAGGTGTAAGTGCATCTGCACACACAGTGAAGACCTTTGGAGGATGGCCTGGTGTCAAGAAGGCCAGAAAAAGCCACTTCTCTCCAGGAAAAACATCAGGGACAGACTGATATTTTGCAAAATTTACAGGGATTGGACTGCTAAGGACTGGGGTAAAGTAATTTTCTCTGATGAATTCCTTTTCAGATTGTTTGTGGCATCTGGAAATGCTTGTCTGGAGAAGGAAAGGTGAGCGCTTCCATCAGTCCTGTGTCATGCCAACAGTAAAGGATCCTGAGACTATTCATGTGTGGGGTTGCTTCTCAGCCAAGGGAGTGGGCTCACTCACAATTTTGCCTAAGAATACAGCCATGAATAAAGAATGGTACCAAACCATCCACTAAGAGCAACTTCTCCCAACCATCCAAGAACAGTTTGGTGATGAACAATGCCTTTTCCAGCATGATGGACTATATTGTCATTAATCAAAAGTGATAACTAAGTGGCTTGGGGATCAAAATATCGAAATTTTGGGTCCATGGCCAGGAAACTCCCCAGACCTTAATCCCATTATGAACTTGTGGTCAATCCTCAAGAGGCAGGTGGACAAGCAAAAACCCACAAATTCTGACAAATTCCTAGCATTGATTAGATAAGAATGGGCAGCCATCAGTCAGTATGTGGCCCAGAAGTTGATTGACAGCATGCCCGGGTCAATTGCAGAGGTCTTCAAAAAAAAAGGGTCAACACTGCAAATATTGACTCTTTCTATAAACGTAATGTAATTGTCAATAAAAGCCTTTGACACTCATGAAATGCTTGTAATGTTACTTCAGTATGCCATAGCAACATCTGACAAAAAGGTCTAAAAACACTGAAGCAGCAAAACCAATACTTTTGTCATTCTCAAAAGTTTTGGGAATGACTGTACTCTGCTCTGTGTTTGATTATTTGTTGGTGAATATCTTTGACACCTCTTCACCGATTGGGATGATACCAACGCGAGGTAGTCCAGTTGGATCCTGGCCAGGATTTCTTGTGGGTTTAGGGACCCTGTCCGACCTCCTGTTGGTGTACCCTGGGCTGAACTTTGACCCAGGCAGCCTGTTCCAATTGATAGATTTGGATGACATTTTATATAAAAACAAAAACGACACTGCTAGGACATCTAATGGGTGTGTTGGAAGAGCTGCTAAGCTGCTAATTATTTTTAAAATGTTGATAGTTAGATCTAACTCAATGATAACTTAATAACTTGAAGATTTAAATCCAGGCAACACCAATCAGTTTTATTATAAATCAGTACAAACTAAAAACTAGAACTAGAGGTAAATTGATTGACACTGGCTGGGAATACGGGGAGGTATTAGTTACACATATTGCCAGACAGGGAGAACATTTTCTATACTTCTACAGATATTCTGAATGGCTTAAGAGCTGTTACTCTCCTGTATAACATCAAACGAGGGGAGCATCTATAACATTCTGGTATTTTGGGTCCAGCATGATCCACATTAATACCACTTAGTATAATTTATAGGAAAATCTTAAACAATTCCTATTTCCTAAAACTTATTCAAAGAATGTATCAGAGACGAAAATACCATATGAATATCACTTGTCATTATAAAGAATATAAATAAGTTTGGTTATATATCCAGCAACAATTATGAAATGTTTAAACTACTGTACAAATCCTACTCTAATATCTACATAAATGAGAATATCCAAATAAAGTATGTGGGATTGAATAAACCAAAAGAGGAGATACACAACCAAAATTATAAGGACAGCTGCATATCAAATGAACTGATTCTATCTGAATCTTCTAATACATATAAAGAATCTTCCTTTATATCCCTTTGGATATTAACCCCAAACACTCACAGGCATAGTTCAAAGAAATATTGGGGATTTTTTGATTTTCATTATCACTTAGTCGCTGTAACTTATAAATATTTGTTAATAATCTGCAAGAAAGCATTTCATTTAAATCTGATGCTTCTTTCAAACCTCCCGGATTAGCGAGGTTAATTGGCGTATCTAGCTAACATCCGGTCTACATAGTTTTTTATATCTGTCACCTCTTCTTACTGTATTTTTGATGAGCTCTACACCACAAACTGATAGACTTCTAACATTTGCTCCATGATGTACATTGAAGTGACGGGGACCAATATGATTTTCTTTCTTATTTAAGATATTGCATCTGTGTCCTAAAAACCTGGATTTTAAAGGTCTTGTTGTCGTACCCACATATAGCAAATTGCAACTACATTTTAGAACATAGATTACATAACATGTGTTGCAATTAATAAACTCTGTGAATTTATTACTTATATGGGTACATCTGAAACTCCCACATTTGAAAGAGCCATCAGGTATCCTTGGAAGTCTATCAGACAACTTACCCTGTTGTGAATTATCTACTTGACTGCACTTCAACCAACTTGGAGCTAGAGATTTTTTTAAATAATCCCTTTCTTAAAATCAACCATTGTGTAGAAAGTTTCTCAATGTTAAATTGTGTTGGAGAATGGGATAATGTTTCGTTATCACCTTCTTAATCTTCCATGACATTTTGTTGTTTTTAGAAATAAATGCTATGTTTAAAAAATCGAATTTGTCCTCCCATGTTGTACCTGAATCTGCCCTAACTGTCACCCTTAAAATTCTACTCTTATCCATCTTGGATACTTTCATACAGGCACCATCAAGTATTTCTTTCGGGTATCCCCTTTTTGAAAGTTATTTAATGTTTTGCTTGTGAGCTAAACACATCCTCATAGGTACAATTATTTTTAAGGTACATAAGTTGCCCTTTCTGTATGTTATTTCTCCATATTTTGTGATGTGCACTTTCATAGCGGAGATAAATAGTTGAGGTTTGCGTAACTCGTACGATCTGGGTCCCCATGGCCGTTCCCATTACTAATAATAATAATACTCGAGATGAAAAATAAAATAGTTATATGATAAAGTAAATTGCATAGGCTTAACAATGAAATCACAATGAGTCTCAAACAGGAAAGGGATTTTGGATAATATGTTCTCTATCACAACCCTTTTTATGTGGTATATTACTATCAAAAGATGCTGTATCTAACGGCGTAAGGATCCTTTTATTATATTTTGTTTAATAAATTCAAAAGATAATTTGAGTCAGGAATATAAGATTTTAATTTCACCACATGTGGCTGTAAAATGTGTTAACATACAAAAGAAGCGAGGATGTGAAATTCATTTTGTTCAGTTGTCTATAGGCTTTTTTTTTATAATAAATAAGATCTTGGACAACAATGTCACTCTCTTGTCTGCTGCCCTGATAACTAATGAGGAATCTAATTTCTATCTCTTTAGGGCTCTACATTCAGAGATGGTTAGTTTAGAATATTTATTTTGTGTTTTCTGCATACAGTTTCTTAAAGCTCTCCATTGTAAGTTGAAATAAACAATCTATGTATTTACCTTTTACTGATGTAGGAAAAATCAGTTTTAATTTTGATTTTCTTATCTACTGTTGTATCTACTTTGGAATTGAACTATCGAAAATGAATACTTCTTCTTCTTCTCCCATTAGGCAAATTTCTTTGCTAACATCTTCCAAAATATTTAAAGTATATACAGTATATCCTCAATAGCTAACACATTGGGGAAGAGTTCCTCATTGATCTTTCTAAGGAATTTTTTGGCAAAACTCTTTTTATGATACAAAGTTCCAGTACACTGATTTAATTCCACTGAAAGTTCAGATAAATTGGGTTCCGCTGTCGGTGCAAAATGCAGATTATTTTTGCTAAATGTGAGAAATGAGAATGGTCAAAAGTTTTAGAGGACAGATTGAAAATACCTCTGACATTTACGACACTTTTATGTTTCTGACCTGATTAATGCCCCCCTATTATTCCTCTAACATGTCTTGTGTTCTTTTGTTGTCCCTACTGATTGAGTGTTTGATAGGGGTTTGGGTGAAAAAATAATTTTGTTTCCTGGTGGTGACTCTGCTCTAAATAAAAATCCTTATTTCTCCTTTGTTGATTGGAAAATTTCTAAAGTTTTTTTGACTTGCTCCTAATATTGTATCCAGTATAAACTCATCATAACCTTTAATATAGGGAGTAAAAACTTTAAATGTACTCATTTCTGGGGGCGTTCCTCTAGATCTGATCCACTTATTGTCAGTGAATCTGTTTTTCTTGGCGGAATGGGGGATTTTTACTTTGATCTCTAGATGAGGATTTTCCTCTCTTAAACCGGAGAATTGTTCTTACTGTATCTAATATATAATCCTTTTGATCTCTGTTTATTTTTTTTATTTTTTGATTGAAATAACTTCATTTTCATATTCCTCCAGCCTTTAATTAATAATCCTATTTTATAAATCAAATAATTCATTGTATTTAAAAGGTTCCAGTTCTACTTTTGGCTTATCAATTTCATTTTCAGAGTGTGCACTGTCCCAGCATCCCATATATGGAGAAGATCTCAGAGTGTGCACTGTCCCAGCATCCAAGATATGTAGAAGATCTCAGAGTGCGCTCTGTTCCAGCATCCCAGATATGTAGAAGATCTCAGAGTGTGCACTGTTCCAGCATCTCAGATATGTAGAAGATTACAGAGTGTGCACTGTCCCAGCATCCTACATATGGGGAAGATCTCAGAGTGTGCACTGTACCAGCATCGTACATATGGGGAAGATCTCAGAGTGTGCGCTGTACCAACATCCTACATATGGGGAAGATCTCAGAGTGTGCACTGTCCCAGCATCTTACATATGGGGAAGATCTCAGAGTGTGCACTGTCCCAGAATCCTTCATTTGGGGATTTATTCAGAGTGTGCACTGTACCAGCATCCTAGATATAGGGAAGATTTCAGAGTGTGCACTGTCCCAGCATCCTACATATGGGGAAGATCTCAGAGTGTGCACTGTCCCAGCATCCTACATATAAGGAAGATCTCAGAGTCTGCGCTGTCCCAGCATCCTACATATGGGGAAGATCTCAGAGTGTGCACTGTACCAGCATCCTACATATGGGGAAGATCTCAGTGTGTGCACTGTCCCAGCATCCTACATATGGGGAAGATCTCAGAGTGTGCACTGTCCCAGCATCCTACATATGGGGAAGATCTCAGAGTGTGCACTGTCCCAGCATCCTACATATAAGGAAGATCTCAGAGTGTGCACTGTCCCAGCATCCTACATATGGGGAAGATCTCAGAGTGTGCACTGTACCAGCATCCTACATATGGGGAAGATCTCAGTGTGTGCACTGTCCCAGCATCCTACATATGGGGAAGATCTCAGAGTGTGCACTGTCCCAGCATCCTACATATGGGGAAGATCTCAGAGTGTGCACTGTCCAAGCATCTTACATATGGGAAAGATCTCAGAGTGTGCACTGTCCCAGCATCCTACATATGGGGAAGATCTCAGAGTGTGCACTATCCCAGCATCCTACATATGGGGAAGATCTCAGAGTGTGCACTGTCCCAGCATCCTACATATGGGGAAGATCTCAGAGTGTGCACTGTCCCAGCATCCTACATATGGGGAAGATCTCAGAGTGTGCACTGTACCAACATCCTACATAAGGGGACGATCTCAGAGTGTGCACTGTACCAACATCCTACATATAGGGAAGATCTCAGAGTGTGCATTTCCCAGCATCCTACATAAGGGGAAGATCTCAGATTGTGCACTGCACCAGCATCACAGATATGGATTAGTCCTACTAGAGATTGTACATTATTTCTTAAAATGTCAATGCAGGTAAGTGGGACCAGTCATAATGAGCATCCAAGACAGAGTACCATATTGCATTGAAAGCATTTGTTACCACACTACATCTGTCTGTTTAGCTGAGAATGGTACACAGAGAGAAGTGGAGTTGAAATCCCAACTCTTGCAGAAGGCCATCCATGAACTGGAGCTTTCAGTCCAAGATGATCTCAAAATAAAGTCTGTACAACCAGAAGACCTCTTTCCCTACAGTCACAAGATGTCTTTAGTGAATATCTGAGAGAGTTGGAATGCTCATGTAATTTTTTTGAAGGCCATCAGCTATATGCTATATGCTCTATATTGCACAGGGATCTGGGGAGTTACACTGTCACTAATAATGATGAAGATCCTGAGTGGATGGCATTTATAATAGAATTCCAGAGTGACCAACATTACTTATGAATGTCCTGACTGGACCGCATTAATATTAGAGGTCCCGAGTGGATGGCCTTAAAGAAAGCAGTCCTGAATGGATGGCATCTGTGATGGCAATTTTAAAGATCCCGTTTCTCAGTTCTTGTCACCTGTAACTTAGCTGTCTACCACCTGGTTTATACCTGGTCACTGGATTAGTCCTCAGAGTTCAACCTCCAGCCTCCCCTCTACTGCAGTTACATATGATGTGGATACTTGTATTGACACCAAGATAAGTATATATAAGTCAGGAAAACCTGGCATTCATTTAAATCAAACAAGATCACACAATAATGAGGCATAAGATGAACAAACACAACAGGCGCTCAGTCAGATGCAGCTAGACCCCACCCTTCAAGCAATACACCCAAATGCTAATACGACTTAAAAGTAATTCAAAAATAGGGTGATATCAAAACGCTTCTGGTTCCACTATAAATAGGTCATGAATAAACTATAATATCATAGTTCAATCAAGTGCTCGGGAACCAGGCGCTGTGAGAGCGTCACAAGAGGCAGCTACACAGGAGGCCGGCGCCCCTCCCTGTGTAGAAGAGAAAACACAGAGACAGCACCTGAAAGGAACATTGCGATTATACGAGATTGTGGAATTATGTTGTGTTCATGTTTTTGCATTCAATTTAAATGCCTGTCATGCCCTGTGAGGATTGGATAGCATTTATGATTCTATGGTTTTAAGACTTTGCTTGAACTATAATATTATAGTTTATTCTGTCGAAGTCAGCAAATTGGATAAAGTCATTTCAATTAAAGTCTAGCAAACTTGGTTGTCTTTGTCTGAAAAGATGCGTACGGTACGCTACGACGTACAAGGGCACGCTACGGCGTGAAAGGGCATACGCATCCACTACACGTGGCAACAACAGTAATTGGTCTTTTACCATACATTCGCACAAACACGCATACTTATAAAATAGTACACATTAATGGTAGTTGCAACACATAGTCAGTTATGTCGAAATATAGTAGTATTTATATGTTATATCAGAGTTACATGCATATTAGTGAAATACACGGAACGGGTTAAAGGAATAACATCATGAGTGGTATCATAATGAACCTTATTACATATCCTACTGTTTGGTTCACTCTGCGAGGGAATCGCAGAGTGCATACACAAGTTATGAATGATAGGGAATTATGAACTACTTAAGACTAAGGAATCCTGGCGGGAAGAGCCGAGCATACCCCCTGGAGAGATGACCCCCTCCTTTGGATTCCTTAGGATGAACCAGCCAATGATTGACAACCCCTTGGGCCTTCCTGAGACCTGGACCAATAGATGCAAGCTATACCATCTTCATTGTATTACTGTATTTGATTGTGTATATAAGCAGCAGCTTGTGATCCAGGGTGCAGACATCTTGTCCCCAGACTTCAGGATTGAATGACTGCACTGGATCCAGAGCGCCTGCGATAAGTAACGGCTGTATTTACTATTACTTCGCTTGAGCATATTATTCCACTTATTGCGAATAAATATTTGTGCTTTGGAAACACAAATCGAGGTTCGACAATCGTTATTGGTTAGCGACAATACGCACATAACAATTCCTGACCAATTTATAGTGGAACCAGAAGCACGTTGATATCATCCTATTTTTGAATTACTTTTAAGATCACAATTCTGCACATTATAACACATATATTGAACAGAGGGATACAAGGTGGCAAGTTACCCCATGACCGTCGGGGTTGTCTACTCCCTGATGCAGTCCTATTGCAGTAGACTTACTGCTAGTCTCCTACTGCGTATAGAGCTACACTGTCATCCCATCTTCTGGCGGGCACACAAAGGATTACGATCCAAGGGGCTACAGTTTAACTTGACTCTTTGTAGCAGACCTCCCAGACCTTCAATTTAGGTACAGACTTTCCTCGATCAGTTCATGTAGAACTGTAACACAGACAGTACTGTTAGATCCTCACCACTTTGGTCCCTGTATATTGACTTTTTAAATCCATTGTAATTCCTACACTGTCATATCCAGAAGGAGAGCGAAGGAAGATACCTAAACCAAAGAGGTTGATTGTACCCATCAAGAGTGGAACAGCCCTTATAGGTAAGCCCAGTCAAAGATGCAGTTGACACCCCTCCCCCCTGTGTTGAATGGCTCCAACTAGTTGAAATGTAGACTTTTGGGGGTAAATTTATCAAGCTGCGGGTTTGAAAAAGTGGAGATGTTGCCTATAGCAACCAATCAGTTTCTAGTTATCATTTATTTAGTACACTCTACAAAATGACAACTAGAATCTGATTGGTTGCTATAGGCAAAATCTCCACTTTTTCAAACCTGCAGCTTGATACATTTACCCCTTGGTATCAGAGAGTACTGCGTTGCTTTAGTGGGTGTACATGAATGAGAATAATGATGTTCAAGGGGGCACTCTATGATTTTACCCCTTACGTGACTTTTGGTAGTCTCAGGAGCTGCAGAGGGCCCCTTTTTTCTGGTAATTGTGACTGGTTAGTTCAAGTGTTGCACCCCCATTCATCCCCATAGAATTAACTGACAGTTCTTCGTCAACAACATTCAACAAAATAAGATTATGTGTAGACATAACAGTGTTTAAGTAACTCAAAGGAAGTGTCACTGACGTTCTTCCTGAAGAGAACAGAAGTTAAAAGCAGGATAACCTTTATTGCAGTATGCCAGGTATCACGGTCTCATCACAGGTCTTGAACAGATGGAATTATCATCATCATCATCATTTATTTATATAGCGCCAACATATTCCGTAGCGTTTTACAATTGGGAATTATTTATAAAGGTCCTGAGTGGATGTCACTAATAATAAAATTATTGAGTGGATGACATTATGATAAAAGTCCAAAGTGGGTAGCAATGATTCTGAAAATATTGATTTGATGGCATTAATAATGAAGGTCCTACGTGGTTGGCATCAATGATGTAGTTCCTGAGTGAAATCAACTATTGATGAAAGTCCTGAGTGGACGGCATTATAAATACAGGTTGTGAATGGATGGAACTAATGATAGAAGACTTGAGCTGATAGCACTAAGGATAGAGGTCCTGAGTGGATCAAGCTCCCAAATGGATGGAGTTAATAACAAAGGTACTATATTTGACATTCACAATTGTGGTCACATTGTGGATGGCATTACCGGTAGAGGTTCTGAACAAATGGATTTAATGATGAATGTATTACGTGGTTGTCATTGATGATGAAGGTCCTGGGCAGATTACATTAATGATAGAGGTCCTGGGAGGTTGGCATTGATGATGAAGGTCCTGGGCAGATTACATTAATGATAGAGGTCCTGGGAGGTTGGCATTGATGATGAAGGTCCTGGGCAGATTACATTAATGATAGAGGTCCTGGGAGGTTGGCATTGATGATGAAGGTCCTGGGCAGATTACATTAATGATAGAGGTCCTGGGAGGTTGGCATTGATGATGAAGGTCCAGAAAGAATATAATTAATAATGAAGATACTGAGACAATGGAATGAATGATAGATGTTATGGATGTATGAGATTATTAATAGAGGTCCTGAGTGGGATGAATTAATCATGGAGTTAATAACTAAAGAAATAAAACTCATGAGCAAACATGGCTGCTGGCAGATTATAGATCCTGGTTGTCTATGTGCTGGTACAAATATAAAGACATTGTTGGCACTGTGAAGTTTCATGAAATCTTCTTTTCACAAATGTACTGAAACCTTCGAGAGCAGCGGTCATCATTCCACCCGTCATTTTTTATCTGAGCACAGTCCTCAATTTCTGTAATGTAATAACTGAACCAGTTATCTGGCTGATTCTCAAGCCAGAACCTGTAATAAACAACAAAGACTTGTTATGTTTCTCACACTGACAGACATAGATGCCCCATGTTCCGAATCTCACTGGCTGGAAAGGCCAAGTGGAGGCAGCAAAATAAATTAAAATGCTGGAGCTTCTAAATCATTCCCAATAACACACATCTGTTATTACCAAATTTATCTGCCTAGTACTAGTCCATTATCCTGCCTCATACAACACATTCTATAATACTCCATTATCCTGCCTCATACGACACATTCTATAATACTCCATTATCCTGCCTCATACGACACATTCTATAATACTCCATTATCCTGCCTCATACGACACATTCTATAATACTCCATTATCCTGCCTCATACGACACATTCTATAATACTCCATTATCCTGCCTCATACGACACATTCTATAATACTCCATTATCCTGCCTCATACGACACATTCTATAATACTCCATTATCCTGCCTCATACGACACATTCTATAATACTCCATTATCCTGCCTCATACGACACATTCTATAATACTCCATTATCCTGCCTCATACGACACATTCTATAATACTCCATTATCCTGCCTCATACGACACATTCTATAATACTCCATTATCCTGCCTCATACGACACATTCTATAATACTCCATTATCCTGCCTCATACGACACATTCTATAATACTCCATTATCCTGCCTCATACTACACATTCTATAATACTCCATTATCCTGCCTCATACTACACATTCTATAATACTCCATTATCCTGCCTCATACTACACATTCTATAATACTCCATTATCCTGCCTCATACTACACATTCTATAATACTCCATTATCCTGCCTCATACTACACATTCTATAATACTCCATTATCCTGCCTCATACTACACATTCTATAATACTCCATTATCCTGCCTCATACTACACATTCTATAATACTGCATTATCCTGCCTCATACTACACATTCTATAATACTGCATTATCCTGCCTCATACTACACATTCCATAATACTGCATTATCCTGCCTCATACTACACATTCTATAATACTCCATTATTCTACCTCATACTACACATTCTATAATACCCCATTATCCTGCCTCATACTACACATTCTATAATACTCCATTATCCTGCGTCATACTACACATTCTATAATAATCCATTATCCTGCCTCATACTACACATTCTATAATACTCCATTATCCTGCCTCATACTACACATTCTATAATATTATATTATCCTCCCTGATACTACACATTCTATAATACTCCATTATCCTGCCTCATACTACACTTTCTATAATATTATATTATCCTCCCTGATAGTACATATTCTATAATTCTGCATTATGCTGCCTCATACAACATATTCTATAATACTCTATTATTCTGCAGGGAGATTAAGAGGGTGGTTGACTAATATTCTAATCTTCCATGAAGTGGTGGGTTTTCAGAGGGCGCTTGAAGGTTTTAAGACTAGAGGAAGTCACATTGTGTGAGGACAAGTGTAGACAAGTGAGGAGATGTATTTTGGTGCAGTTTTGATAATGGCCTTGTATATTAGTAGATATGGTTTATATTATTTTTGGTAAAAATAGGCAACAAATGTAGAGACTGACAGACCATATCAACAGTGGAAGATCTTTATGCAAGGAAAATCAATCTAGCGCCTGCTTACAAAATAGATTGCTGGAGTGAGAGTCTGATTTTGAGAAGACCAGTAAGAAGGGAATTGCAACAGTCGATGAGGGAGATGATGAGTGCATGAATTAAAGTTTTTGCAGTGTCTTTTGTGAGATATGTACGTATACTGGAAATGTTTATTTGATGTGCGGAATAGGATATATATATATATATATATATATATATATATATATATATATATATATATATATATATATATTTTGGTGGTATTTATTGTCATATTGTCAGCAGAAACAGAAGTGTCAGGTAGTCAACTTCTGTTAAATGGTGGGAATATTATTAACTCTGTTTTTAAAAAAATTGAGTTTGAGGTTGTGATAAGACATTCAAATTGAAATGACAGAAAGACAATCAGTAAAGCGGGACAACACAGATGGTGTGAGATCGGGAGAGGATAGAAAATTAGGGTAACATCTGCATAGAGATTATATTAAAACCTTAGAAGCAGATTAGCTTTCCAGGAGAAGTGATATAGAGAAAAACAGAGAACCTAGGACTGAGTCTTGAGGTACTCCAACTGACAGAGAAAGCAGACAGTTGGTGGATTCAGAGAAACAAACAATGAATGAGTGATTAGATAGATAGGATGAGATGAAATAATACAGTTCAGGGTAAAACAGGTCTCTTTTTATACAGATTTGGACACTAACTTGGCAGCAGGTGATCTGGCCTTCTGCCCCTTTAACCAATCCAGAATGGTTCCTGCAGTCTGCATGTAAATCAGTCTGAAAGGGTTTACAACTTGTAACATTGAAGCTAGTAGCAGGGGGGGTGAACTTACCCGCTGTCCACGAGCTGCCAGGTAGAGGGGGTTTCAGACCACTCTCCTCCCCAGGTGCTGGTATGTCTGAGGCAGGAGATTTATCTTATAAATCTTTTGCCTAGAACCACCTCCAGGTACCCTGGAAGGGATCTGGCTTTCCCTCCTGGCTGAAAACAATACCAAGGGTAAAGCAGACAGATCCTGGGGCAGCTGTTCTTGCCCTGCTGCTACCTGAAGCTCTTTCTGCTCCAGTATTTGGCTCAGCCTCCTGGGACCCCCAGGAGGTGTTGCAACTCCTGCATCTATTTGATTCCAGGGGGCTGTTTTTTAAGTTCCTCCAGCAGCCACGGAAGTTGACTGCCAGCGGGTGAAGTTTCCAGGGCTGATCCCACAGCCCCCGCTGCAGAGCCCTAATGAGCCGTAACGAGGGCTGTACAGCCAGTTCAGCCGCCCAGGGTTCAAGGCCTCCTATTATTACACAAGTCACAACCTCAGGCACACAACTGGGACTGAGGCAGAGCCCACACTGGCAGATCACTATATAAGCAGCGAGTGGGGGGGGAAGCCAAATTGCAGAGGCGCTCCTTCTGCTATTGACACCACATAGGGACATTAAGGAGCTCCTGTGCAGTGCAGCACAAGATGCTCATACCTGGGTCCAGTCTAGCCGCCCAGTTACCCTCCCCAAGGATCAAGATGCCCTTTCCCCGTGGTTAGCCCAGCAAGCTGCTGCCTTATTACTGTGAGTGCTCAGCTGAGGACCCACCGCCTCCTGGACAGCCCACCAGCTTCTCCTCCATTTTACACCTGACTATAAACCAGCCATCTAGGTAAGTAATACTCAGCATGTGTTCCTTTCCCCGTCTCCCACTCTGCCCGTGAATCTCTTTCTCCAGATTCTCTGTCTTCCCCTCAGCTTGTGTCTCTCTCTCTTCCCCTCCTTCCCTTCCTTTTGTCTCTACCTCAGCATGTCAGTCTCTCAGTCCATCCTCACAGGCTACTAATTTAATGTGGCTAGGGGCTATTAATGTATTGGTAATGGCTATTAACTTAATAAAGGTAGGGGCTATTAATTTACCAGAAGGGCTATAAATCTAATGGGGCTAGGGTTTATTACTTAATTAATAGTGGGGCTTTATAATTTATTGGTGGGGCTATTCATTTAATGGGGGTTGGATCTATTAAGTTAAGAGGAGTAGGGGCCGCTAATTTATTGCTGGTCACTGTTTTATTTATAATGGCTATTAATTTATTGGTGGGGCTAATATTTTACTTGTAGGATGATTGTGGTGGTGGGGGCTATTAATTTATTACTGGGGAGTTTTGGGTTCTTGTAGTTAAATGTGGGACAGTGTTGAGGTAGAAGAAGGACTATTTGTGTAATATGAGGGCTATTAATCTAATGTCGGGGCTAATAAGAGGGTAAATATGCCTTTATATAGTAAAATAAAGATGTGAATAATATTAATTTAGTTTTGCGAAGGAGACTGGAATATTAAACATAAGAGGTTGGCTACTTCTTATCCAGTAGTGCACTCCTTGGGAGGCAGCATCTACCACCACCAAAATTGGTGCGGGGCGCCAGTGGTCTACCTCGCACAGGGCATTAGAATCTCTAGTAACAGATCTGCCCCCTGGATCATCGGGGACAGGTGAGTGCATTTTATTCTTTTATACACATTAAACACACATTTAGCCAACACTTTACACATTGCATACACATTTTTACATTCCTGGTGCAGCACACTGGTTACCTACCTGCGCTGCATTGCATTTATTAAACACACTTCATTCGTTAATATAACCTTAAACAATGTACATTTTCACACTATGTTGCACAGTCACACTCCCGGGAGATAATCATTTCGGCACTGGATACCGGTTAACTACCAGAGCTGCCTGTACATTAAATATATGTATTCATTAATTAAAAAAAAACAAAAAAAAACCAATTCCACACCCCCCACCACCTAGCGCAGGGGTCTGACTCCTTCACTTTTGTAGCATTGGGTATTTATTCCCCAGCACCGAAGCACATATCTGAAAACACATTTTCATTTGATGAAATACATTCAAAGATTTGCTTATGCACATGGCGCCTAGCGCCGGTGATTTAAAATCTCTGATGCTGGGTATTAACCAGTGGTCGACCACTGGCGACAAGTATGCACTTCAAATAGAGGGGGGATCTTCGGCACAGTTACAAGACGGTAGGAGCCAAGGGTGGCAGAGTGAGTGATAGAGAGGACAGGTGGGGGAGGCAAATCTCCCGAGAACAGATATCAATGTGGATAGAGTCAATCTTGTCTTTGAAGTAGGTGGCAAAGTCAAGAGCGGAGATGAATGATGGGGGAGGAGGTGGGGAGGACACAGTAGAAAATTAATAGTAGCAAAGAGGCGTCAGGGTGTGTTGGACAGGACGAGATGAGGGATGTGAAATAGGTTTGTTTGGAAAGAGAGAGGGCAGAATGAATTTATAGTGGATTAAGTCAGCAATGGAGCGAGATTTCCTAGATTGGCGTTCAGAGGAGCAGGAGGGCTTTTGAAGGAGACGAGTAAGAGGGGAGGGCCAAGGTTGAGGATGAAATAGGCGGAGACGGAATGACATGCACATTTCTGTCCGAAGGCTTATTAAATAGAGTAAGATCCAATGAGGAAACAGGCTGGAAAGGAAGATCACATCCCACTCACCTTTGGTGCCAATGAGAATTTGTTATTGATCATGAACATTACACATGGGATGTAATTAAATCAACATCTTACTTTGGTGTAGTCTCATAGGACGTCCCATCCACCCATTTCCAGCTGCCGTCCATATCTGTCAGACCGATCCATGTGGTGATCCCCTGGGTCAGCTGAATAACATAATCCTTCACCAAAGCAGAAAAAGAGATCATTGCATTGATCAATACACATCTAACTGTTGTCTATATACTTGTCCAACCGGACACACAAGTTGTTCTCCTAACTGTGACTACAGTGCCCACATATATACTTATACACCCATCTCTGAGCTATGTGTACCCACATTTACTTATACACCCATCTCTGGGCTATGTGTACCCACATTTACTTATACACCCATCTCTGGGCTATGTGCACCCACATTTACTTATACACCCATCTCTGTACTATGTACACCCACATTTACTTATACACCCATCTCTGTACTATGTACACCCACATTTACTTATACACCCATCTCTGGACTATGTGCACCCACATTTACTTATACACCCATCTCTGGACTAAGTGCACCCATATTTACTTATACACCCATCTCTGTGCTCTGTGCATCCACATTTACTTATACACCCATTTCTACTCTGTGTACCCACATTTACTTATACACCCATCTCTGGACTATGTGTACCCACATTTACTTATACACCCATCTCTGTACTCTGTGTACCCACATTTACTTATACACCCATCTCTGGGCTATGTGCACCCACAGTTACTTATACACCCATCTCTGGTCTATGTGTACCCACATTTACTTATACACCCATCTCTGTATTCTGTGTACCCACATTTACTTATACACCCATCTCTGTACTATGTACACCCACATTTACTTATACACCCATCTCTGGTCTATGTGTACCCACATTTACTTATACACCCATCTCTGTACTCTGTGTACCCACATTTACTTATACACCCATCTCTGTACTATGTGTGCCCACATTTACTTATACACCCATCTCTGTACTATGTGTGCCCACATTTACTTATACACCCATCTCTGTACTATGTGTGCCCACATTTACTTATACACCCATCTCTGTACTCTGTGTACCCACATTCACTTATACACCCATCTCTGAACTATGTGCACCCACATTTACTTATACACCCATCTCTGGTCTATGTACACCCACATTTACTTATACACCCATCTCTGTACTATATGTACCCACATTTACTTATACACCCATCTCTGTACTATGTGCACCCACATTCACGCATACACCCATCTCTGTACTATGTGCACCCACATTTACTTATACACCCATCTCTGTACTATGTACACCCACATTTACTTATACACCCATCTCTGTACTATGTGTACCCACATTTACTTATACAGATACATTTAGCTACACTCGCACACTTTGTACACAACACTTCTCCCCCATATCTAGGGATGATCCAGTAATCTGCAGGTGCCCCTCACTCTCCCCCATACCTAGATATCTCCAGCTCTCCTAGGATGATCCATCCTTACTCACCTGCTCCTTAGCATTGTTTATTACGACCAGATGCGACTTCATATCTTCACAGTCTTTCTTGGCGTCAGGCCATTGACGGGATTTTTGGGACACATAGTAGCAGCTCAATGCATTATGTTTCCAGTCAAGGCTGCAGAGAGGGTCCTGAGTACCTGCAGGAATTGATTATGGTTTAAGATGAATTCTAGAAAATGGTCGGTGGTTAGATTGAGAACATTTCTGACATGTTACAATCATCCAAATGGAACATGTGGCTGCAATTACAGGAAGCAAATTAATTTCTTGTCTTTTAGAGACTTTGAAAATGATTGCAGCTTAGCACTTCTAGTTAAGCTCATAGGAAGGAAGAGAGACCTACATAATTCTCCTGCCTTCTTTCCTTTCTATCCGATGGAAAGACAGGAGAAGTTGTACTGTGCAGTTGTCTATACACACAATGTAGGAAAAGATACTGTGAATTAGGCCCAGAATACAGCACAAGAGGAGTAACACTGTGCAGTTGCCATTACATACAGAATAAGAACAGATACTGAGAATACACCCAGAATACAGAATAGAGAAGAAGAACTGTGCATCTCATCATTACAAAGAGATAAGCAGTGACGTTCCCAGATGGTTAGGACTGTGGGATTGTTGTGGGGAATCAGGGACATTGATCACATATTAGGTGATATCATGTGATGGGGATAAGAAATGAGGACACTAGAGGTGACTGGAGACAATGGTTGGATCTGGATGTTTGGGTGTTGTTGGGAAATAGGTTTGGTGGGTAAGTGCTCTGGTGGGTGGCTTAGTATGAACTCACCATTTTCTTTTCGGATCTCTTCTCTCAATTTTCCAATAGCATTTAATATCCTCTGAACATCGCTCTGAAGTGACCCTGTAATATGGAGAATACCGGTTACTTACAGTCCCCAGCAGATATTTATCTGACCCCTCATAGTAATTCCAGATAACCAAACAATCTTTATATCTGTGTGTTGTCCCCTATTCTCTCCCCCACCCCATCTCCATAAGACTCAGCAATCACTATCTCAGATCTAGCAGTGCCACATTAATACCTCATATTACCCATGTCCCGGTCACCAGGCTACGGGGCAGGGGTGATTTATAGGGGCTCAGGGACCTGGGACCACTTAACAAAAATATTTAATACTCTAATAAATGTAATTTTATAGATAACTACTTATAAGAGACCCAGTTACATCTGACATCAGAAATCTACTCCCCTCCCCCCCCCCCACATTCTTTACTACAACTAGTATGAAGACTGAATATAGAGAAATTTATATATAAATATATCACAAACATCACTCCCAAGCTGTGTGGGTGTGTTTATGTGTGCCAAAAAATAAAAAAACACAATTGCCAACATGCCATTCTACACAATCAGTTGCAAGGAAAGAATCAGAAATGACACAAATCCCTTAGGGAGGGTCTAGCCACGAGTACTCTGTGTAATCCTGACCTGTCTAGTAGTGTACTCATAAAGAAGCCTCCTTCCAGCACTTCAGCAGATGTGTGGATGAGCAGCCTAAGTGTAGCCGATGATGCACCAATTGAGGATGCCACTTTGGAATTGTAACAGAATGAGGAGGATATTTGTGTAGCCAACGAGGGCGCTAATGAGGATGTTGATGAGGATGATGTTGTTTGTGTAAGTCCTGCACCAGTGGAAGCAGTTCTGGCACATGATAAGAAGACCATTGTCATGCCTGGGCATAAGACCAAAAGATCCAACTCTTATGCGTGGAATTATTTTTACCCAAATCCTGACAACAGTTGTCTAGCCATTTGTAGTGTATGTAAAGCCACAGTCAGTAGAGGGAGGGACCTTAACCATCTAGGAACCTCATCCATGTTACGCCATTTAAAGCAAGTTCATGGAAAGCTGTTGGGAAAATCTGAAAAACTTATGCTAAAAAAAATAACAACAAGCAGTCCAGCATCAGCTAGGTCCTTTCTCTCACCTAGATCCCGGCACCTGCAACCTACACCCACAACACCTTCCTCATCAATATCCTCAGTAGTGAGTGCAGTTAGTCCTGCACCCAAGTTGCTAAGGCTAGATGACTGCTCCACTATCCTGGACTCCTCAGAACAATTCATTAGACCCAATGATGCTACTGCTGGTGCTGCTGGGGATGAATCTTCATCCCAGAAGTAAACCAAGAAGAAGTCTACTAGTAGTTTACAACAGTTGATTGTTAAACAATCCTTTGCAAGTGGAAACAAGTATGAAAGTTGTCACCCAGTCGCAAAGTGGATCACAGAAGCCATGGCGACTATGCTAGTATTAGATCTGCGTCCAATATCCACTATTAATGCCGCTGGTTTTAGACAGTTAATTGAGATCTTGTCTCCCTGTTACTAAATTCCATCACACCATTTTATTACAAAAGCTATTCCTCACCTGTACAAGAATCTTCGTAAAAATGTAATGATTGGGTTACAAAATGCCATTCTACCTACTGCACACTTAACCACAGATATGTGGACAAGCAGAACTGGGCAAACTAAAGATTGTATGACTGTGAAAGTCCACTGGGTTGGTGATTCGCCTTCAGCAGCAGGATGTACCCAAGTACATCATTTTTTCCGTGGCAGGCTACTCTGTGTATCACCAGTTTCACTAAGAGGGATATAGCTGACAATCTGTTACAAAAACTATGGGATGTTGTTGCAACATGGCTTATCCCGTTTGGACTCTCCTCAGGATATGTCATCTCTGATACCGACAACAATATTGTGAGAGAGCATTACAGCTGGGTGAATTCCATCACATTCCCTGTTTTGCTCACACAATAAACTTGGTGGTGCAGACACTGCTAGCTCGAGCCAACTGATTCTCTTAATTAGAATTTTGGAAAAGCAGATTAAGAAACTGAAGGTAGAGCTGAAACAAAGCAATTATGCTAAGTATGTCGGACTTGTAGATCAAGTACTTTATTCACTTCGGCAGGATCCAAGAGTTATCAAAATCTTGAAATCGGATCACTACATTTTGGCGACTTTGCTTGATCCTAGGTTTAAGTGCTTTGTTTTCACTTTGTTTCCAACTGACCCAAATCTCAAGAGATGCAAGGAGCTCCTGGTGAGCAGGTGAGCAAGATGACAGCTCAAGTGTTACATGACAGGAAGACGTCTCCTCCTCTCCAGTTTCTCACTCAACTGCAGCTAGGAAACATCTTAGCTTTCCCAAGAGACCCAGGCATGATGCAGATGACTCTGCACAAAATTTTGACATCTGGTCTGGTCTAAAACAATTGACCAAAAACCATGAAAACTCTGCCGTAACTGTACCTGATCCTACTATCAACATCCAAAGGATGGTGGAGGATTATTTTAATGACAGCATGGAAAAAGACACATCAGACAGTCCCTTTGCATACTGTAGGAAAAAAAAGGAAATTTGGAGACCTATGTACCAACGTGCTTTGCATTGCCTAAGCTGCCCACCCTCCAGTGTGTACTCGGAAAGAGATTTCAGCACAGCCGGGTGCCTTGTAAGCGATCGGTGTAAGCAGTTCCTCAAAATGTGGAAAAGATGTTGTTAATAAAAATAAACTACAATTCCACGAGGAAGGCATTCACCGTCAATTACATCAAAGTACAGAGACTTCTGTAATGGTGGATTCCAGCGGTGATGGATTAATATTGTGTGACGATGATGTACAAACTGATGAGGCTGAGGATGATGACAGCAACATCTTGTTCTGCAGCAGGTTTGGCTGTGTTGATGGATTATTAGTGAGCCGCTCCGTAAGATTATTCTGCCACTATTAATGGGTCCCTTTGATTTGATTAGGCCCCAATGCGGCGATTTCCAAATTTTGGGTCCTCGGCAGTAGGAAACGATTTATGATCCTTGGGAGGCAAGGAGATGCTTCCAGGCAACTAACGCAGTTTAGGGAGAAGATGTCCAAGTTTTTCCTAGAAATTCTTGATGTGATAGCAGGAGCTGGTGAAAAGTACGTCTGCTGATGATGGATGCTAGGCCACGGCCCCTAACATTCACCTTTTTGTTGTTCAACCACACCAGTGTTGTTTGGCCTTGTGCTTGGGATCATTGTCCTTCTGAAGGGTGAACTTTATTCCAAGCTTTAGTTTTCTAGCAGCTTTAAGCAGGTTGTCTTACAGTATTTTCCTGGATATTGCACAATCCATCCGTCCTTCAATTTTAACAAGATTCACCATCCCCGCTGAGGAATCCCCACAAGATGATGCTGCCACCCCATACTTTACTGTTAGGATGGTGTTTGCTGAGGAATGGGCAGTGTTAGGTTTGCACCAGACATAACATTTTTAACTAGGGCCAAAAAGCTACATTTTTGCCTCATCCGACCACAAAACCTTAGCCCACATTTTAGCTGGGTCATTCTGATATTTTCTGGCAAACTCAAGTTGTCCATTAAAGTGATTTTTCTTCAGTAATGGATCCTTTCAGCCACCTCACACACAGACCAGCTGTATGCAGAGCCCTTGATATGGGTGACTGGTCACCTTACCTCCAGTGTCAGCCACTGATCTCTGTAGCTCCTTCATAGTGATAACTTTATTCTTTGTAAGGATATCCTTATGTCTGTCCCAAACATGTTTAAATTGTTCTACTGTACGAGCCTCTACCACCTCTGATGGAGGATAATCTTCAGTGGAATAATCATTTTAAATTTTGAACATCTAGGGGGTAAATGTATCAAGCTGAGAGTTTTCCAGCGGGTTTGAAAAGTGGAGATGTTGCCTATAGCAACCAATCAGATTCTAGCTGACATTTTGTAGAATGTACTAAATAAATGATAGCTAGAATCTGATTGGTTTTTCAAAACTCTCAGCTTGATACATTTACCCCCAGATGTGACTTTTATGCTTCTATCCCACATAAAGATGACTCACAGGCGATGGGAGAGTTTTTATTTATGGACTCCCTGAAGAAAGATAGAAAGATGAGAATTTATAATCCAGTGTATTAACTTTGTTCATAACATAATTATTTTACTTTTTAGATCGATTTTATACACAAATATAAGGGATGGAGATTGGAACTATTTCTACACCCAGTAATGCCAATCTGCATATATAGGAAGCAATTTCTACTAAACATTTACGTCTAATTTTAGGAAAGATGAGATAGAGTTCGAATAAGATTGATACATATCCTTTTTATTGTAAGTAGATAGAAACAGTTACCTGGAATATTCAAGTTGTCCTTTAGACGAGAGATATACCATTCCCTAAATTTACTAGATAAAAAAGAAACTGCACGAAGAAAGAAGCCTTAAACAATCAAATACCTATCTAGATCAATTTCTAGAATTAAGTTATCCTTCAGAAATACAAAAAAAAGTTCCAGTTTATTATGTACGAAAAAAATTCAGAAAATAAATTAAATAAACTACTTAATGATCACTGACACATCCTGAGAATTGATCCTATCCATTCAAAATATCTACCCGCAAAACAACTACACTTTTCAGGCTTGTACTCTGAAACCTTATCTTCCCCTAGTTGTTTGGAGGTTGTGAATCCAACTGGTGCGACCACATTTCTGAGTTCTACAAAGGGGTCTTGTTTCCATGCAATGCATGTAACGTGTGTGAATAGTGTAATAAGGGAGCACAATTCATTTTAGATTCTGAAAATTCAAATACAAAAGAGATGAAATCCCCTAATCCCCTTCTCCATTCTTTCTCTTCCAAATTTGTTTGCCATTTACCTAATACTTCATCAGACAGAATCCCCTTCACCAATGTGTCGATCTCTGTCAGTTTGTTCATCATTGTGGTATCTGTAGATACAGAGGTTTTATGGGTAAATTCATCTTCTTTCCCTGGAGTTTTACTCACCTTTCATTCCTGCCTGGATCACATGTGTCCCCACTTTCTGGGTATGTACAGAGCACTTTCAGGAAACATACTCTACAGAAACTGGCATATGTCCCATTCTGCATGACCCCAATATATGTAGGTATGTATAACAGTTATATTGATATAGTTATTTAACATTGGGGAAAGTATTGTAAATATGCAGAAGAATCTCCAGTACATATGTGTTAGATTTCTGAGCCATAGATCCATGTGTTGTCCCTCACTCTCCCCAGCCACATAGATGTGACATTTATTACCCCAGTTCCATCCATTGTCCCTCACTCTCCCCCAACTACATAGATGTGTGACATTTATTACCCCCAGTTCCATCCCTTGTCCCTCACTCTCCTCGGTTGTAGATCTCCATCTCTCACCTTTTGAAGTCTTTTTAATTAACAGGTCAATATCCTTTATCTTCTCCATTATTCCGGCACCTGAGGGCATGAAATATTAACATGGTAACAAGATTGAGACTTCAGTCTGCCAAAACCAATCACCGTGGGGACACTCACCGTCCTGAGCCAGAGACTCCACTTTTGTCTTTAGACTCGTATTCAGGTTTTTGAAGTTGGAGTCAAGGCTGCTTTCTGTCTGGTTTACTCCATTGTCTAGTGTACAAATAAAGTCAACATTTATTATCTGTCCTCTTTCTCAATAAGTGTGACCCTGATGCATTGAGTGTGTAAATGTAGTGTAAGTGTGAATTTAGTGTTAATGTGGATATCACATAAGTGTGAGTGTAGCTTGAATGTGACTAGTTCATGGACCTGCAAAGTTAGTAGGTGTGCAGACATTGTGACACTGGTAGTAGCAGTGAAATGAGCCATTATCAGTGAATAGTAGGACAAGGTGAGGTCGGGGGTCTGAGCGGTCAGTTATATAACTTAGAGTCAAACCAAAACGTGTGCTGCATCAGTCAGCGTACACTAACGAGGATTCCTGTTGTAGTGTTTTATTCCAGATTGGTCTTATGCATTATATGTGTATATACTGTGTGAGTGTAGGTGCAGTATGGGAATATAATGTGAGTTTTGAGGTACAGTCAGTGTAGATGTGTTGTGAGCGTTATTATAATGTGTTGTCTGAGTTTTGGGGTTGAGTTGGAGGATATAAAGTGGGGATAATGTAATATAAATGTAGTGATGTTCCACACTCACTTGTAATGGTCACAACAAGGATGATGATGACGAAGAGGAGACCAGCAAAGAGCGATGATAAACCACAGACCACATGGGGGGACTGCAGGTCCTCTCTGTTCATTGTTAAACCTGTGGAGGACAGAATCAATTCACAAATATGTTACTACCGGATTCAACAAAATATCGTTTAAAAAGTATGGAAAGTAAAGGAGTTGGGAAGGAGAAATATCTCTAATACAATATGTAGTCTGAAACTCCTCAAGTGAGAGAATATGATACAACCGCTTTGTGCTATTGTTATTTTTACACAGGCACAGAGTATGTGCCCAGCAGAGCTTACAATCTAATTTTGGTATCTGGGATTTTCCCCGGGGCCTCCAGGGTTGTTGTGATGGTGACCAGCAGCATTGAACTCTGTAAAACAGGCCGACTTTTTACATCCATTCATATCTGACCCTGTATTTTCTAGAACAATGGTCAGTAAGGTGTAATTTTCATGCTGCCTCTGTGATACTTACCCTGAGTGCCAAGGGTTAACCATTTCGGGTCCATCTTTGAAGATGTACACATTATCTCAATGTTTTCTTCACTGATCATTAACCTTTTCAATTCCACCATCTGGAATGGATCCCAGGAACGAGTTCCCAACACTCTGCTCTGGAAACCACCCCAGACCCAGAACAGAGGATAAGATCCAACCACTCTAGACTCCTCCGCAGCATGTGGACACAAGGCATTGAACAAGAAACCCCAATTGTACCCAGAGCTCCATGTAGGGCTCATTCAGGGGCCCCCACGGTTTCTCGGGTCTCTCCTATGCTCCCCTGACTTAAATCAGGCAGAAGCAGATTTCCTTCTCTCCCTCCATGACTATACTCACCCGGCACATTACTTCCTGCTCAGAGAGGAGAGGAGGGGTTACTCTTTTGGTCACATACCATGGAGCCCCCTATTGACCATGGAAAACATAGAGGGGAGCTGTGCAAGGAGTAGCATCGGTGGCAGCTACACAGGGACCAGTAGCTGATGGACCAGGATATTTCTGCCCCAGGCTCCACAGCAATAACAAGACAATGTTCTATAGGGTATCTTCCATAAGTGAGTCAGACACGTCACTACATTCATATATTAGATTCAATCTACTATAAATGAGGCAGATATATATTTCTATAGATGTTCTAGATTCTGTTGTTCTTATTATTATCAATATCAACACCAGCATATCCTGTAGCGTTTTCTAATTGGGAACACAGTAACAATACAAGACAGACACAGAGGGCCCTGCTTGCAAGCTAACAACCTATTGCACAAAATGAATTTGATACATAAAGGTAAGTGCTTCATATTGCATATTGGTCCAGCTAGATTATAATGAGAATAGGAGTTTAGTGGACTTTACGTGTCATGGTCATCTGTATTTATTGATCTGATTCGAGACCCTTGGGTCTGGCTGAAGTAGGAGTGAAACAGAACCTGGAAAGCTTGATGAACTCTCTGCTCATGTAGAGTACTCTGCGTAGGAGACTAGGACCGAAGTCTGCACCAAAGTACGGAACTGGAAGCTGGAACTGTTTGTGGGAATTCAATCCCGGCACCTGTAGTCAGGTACATGGAACTGGAAATAGGCCCTAGATGCTCAGAACCAGCCCTAGCAATGGAACTCGTGATACCGGTAAAACCCCAGGTGCTGCAGAATCAACACTAGATAGTGCAGTTCTTACTGAGGTAAGCGCTCTTGATGAATGTGGATCATGAGCAGCTTGGAAGTGCAGTGTACTCGCAGAGTGATGAACTCCAGGTAATGCAGGATACATGTAGAAAGATTTGCACTTTATGACTGCAGGTATTTGTAGAAAGCTGTGCACTTGAAAATGATCTTATCACACAACATTGTTGGTCAGGGGGTTAGAGGATTGTTTGGGTATATAAAAAACACATATAAGTCTTGAGGGACTGTGTAGAGTGTGGTATTAGGATATAATAGCCCAGGGAGGGTAGAAGGATGGTTGAGGAATTTTATAAGCTGTCTGAAGATAAGTTTTCAGAGAACACTTGAAGGCTTACATCCTTTGGAATGTAAGCTCTCAGGAGGAGGGTCTTCTTCCTTTGTCTTCTTCTAATATTCTATCACCCTCTGAACCTCTTGGCTGCTTCCCTAGCCCTGTTTTCTTAATCTTAGGCCAACTTCCCGCTGATTACTGCCATCCCTCTCACTCACTGTCCCTCATATAATTCAATCCGCATTAGCTTGTTACCTGTGTTTTTATTTATTCTGTATGTCTGGTCTTTGTATGTTGTTCTTCATGTGTCAAAAAACAAAATTAAGAAAGACCTGGTTGAGAAGCCTCTCTACATATGAGAGAAACTGAAAGGGAGCATCAGCACCAATGATAGAAGCAACTCTGACCCATCAAGTGCAGTGAATCTTCTTCTTATCACCAAATGCAATAGGAGTTCCAAGAAAGTAAAAGACACTTCAGAAAACATTGGAATATCCTATTGGGTGATAATGAGCTTAAGAGAATTCTGCCCTCCAAACCCAGGTTTGTGTATAAAAGTGCTGACAATCTACAAAATAGATTAGTGATTTGCACCATCCCTCCAAATGAGAAAGAGAAGAAAGGTACCTGGATGAATGAAAAGGCAAAATGATTATTTTATTGCAACAGATGTAAAGCTTGTAAAACTAGACAGATAAGAAACACCAAACCGGGGACAGTTTTTGAATCCAATGTCACTAAGGAGAGCTATCGAATTAAAGATAGGCTCTCATGTGACACATCTGGATTAGTATATGTGCTAGAATGCCCATGCGGGAAACAATATGTGGGCAGAACAATTAGAAAGCTATGACTTAGAACCGCAGAACCCCAGAGAAACATCAGAAACCAGCTCACAACACACAGCGTCCCAGACTATTTCCTTTTGCACCATAACCATGATTCAGCAGAGTTAAACTTTGTAGGTATCTGTGGGTTGTCAAAGTGCACACATCCGTGTCCTTGTAATACACCCTACATACTACAGTAACATTCTAACATATCTAGTACCTTTGGTAATTAAGACATTGCGCTTGGGAGTTCCTACAACATGTATCATGTGATGTATAATGGATCACTACTTTCTGTATATGTCATGTACGGCGGCTCGGACCCTTTGTGGTGTCTTATAATTAAAAGATAATAATAATAATAATAATAGTAATAATAATAATAATAATAATAATAAAAAGTTTTTAGGCTGAGGAAAGTCTTGTTGTATGAGGGAGGGATTTCTACAGAGAAAAGTCCTGTAAATGAGTATGGAAGCAGGAAATGAGAGATGTAGTGAAATAGTTGCAAGGAAAATCAATCTAGCCTCTGAGTACAAAATAGATTTTAGGGTGAGTGTCTAGTTTGGGGAAGATGAGTAAGGATGGTATTGCCATAGTCAATGCAGGAGCTGAGTGAGTGCATAAATCTGAGTTTTTGCAGTGTCTGATGATATATGCGCGTATTCTGGAATGTGACTTAGATGTATGTGAGAGGATTTAGACAAAGATTGGATGTGGGAAACAAAGAATGATCATGAGTCAAGGATCACACCTAGCAGTGAGCTTTGGGAGTATAATTTATTGCACGTTGTCAACAGAAATAGATATGTCAGGTAAGTAAATTCTGTTGTCTGGTGGCAGAATTATTAGATTTGTTTTTGAAAGATTAAGTTTGAGGTGGAGAGAGGACATCCAAGACAAAATGGCAGAAAGACATTAAGTAACATGGCCAACACAGATGTTGAGATCCTCTGTAGATAGATACATTACGGTATCATATGTATAGAGATGATACTGAAACCCAAAGGACCTCATTAGTTTGTCCAGAGAAGTGGTGTAGATAGAGAAGAGTACAGGACATAGCACTGAGCCTTGAAGAACTTCACCTGATAAAGGAAGCGGAACATTGGTGGATCCAGAGAAACAAACATTGAAAAAACGATTAGATAGGTAAGATGAGAACCAAGATAGGACAGTGTCCTTAAGACCTAAGGATTGTAGCGTTTGTATGAGAAAAGAGTGGTCAACACTGTAAACTGCTTCAGATATATCTTTCTATTAATTTTCTAAATTCTATGTATTAAAAGTAGGTTCAATAAAACATTCCATGAGAGTTATAGATTGATTCTACTACGAGGGAGCCAGGCATGTCACTACATGCATGTTCTACACTGAGGGAGCCAGGCATGTCACTACATGCATGTTCTACACCGAGGGAGCCAGGCATGTCACTACATACATGTTCTACATTCTAAACAGTTCTTTATACAGACTCAATGACGTTTTCATATTAGAAGAACATAACAATATATATAACAAATATATTCAAAAGTTCATTCTTCTACTTAATTGAATGCTAATGTTATGTTTGTTACATATATGTTTTCGGTTTATCTATAGGAAGCATCACACAACTATATATTATCAGCAGACTGGTGTCCATGTGGCAACTTCAAGAAGGACAGAAAAAACCTGCTCTGTAATTACTGATGGTTCTGATTAGCTGCACCTCTCAGCTGTAGGACAATCTCTCAGTATCACCAATAACTCAGGGGGTTCAATGGAACTGAACAAACGTTCCTGTAGTTAGTGGGATAAAGGATGCAATGTGGAATGACAGATAATCAAGTAGGTTGGAACGCTGTATACTAGTCCTCAGCTGTATAAGGTCATATTTCTATAATATCCATCAGGAAAGTTGGGGCTTTGATATAGCACTCGCCAATAAAGTGGGGTCTTTAATATATAGTTACCCCCAGAAATGTGTTTTTTCTTTTGTGTGTATATTGACAGCCATGTATGTGAGTGATCTTTCTATACTAACTGTAAAAATGGGCGGGGCTTTATCACATACCACCAGAAATGTTGCATCTGTTTTTATACTTAACACATGGAATGTGGGGTCTGCCTTGTATACTAGTCATTGGGGACGTGGGGTCAGCTTTTTATGCTAGCTATTAGGAGTGTGGGGTCTTCCTTATTGTCACGAGTTGCCACAACTCCTCTGTTTACACTACAGTGCATCCCGACAGTCAGAATGTCCCTTCCACTTTCTCATCCTGGCTGTCCCCAGGGTAACAGCTGGGATGCTTTCATTCTTACTGTTGCGTCCCAGCACAGCTGCAGTCGGGTGCATGCACAACAAGTTGCCAGTAATGAATTAATCCTCCTGTGCCTAATTGTGAGGCTGTGGCTGGAAAGTGCTGATTGACTATCACTATTTAGGGCAGGGAGGGCTTACTCTCCCTGCCGTTTATAGCTTTAGTTTACACTATTGCTGTCCAGCTCCAGGTCATGCCTGTGTTCTCAATACTATGATTGGATGTCACCCTTATGACCTCTGATTACCGGACCTGAACTTTGCCTGTTTACCGGATGTCGACTGGCACCTTGCCCGATTGGCTGTAGCACTAGCCTCTGCCTGTTTACTGGATCTTGTTTGCCAGTTGCCCTGAATGCCACCGGATTGCGATGGCAGTCAAAATTGGAGGATTCTGCCCAATGGACCCAGTCCTGCTCAGGGCCTAGCCAGTCAGATTCAGACCATAACCCAAGTGGTCCAGGACCTCTCACTCCGTTAATCCGCCCAGGAGGAGGCATCCTTGGTAGAGCCTAAGTAAAATTTACCAGACCAATTTTCTGGTAACCGAGCCCTGTTCCAGAACTTTAAGGAGAGTTGCAAACTTTATTTTCAATTAAGACTCGTTTACTGAACAACAAAAGGTTGTTATTGTCATATCTCTTCCCCAAGGTGATCCTCAGTCTTGGGCTTTCAGTCTTGGTCCAAGTAGACCTGCCCTGCAGTCTGTTGATGCTTTTTTAATTGCCTGGACCTACCCTATGATAATCCTGATCGGGTGGCCTCAGCCGAGTCGCACCTAAGATCCCCAAGACAAGGCCGTCAGATGGCAAAAGAATATTGTGTCTGCTTCAGGCGGTGGTCCACGGATAGCGAGTGGAATGATCCCTCCAGTGCCTTGTTTCTCCTGAGTACCAGAGCCTTCACATTCGTGACTCATCTGGTGCCTCGTGCCTCTTGGGTTTTCCAGGTATCCTGATACTTATGATTAGGTGATTTTACCTCTGCTTCTCCAGCCTCAGAATCAGACTTGTCATCCGGCCTCTCAGCACTGACTCTTTGGGGGTATTCAATTGTTAGCGATATCGCTGAAATACTCGCGCTCCAAAAATATTACCGTTAATACGGTAATATTGCGCGTAAATGCCGTTAATACGGTAATTTCCTCGCTGGATTTCAGCGAGCTATTACCGTATTAACGGTAATATTTTTGGAGCGCGAGTATTTCAGCGGTCTCACTAACAATTGAATACCCCTCTTTGAACTATATTATTGTGCATTCTCCGCATCTGTGACTTCCTGAGCTATCTTTGAAATTACTGCCATACCCTGCTGACTTGCACTTACCACTTTACCATTTATTGCATACTAAGACCTGTGTAACCTGTGTTTAATAAAAACACTTTGTTCCACTTACGCTCTCTCAGTGGTCTTCATATTGGAAATCCTGACACACGTCTTGGTCCATTGGAAGGGTTATGGCCCAGAAGAATGCACTTGGATCCCTCAAAAACATCTGCATGCAAACTGGTTTACTCAAGGATTTACTCAAACGATTCCCCAGGAAACCGGGATTTGGGTTTTTTTTAACCCCTCCTCAAGGGAGAATACTGTCACAAGCCTCCCCTGGGCGATTCGTCTGTTTACACTGAGTGCATTCTGACTGTTGCATTGACAGATAGGACGTCACTTCCGCTTCCTCATCCCAGCTATCCCCAGGGCAACACCCGGTATGCTTTCATTCTTACCGCTGCATCCCAACACAGCTGTCAGTTGGGTGCATGGGCAACAAGCTGCCAGTAATGAATTAAGCCTTCTATGCCAAATTGTAAAGCTGCAGCTGAAAAGTGCGAATTGGCTATTGTCACTATTTAAGGCAGGGACTGCCCACCATTGTGACTTCTGCCTGTTTACCTGACCTCTGTTTTTTTTCCTGTTGCTCTGATCTCTGCCTGATTACCAGATCTTGCTTGTTTCC
This sequence comes from Mixophyes fleayi, assembly GCF_038048845.1. Classification (NCBI taxonomy): domain Eukaryota; kingdom Metazoa; phylum Chordata; class Amphibia; order Anura; family Limnodynastidae; genus Mixophyes; species Mixophyes fleayi. Next base: position 2,140,018 of record NC_134405.1, read on the forward strand.
AAGTTGCCATAACCAACACCAGATTGATGGATCGCGGGCATCAGCTAGAGTCTATTATTTCTCCTGGACTTCCTCCAACTACCCGTGCTACGGTCATCAAATATAAGCTTATACTAATTATGGTTAAGACCTGGAGACATCTGAGTAACTGTGAGCAAATCTCGCTCTACGGGAAAGGCAGCTACTATCGGCGAAGATCTCGACTGCTTGTTGAGTTTATGTTTGGAGCGCTAGTCATAACACTTATATACTAAACAATAAAAATGTGGGTCTGCTTTGTCTTCTAAACTCAAACAACTTAGGGACAGCATTGTATACAAGCCTTTGGTAGAACCAGGATCTGCCTTTAATAGAAATGCCACCAGAAATAAGTGAGATGTACCTTGTATATTTGCCACCATGAATGTTGGGTCAAATTTGTATTCTTGTCACTAAAAATGAGGGGCCACCATTGTTACCACTCCTCAATTTTATAGGGAACATTCACCATTGTCCATATGATTTTTACCTGGATTTTTCCACCAATTGTTTCCTAAACTATTGCCTGTTGCGTCTGCATTAAAGTTCTGAAATTCTTGATAGTCCTTTGACATGTTCTGAAAAAAAAAGAAGCTTAATTAGTACTTTCTAAACTTTGCTACTTATTCTTATTACCAAGCATGCACACTCTCGTGCCACCTGAATCCACCTCCTCGCAAGCCTCCGATATAGAGAAATGGAATAAGCTGCTCTTTCCTCAATAGAGAGAGGACAGATAACCAGAGTGGAAGGGGAGAATCAGAAAGGGGGAAGAGGAGAGAGAAGCTGAGAGGGAGAGATCCTGAAGAAGGAAGAAGAACTATGGTGAGTACCAGAGAGAGGAAGAGAAGAGATAACCATATGGGGGATATAGAACCACAAGAGTGGGAGGGACGAAAGAGAATCAGAGGTTGGAGAGAAGGGAGAACTGAAAGTAGACAAAGCAAGACAATGGAGAGGAGATAGAACTGAGGAAAGGCAAAGAGAAGAGAGAACCACAAAGCAGGAGAACCAGAGTGAGGGAGAAGAGGGAGAACAGTGTCACTCACTGGACTGTGAGTGCTTCTTCCCGGACATTTAGGAACCGTGGCCGTCCTCCATCCTGAGGGTCTGCGCATGCGCAGCCCTTTCCTATACTTCAGTGTATGTCCCTTTAACTCAATTGGCAGATCAGGCAACACTCCCTATATTAAGCACCTGTGGTCAACACCACGTTGCCTGATCTTGGAGTCTCATTCCCCATGAGTCTCTGAAGGTGTTCCTATGTTTCCTCGTGTATTCAGCGCTGCTGATTCCTGTGGTTTCCAAACCACTTCTACCTCTGTGGTTTCCAAACCACTTCTACTACTGTGGTTCCCATACCACTTCTACCATCAACTGTATCATCGTGACTGTTTGCTGATTCCTATCCGCTGCCTCCGTGCACTACAGTCTTCTATACCACGTCAACGCTATCATATTCCATTGTGACTGTTTGCTGATTCCTATCCGCTGCCTCCGTGCACTACAGTCTTCTATACCACGTCAACGCTATCATATTCCATTGTGACTGTTTGCTGATTCCTATCCGCTGCCTCCGTGCACTACAGCCCTCTCTCCACATCCACTCACCTGTTCATCATCAAGTCTGTGAGCTGATTCCTATCCGCTGCCTCCGTGCACTACAGTCTCCAGCTTGCAACTCGCCTGTGTTCATCATCGTGACTGTTAGCTGATTCCTATCCGCTGCCTCCGTGCACTACAGTCTCCAGCTTGCAACTCGCCTGTGTTCACCATCGTGACTGTTAGCTGATTCCTATCCGCTGCTCCTGTGCACCTCAGCCTCATCTCATCTCTCCCGTGTTTCCTCGAGACTGCTGCTATTATTTACCATCTGCTTCTCTTCGTGATCAACAGCTCCTGGTCTACTCTGCTCTCCCGTGTTCCATCGCTATTGGTACCGGTTGGTTGCTACTGGTTACCTCCGTGTGTCCGCAGAGCCCTGCTGCTGCTGTCAGCGCTATCGTCCATCCGCTGCTGATCCGCTCTCCACGCCTTCCTGTGTCCTGCTGGTCTCCACCCTCCTGTCAGCATTGGATTCGTATCTCATCAGCTACTCCTCTGCTAGATCATCTCCATTCTCCTGGGTCCTCCATGAGTCCAGTTCCACGTTCTACTGATTCCTGTGGATTCGTGTCCCTGTTGGTCTACTTACCTGTGCGCTGCACCTACTAGACTCTTCCTCATCCATCCAGGGACTTCTCATCCTGCCGGCCTCCTGCCGCTCAGGTATCGCTGCACTCCTATCTGACTGCCTACTTCTGAACCACGGTATGCATACTTCTCATTGACTGTGCTGGTGTATTGCATACCTTGCTGGACTGTGTTGGTTCTCCTCTGGAGTCTGCTATCCGCTGAGTCTATTGCCATCATTGACTGTGTTATCTTGTGCTGGATTACTTCAAGAGACTTTCTACATTTGCAGACCTGTTCAGTCATTTATATATATTGTGCATATTATTGTGGATCGTGTTTAAGGTGCCCGTGTACATCCTGTGTTGCAGTCTCTCCCCGTACACCTCCTCACATATATATTCAGTGGTACAACTTGCTGAAGGCAGACCACTGATCCCTGTTTCCTGTATCACCTGTTCCAGTATCCTCTCACATAGCAGTGGTACAACTTGCTATCGCAGACCACTGACTACCCGGATACCTCCACTTGGATTCCATTCCTTCACTCAGACAGCGGTACCACTTGCTATCCGCAGACCGCTGACTCTCATCACCTCCTCGTTGCTGTTGGACATTCCTCCTCACTATAGCAGTGGTATAACTTGCTATCGCAGACCACTGACTACCATTCACGTGTCCTTGTCCATACAGTTCCTCGTGTATTAATACTTCCATATTACCAGTGCTGCTAGTCATAGACTTTCCTGAGCATCTCATCATCTACCATTACCTGTTCCGTGATCACCCTGCTACCAGAGTACTCTATTACCATCTACATTGCTCTGGTAAGCCTACCACCTGGTGATCCCTGGGTAAAGACTCCTAGTGCCCGTGACAGTAAGATCAGGCCATGACAGACCCAGATACAGAACCTACAGCCAAGGAGATGCTGCAGCATCTGGTCAGCCGTGTGGAGCAACAGGATGCCCGCCAACAGCTGTTACTTCAGTGTTATCAGTCATTAACCTCCCAAGGAACATCTGGACAGACTGTGACAGCTACTCCTGAGGCTCCTGTGCTTTCCTCCGTTTCCCCAGTGCCATCCCAGGTGTCTACAGTTTCCACGCTTCACCTGCCTACTCCGTCAAAGTACGATGGAGACCCCAAAACTCGTAGGGGTTTCCTGAACCAATGTTCAGTCCATTTTGAGCTCCAACCTCAAAATTTTTCTACCCATCGTTCCAGAGTGGCCTATCTTATCTCTTTGTTTTCAGGACAAGCCCTGGCTTGGGCCTCCCCTCTGTGGGAAAGAAATGATCCAATATTACAAGATAGTGCCAAATTCATTTCTACATTCCGAAGTGTGTTCGATGAACCAGGTCGTGTGACCTCCGCTGCTTCCAGCATCCTCCGCCTACGACAAGGATCTCATACAGTAGGCCAGTACGTCATTCAATTTAGGATCTTAGCCTCTGAACTTCAGTGGAACACTGAAGCCCTAGTTGCCGCCTTCTGGCAGGGGCTCTCCGATAAAATTAAAGATGCACTGACTACTCAAGAGCTTCCTTCATCACTTGAAGATTTGATCTCTCTATGCCATCGTGTTGATATGAGATTTCGTGAAAGAGAGGCTGAGAAAACAACTTCTGCTAAAGCACCTCTTCGTTCTAACCCTCAATTTCGTCCAGTTTCACCCTCTGTGATTCCCATGGAGATAGGACGTTCCAAATTATCTTCCGAGGAGAGAAAACGAAGAGTAAAGAATAGACTCTGTATCTATTGTGCTGATTCCACTCATATTCTCAGCTCTTGCCCTAAGAGATCGGGAAATGCCAGGCCCTAACTAGTTCTGGAGAGGTGAAGTTAGGGTCCCTGGAGTCCTCTCCATCTTCCATGAAATCTAGAGTCTGCGCTTTTGATGTTACGATTTCCTGTGCTACCAAAACCTTTGAGTCACAGGCATTGATTGATTCCGGAGCAGCAGGAAATTTTATTTCCAAATCGTTAGTAAATCAATGGTCTCTACCAGTGATCACCTTAAAAACACCCATTACTGTGACGGCTATAGATGGATCACGTCTCATCAATGGTCTCATCACCCAGAGTACGTCTCCAGTAACACTTCAGATTGGTGCCCTGCATCATGAAGAAATATCGTTTTTAATCCTTCCTGTTACGACAAGTCCGATTGTCTTAGGCCTTCCATGGCTTCAGTGTCACTCTCCCCAGATTGACTGGCGCACCCCTCAAGTCACGTCTTGGGGGCCTGAATGTCACCATCGTTGCCTTTCCCAAGTTATTCCTCTCAAAGTACAGCAATCTTCCATCTCATCTACCTCACCGGGACTCCCTCCTCAATATGCTTCATTTACTGATGTGTTTGATAAAGCTCAGTCTGAACGTCTTCCTCCTCATCGTTCTTGGGATTGTCCGATCGACCTTCTACCTGGCAAGACTCCCCCCAGGGGCCGGGTCTATCCACTTTCGTTACCTGAAACTCAAGCCACATCTGAGTACATACAGGAGAACCTCCAGCGTGGGTTTATTCGACCTTCCACCTCTCCCGCTGGAGCTGGGTTCTTCTTCGTCAAAAAGAAGGATGGATCATTACGCCCTTGCATAGATTTTCGTGGACTCAATGCCATTACTATCAAGAATCGGTACCCCATTCCGCTGATCACTGAGCTATTCGATCGCATCAAGGGAGCCCGTATTTTTACTAAGCTGGATCTTCGTGGTGCCTACAATTTAATCAGAATCCGTTCCGGTGACGAATGGAAGACAGCGTTTAACACCAGAGACGGGCATTACGAATATCTAGTAATGCCTTTCGGGCTGTGTAATGCCCCCGCTGTTTTTCAAGGCTTCATCAATGAGATCTTTTTCGGGACTTATTATATGTATGTGTCGTCGTCTATCTGGACGACATATTGATCTTTTCTCAGGACCTGCCTTCTCACCACCAACATGTGGCAGAAGTCCTCTCCAGGCTACGAAAAAATTCATTGTTCTGTAAATTAGAAAAATGTTCATTCGAATTGCCCCAGATTCCATTCTTGGGGTATATAGTTTCCGGAGTTGGCCTGAAGATGGATCCAGACAAGGTGAATGCTGTACTACATTGGCCCCAGCCAACTACTCTTCGTGCTATCCAGCGTTTTTTAGGTTTTGCCAATTACTATAGACGCTTCATTCAAGACTTTTCTTCCATTGCATCTCCTATTGTGGCCCTGACTCGGAAAGGGGCTAATCCTAAGCAATGGTCGCCTGAGGCTCTTCAAGTCTTTCAAACACTCAAAGAGTCCTTCTCTTCGGCTCCAATCCTTCGACAGCCTGATGTGACACTCCCCTTCTTTCTAGAAGTAGATGCCTCTAATGTGGGCTTAGGAGCCATTCTCTCCCAACGCTCTGAACAGCAAAAATTCCATCCTTGTGCCTTCTATTCTCGGGGTCTTCTGCCCGCAGAGAAGAATTATACTATCGGGGACAAGGAGTTACTGGCTATCAAAGCGGCATTAGAGGAATGGAGATACTTATTGGAAGGAGCTCGCCATCCGGTGACGATCTTCACGGATCATAAGAACTTGTCATATCTTCAGTCTGCCCAATGCTTGAACCCTCGTCAAGCAAGATGGTCTCTTTTCTTTTCCCGTTTTGAATTAATAATAACCTTCAAACCAGCTGCCAAGAACAAAAAAGCTGACGCTTTATCTAGAGCTTTTGTGACGTCCTCTGATATAGAAGAGGTTTCCAACCATACCATTCTAGACCCCAAATGTATCTCACTGGCTGCTTCATCCACCAAAACGCTACCATTTGGGAAGACCCTCGTGCCTCCTACTCTGAGGAGGAAAATCCTTTCGTGGTTCCATGCCTCTCGCTTTTCTGGACACGCCGGTGAACACAAGACCTTTGAGATTCTCTCTCGAAGTTACTGGTGGCCTTCAATGAGGAGAGACGTCAAAGAGTTCATTGCTTCCTGTGAATTATGTTCCCAATTCAAATCCTCCCGCAGAACTCCAGCAGGGTTGCTGCGACCACTACCCATTCCGTCCAAACCGTGGACCCATATTAGTATGGATTTCGTTACTGATTTACCACCTAGTAAGAATCATAACACTATTTGGGTGGTGGTGGACCGATTTTCGAAGATGGCTCATTTCGTCCCTCTGTCTGGTTTGCCTTCTTCGTCTATCCTGGTTGAACATTTCATTAAAGAGATCTTCCGCATCCATGGATGTCCGTCTGAGATTGTGTCAGATAGAGGAGTACAATTCGTTTCCAGATTCTGGCGAGCCCTTTGTAAAACCTTGGGCATACGATTAGCACTCTCATCGTCTTACCATCCGCAATCTAACGGACAAACTGAACGTGTCAATCAAGATCTTGAGACTTTTATAAGGATGTTCTCTTCAGCCAATCAAGACAACTGGGTAGAGTTGCTTCCTTGGGCTGAATTCGCCCATAACAACATGTACCATGAGTCATCATCCAAAACTCCATTTTTTGTGGTTTACGGTCACCATCCGTCTTTTCCGGAATTTCCTGCCCTCCCGCCCACCCAAGTCCCTGCAGTGGAGACTGCTTGTCAGACCTTTAAAAATATCTGGTCTCAGGTCAAAACCTGTTTAAAGAAGACATCTATCAAATATAAATCTTTCGCAGATAAGAAGAGGCGGGCTATTCCACCACTAAAAATTGGAGATCGTGTCTGGTTATCTACTAAAAACATTCGTTTGAAGGTTCCATCTATGAAATTCGCCCCTCGTTTTATTGGTCCATATAGGATCATTCAAGTAATCAATCCAGTATGTGTGAAACTTCTTCTTCCTAAGAATCTTCGGATTTCTAATGCCTTCCATGTGTCTTTACTCAAACCTCTTATTATCAACCGTTTCTCAAATCCTCCCTCAGCTCCGCAGCCAGTTCAAGTTCATCAGGAGGAGGATTTCGAAATTACTGAGGTACTAGACGCAAAAATTTCGCGAGGAGTCCTCCGTTTCCTCGTTCATTGGAAGGGCTTTGGTCCTGAGGAGCGCTCTTGGATCAAAGCTGAAGATCTTAATGCTCCTGCCCTTTTGAAGAAGTTTTATTCCAAAAATCCGGACAAGCCCGGTTCCAGGCGTTCTGTGCCCACCTTTAAAAGGGGGGGTACTGTCACTCACCGGACTGTGAGTGCTTCTTCCCGGACATTTAGGAACCGTGGCCGTCCTCCATCCTGAGGGTCTGCGCATGCGCAGCCCTTTCCTATACTTCAGTGTATGTCCCTTTAACTCAATTGGCAGATCAGGCAACACTCCCTATATTAAGCACCTGTGGTCAACACCACGTTGCCTGATCTTGGAGTCTCATTCCCCATGAGTCTCTGAAGGTGTTCCTATGTTTCCTCGTGTATTCAGCGCTGCTGATTCCTGTGGTTTCCAAACCACTTCTACCTCTGTGGTTTCCAAACCACTTCTACTACTGTGGTTCCCATACCACTTCTACCATCAACTGTATCATCGTGACTGTTTGCTGATTCCTATCCGCTGCCTCCGTGCACTACAGTCTTCTATACCACTTCAACGCTATCATATTCCATTGTGACTGTTTACTGATTCCTATCCGCTGCCTCCGTGCACTACAGTCTTCTATACCACGTCAACGCTATCATATTCCATTGTGACTGTTTGCTGATTCCTATCCGCTGCCTCCGTGCACTACAGTCTTCTATACCACGTCAACGCTATCATATTCCATTGTGACTGTTTGCTGATTCCTATCCGCTGCCTCCGTGCACTACAGCCCTCTCTCCACATCCACTCACCTGTTCATCATCAAGTCTGTGAGCTGATTCCTATCCGCTGCCTCCGTGCACTACAGTCTCCAGCTTGCAACTCGCCTGTGTTCATCATCGTGACTGTTAGCTGATTCCTATCCGCTGCCTCCGTGCACTACAGTCTCCAGCTTGCAACTCGCCTGTGTTCACCATCGTGACTGTTAGCTGATTCCTATCCGCTGCTCCTGTGCACCTCAGCCTCATCTCATCTCTCCCGTGTTTCCTCGAGACTGCTGCTATTATTTACCATCTGCTTCTCTTCGTGATCAACAGCTCCTGGTCTACTCTGCTCTCCCGTGTTCCATCGCTATTGGTACCGGTTGGTTGCTACTGGTTACCTCCGTGTGTCCGCAGAGCCCTGCTGCTGCTGTCAGCGCTATCGTCCATCCGCTGCTGATCCGCTCTCCACGCCTTCCTGTGTCCTGCTGGTCTCCACCCTCCTGTCAGCATTGGATTCGTATCTCATCAGCTACTCCTCTGCTAGATCATCTCCATTCTCCTGGGTCCTCCATGAGTCCAGTTCCACGTTCTACTGATTCCTGTGGATTCGTGTCCCTGTTGGTCTACTTACCTGTGCGCTGCACCTACTAGACTCTTCCTCATCCATCCAGGGACTTCTCATCCTGCCGGCCTCCTGCCGCTCAGGTATCGCTGCACTCCTATCTGACTGCCTACTTCTGAACCACGGTATGCATACTTCTCATTGACTGTGCTGGTGTATTGCATACCTTGCTGGACTGTGTTGGTTCTCCTCTGGAGTCTGCTATCCGCTGAGTCTATTGCCATCATTGACTGTGTTATCTTGTGCTGGATTACTTCAAGAGACTTTCTACATTTGCAGACCTGTTCAGTCATTTATATATATTGTGCATATTATTGTGGATCGTGTTTAAGGTGCCCGTGTACATCCTGTGTTGCAGTCTCTCCCCGTACACCTCCTCACATATATATTCAGTGGTACAACTTGCTGAAGGCAGACCACTGATCCCTGTTTCCTGTATCACCTGTTCCAGTATCCTCTCACATAGCAGTGGTACAACTTGCTATCGCAGACCACTGACTACCCGGATACCTCCACTTGGATTCCATTCCTTCACTCAGACAGCGGTACCACTTGCTATCCGCAGACCGCTGGCTCTCATCACCTCCTCGTTGCTGTTGGACATTCCTCCTCACTATAGCAGTGGTATAACTTGCTATCGCAGACCACTGACTACCATTCACGTGTCCTTGTCCATACAGTTCCTCGTGTATTAATACTTCCATATTACCAGTGCTGCTAGTCATAGACTTTCCTGAGCATCTCATCATCTACCATTACCTGTTCCGTGATCACCCTGCTACCAGAGTACTCTATTACCATCTACATTGCTCTGGTAAGCCTACCACCTGGTGATCCCTGGGTAAAGACTCCTAGTGCCCGTGACAGTAAGATCAGGCCATGACAGACCCAGATACAGAACCTACAGCCAAGGAGATGCTGCAGCATCTGGTCAGCCGTGTGGAGCAACAGGATGCCCGCCAACAGCTGTTACTTCAGTGTTATCAGTCATTAACCTCCCAAGGAACATCTGGACAGACTGTGACAGCTACTCCTGAGGCTCCTGTGCTTTCCTCCGTTTCCCCAGTGCCATCCCAGGTGTCTACAGTTTCCACGCTTCACCTGCCTACTCCGTCAAAGTACGATGGAGACCCCAAAACTCGTAGGGGTTTCCTGAACCAATGTTCAGTCCATTTTGAGCTCCAACCTCAAAATTTTTCTACCCATCGTTCCAGAGTGGCCTATCTTATCTCTTTGTTTTCAGGACAAGCCCTGGCTTGGGCCTCCCCTCTGTGGGAAAGAAATGATCCAATATTACAAGATAGTGCCAAATTCATTTCTACATTCCGAAGTGTGTTCGATGAACCAGGTCGTGTGACCTCCGCTGCTTCCAGCATCCTCCGCCTACGACAAGGATCTCATACAGTAGGCCAGTACGTCATTCAATTTAGGATCTTAGCCTCTGAACTTCAGTGGAACACTGAAGCCCTAGTTGCCGCCTTCTGGCAGGGGCTCTCCGATAAAATTAAAGATGCACTGACTACTCAAGAGCTTCCTTCATCACTTGAAGATTTGATCTCTCTATGCCATCGTGTTGATATGAGATTTCGTGAAAGAGAGGCTGAGAAAACAACTTCTGCTAAAGCACCTCTTCGTTCTAACCCTCAATTTCGTCCAGTTTCACCCTCTGTGATTCCCATGGAGATAGGACGTTCCAAATTATCTTCCGAGGAGAGAAAACGAAGAGTAAAGAATAGACTCTGTATCTATTGTGCTGATTCCACTCATATTCTCAGCTCTTGCCCTAAGAGATCGGGAAATGCCAGGCCCTAACTAGTTCTGGAGAGGTGAAGTTAGGGTCCCTGGAGTCCTCTCCATCTTCCATGAAATCTAGAGTCTGCGCTTTTGATGTTACGATTTCCTGTGCTACCAAAACCTTTGAGTCACAGCCATTGATTGATTCCGGAGCAGCAGGAAATTTTATTTCCAAATCGTTAGTAAATCAATGGTCTCTACCAGTGATCACCTTAAAAACACCCATTACTGTGACGGCTATAGATGGATCACGTCTCATCAATGGTCTCATCACCCAGAGTACGTCTCCAGTAACACTTCAGATTGGTGCCCTGCATCATGAAGAAATATCGTTTTTAATCCTTCCTGTTACGACAAGTCCGATTGTCTTAGGCCTTCCATGGCTTCAGTGTCACTCTCCCCAGATTGACTGGCGCACCCCTCAAGTCACGTCTTGGGGGCCTGAATGTCACCATCGTTGCCTTTCCCAAGTTATTCCTCTCAAAGTACAGCAATCTTCCATCTCATCTACCTCACCGGGACTCCCTCCTCAATATGCTTCATTTACTGATGTGTTTGATAAAGCTCAGTCTGAACGTCTTCCTCCTCATCGTTCTTGGGATTGTCCGATCGACCTTCTACCTGGCAAGACTCCCCCCAGGGGCCGGGTCTATCCACTTTCGTTACCTGAAACTCAAGCCACATCTGAGTACATACAGGAGAACCTCCAGCGTGGGTTTATTCGACCTTCCACCTCTCCCGCTGGAGCTGGGTTCTTCTTCGTCAAAAAGAAGGATGGATCATTACGCCCTTGCATAGATTTTCGTGGACTCAATGCCATTACTATCAAGAATCGGTACCCCATTCCGCTGATCACTGAGCTATTCGATCGCATCAAGGGAGCCCGTATTTTTACTAAGCTGGATCTTCGTGGTGCCTACAATTTAATCAGAATCCGTTCCGGTGACGAATGGAAGACAGCGTTTAACACCAGAGACGGGCATTACGAATATCTAGTAATGCCTTTCGGGCTGTGTAATGCCCCCGCTGTTTTTCAAGGCTTCATCAATGAGATCTTTCGGGACTTATTATATGTATGTGTCGTCGTCTATCTGGACGACATATTGATCTTTTCTCAGGACCTGCCTTCTCACCACCAACATGTGGCAGAAGTCCTCTCCAGGCTACGAAAAAATTCATTGTTCTGTAAATTAGAAAAATGTTCATTCGAATTGCCCCAGATTCCATTCTTGGGGTATATAGTTTCCGGAGTTGGCCTGAAGATGGATCCAGACAAGGTGAATGCTGTACTACATTGGCCCCAGCCAACTACTCTTCGTGCTATCCAGCGTTTTTTAGGTTTTGCCAATTACTATAGACGCTTCATTCAAGACTTTTCTTCCATTGCATCTCCTATTGTGGCCCTGACTCGGAAAGGGGCTAATCCTAAGCAATGGTCGCCTGAGGCTCTTCAAGCCTTTCAAACACTCAAAGAGTCCTTCTCTTCGGCTCCAATCCTTCGACAGCCTGATGTGACACTCCCCTTCTTTCTAGAAGTAGATGCCTCTAATGTGGGCTTAGGAGCCATTCTCTCCCAACGCTCTGAACAGCAAAAATTCCATCCTTGTGCCTTCTATTCTCGGGGTCTTCTGCCCGCAGAGAAGAATTATACTATCGGGGACAAGGAGTTACTGGCTATCAAAGCGGCATTAGAGGAATGGAGATACTTATTGGAAGGAGCTCGCCATCCGGTGACGATCTTCACGGATCATAAGAACTTGTCATATCTTCAGTCTGCCCAATGCTTGAACCCTCGTCAAGCAAGATGGTCTCTTTTCTTTTCCCGTTTTGAATTAATAATAACCTTCAAACCAGCTGCCAAGAACAAAAAAGCTGACGCTTTATCTAGAGCTTTTGTGACGTCCTCTGATATAGAAGAGGTTTCCAACCATACCATTCTAGACCCCAAATGTATCTCACTGGCTGCTTCATCCACCAAAACGCTACCATTTGGGAAGACCCTCGTGCCTCCTACTCTGAGGAGGAAAATCCTTTCGTGGTTCCATGCCTCTCGCTTTTCTGGACACGCCGGTGAACACAAGACCTTTGAGATTCTCTCTCGAAGTTACTGGTGGCCTTCAATGAGGAGAGACGTCAAAGAGTTCATTGCTTCCTGTGAATTATGTTCCCAATTCAAATCCTCCCGCAGAACTCCAGCAGGGTTGCTGCGACCACTACCCATTCCGTCCAAACCGTGGACCCATATTAGTATGGATTTCGTTACTGATTTACCACCTAGTAAGAATCATAACACTATTTGGGTGGTGGTGGACCGATTTTCGAAGATGGCTCATTTCGTCCCTCTGTCTGGTTTGCCTTCTTCGTCTATCCTGGTTGAACATTTCATTAAAGAGATCTTCCGCATCCATGGATGTCCGTCTGAGATTGTGTCAGATAGAGGAGTACAATTCGTTTCCAGATTCTGGCGAGCCCTTTGTAAAACCTTGGGCATACGATTAGCACTCTCATCGTCTTACCATCCGCAATCTAACGGACAAACTGAACGTGTCAATCAAGATCTTGAGACTTTTATAAGGATGTTCTCTTCAGCCAATCAAGACAACTGGGTAGAGTTGCTTCCTTGGGCTGAATTCGCCCATAACAACATGTACCATGAGTCATCATCCAAAACTCCATTTTTTGTGGTTTACGGTCACCATCCGTCTTTTCCGGAATTTCCTGCCCTCCCGCCCACCCAAGTCCCTGCGGTGGAGACTGCTTGTCAGACCTTTAAAAATATCTGGTCTCAGGTCAAAACCTGTTTAAAGAAGACATCTATCAAATATAAATCTTTCGCAGATAAGAAGAGGCGGGCTATTCCACCACTAAAAATTGGAGATCGTGTCTGGTTATCTACTAAAAACATTCGTTTGAAGGTTCCATCTATGAAATTCGCCCCTCGTTTTATTGGTCCATATAGGATCATTCAAGTAATCAATCCAGTATGTGTGAAACTTCTTCTTCCTAAGAATCTTCGGATTTCTAATGCCTTCCATGTGTCTTTACTCAAACCTCTTATTATCAACCGTTTCTCAAATCCTCCCTCAGCTCCGCAGCCAGTTCAAGTTCATCAGGAGGAGGATTTCGAAATTACTGAGGTACTAGACGCAAAAATTTCGCGAGGAGTCCTCCGTTTCCTCGTTCATTGGAAGGGCTTTGGTCCTGAGGAGCGCTCTTGGATCAAAGCTGAAGATCTTAATGCTCCTGCCCTTTTGAAGAAGTTTTATTCCAAAAATCCGGACAAGCCCGGTTCCAGGCGTTCTGTGCCCACCTTTAAAAGGGGGGGTACTGTCACTCACCGGACTGTGAGTGCTTCTTCCCGGACATTTAGGAACCGTGGCCGTCCTCCATCCTGAGGGTCTGCGCATGCGCAGCCCTTTCCTATACTTCAGTGTATGTCCCTTTAACTCAATTGGCAGATCAGGCAACACTCCCTATATTAAGCACCTGTGGTCAACACCACGTTGCCTGATCTTGGAGTCTCATTCCCCATGAGTCTCTGAAGGTGTTCCTATGTTTCCTCGTGTATTCAGCGCTGCTGATTCCTGTGGTTTCCAAACCACTTCTACCTCTGTGGTTTCCAAACCACTTCTACTACTGTGGTTCCCATACCACTTCTACCATCAACTGTATCATCGTGACTGTTTGCTGATTCCTATCCGCTGCCTCCGTGCACTACAGTCTTCTATACCACTTCAACGCTATCATATTCCATTGTGACTGTTTGCTGATTCCTATCCGCTGCCTCCGTGCACTACAGTCTTCTATACCACGTCAACGCTATCATATTCCATTGTGACTGTTTGCTGATTCCTATCCGCTGCCTCCGTGCACTACAGTCTTCTATACCACGTCAACGCTATCATATTCCATTGTGACTGTTTGCTGATTCCTATCCGCTGCCTCCGTGCACTACAGCCCTCTCTCCACATCCACTCACCTGTTCATCATCAAGTCTGTGAGCTGATTCCTATCCGCTGCCTCCGTGCACTACAGTCTCCAGCTTGCAACTCGCCTGTGTTCATCATCGTGACTGTTAGCTGATTCCTATCCGCTGCCTCCGTGCACTACAGTCTCCAGCTTGCAACTCGCCTGTGTTCACCATCGTGACTGTTAGCTGATTCCTATCCGCTGCTCCTGTGCACCTCAGCCTCATCTCATCTCTCCCGTGTTTCCTCGAGACTGCTGCTATTATTTACCATCTGCTTCTCTTCGTGATCAACAGCTCCTGGTCTACTCTGCTCTCCCGTGTTCCATCGCTATTGGTACCGGTTGGTTGCTACTGGTTACCTCCGTGTGTCCGCAGAGCCCTGCTGCTGCTGTCAGCGCTATCGTCCATCCGCTGCTGATCCGCTCTCCACGCCTTCCTGTGTCCTGCTGGTCTCCACCCTCCTGTCAGCATTGGATTCGTATCTCATCAGCTACTCCTCTGCTAGATCATCTCCATTCTCCTGGGTCCTCCATGAGTCCAGTTCCACGTTCTACTGATTCCTGTGGATTCGTGTCCCTGTTGGTCTACTTACCTGTGCGCTGCACCTACTAGACTCTTCCTCATCCATCCAGGGACTTCTCATCCTGCCGGCCTCCTGCCGCTCAGGTATCGCTGCACTCCTATCTGACTGCCTACTTCTGAACCACGGTATGCATACTTCTCATTGACTGTGCTGGTGTATTGCATACCTTGCTGGACTGTGTTGGTTCTCCTCTGGAGTCTGCTATCCGCTGAGTCTATTGCCATCATTGACTGTGTTATCTTGTGCTGGATTACTTCAAGAGACTTTCTATATTTGCAGACCTGTTCAGTCATTTATATATATTGTGCATATTATTGTGGATCGTGTTTAAGGTGCCCGTGTACATCCTGTGTTGCAGTCTCTCCCCGTACACCTCCTCACATATATATTCAGTGGTACAACTTGCTGAAGGCAGACCACTGATCCCTGTTTCCTGTATCACCTGTTCCAGTATCCTCTCACATAGCAGTGGTACAACTTGCTATCGCAGACCACTGACTACCCGGATACCTCCACTTGGATTCCATTCCTTCACTCAGACAGCGGTACCACTTGCTATCCGCAGACCGCTGACTCTCATCACCTCCTCGTTGCTGTTGGACATTCCTCCTCACTATAGCAGTGGTATAACTTGCTATCGCAGACCACTGACTACCTTTCACGTGTCCTTGTCCATACAGTTCCTCGTGTATTAATACTTCCATATTACCAGTGCTGCTAGTCATAGACTTTCCTGAGCATCTTATCATCTACCATTACCTGTTCCGTGATCACCCTGCTACCAGAGTACTCTATTACCATCTACATTGCTCTGGTAAGCCTACCACCTGGTGATCCCTGGGTAAAGACTCCTAGTGCCCGTGACAAACAGTAAATTGGGAGAGAATCAGAAGAGGGCGAAAATAAAGAAAAACAGAAAGGGGAGTGCGGAGAGAGAACAGGATTGGGGGAGAGAGAAGAGAAAATCAGAAGAGGGGAAAGGGGGAGAAAACCATAGAGGGGGTAGAGAGGAAAGGAATGAAATAAGGCATAAAAAAGGAGTAGGGGAGAGAGAATTTGAGAAGAACAAAGAGGAGAGAGAACTAGATGGTGGCTAGTATCTGGGTGACGTTAACAGCATCAGTAGTAATATAGTTAGTACTTGTACCTTTGCATTCTAGCTGGACTAATATGGAATATGATGTAGCACTTACCCTTGTGTATCAAACTCCCATTGTCAAATAGAAGCAAGCAGGGCCCTCTTACCTGTCTGTCTGTATGTATTACCCAGTATTATCTTATTTATGTTTGTTTCCATTTGTAAAGTGCTACGAAATTTGCTGGCGCTATATAAATAAATGACGATAATGATGATGATGATGATGATGATGATGATGATGAAAGAGAGAAAAATGGAAAGTGTGCGTGAGAAACAGAAAGGGGAAATCAGAAATGGACTAGAGTAGAGAGTATGGGAAAGATAGACACACGAGGGAGAACCAGAGAGAGTAAGAGCAGAGGGAAACATAAAGGGGGAGAGGAGAAAGGAATGGAAAGTAAGGGTGAGAAGCAGAGTGGGGAGAAAACAAGGGTAACTAAAAGAGGAGTAAGGAGAGAAAACATTATTCAGGAGAGAGGAAAGAGAACCAGAATTGGGCAGAGGAGAGAGATCAAGAGGGAGGACAGAGAATAGCAAAGAGGAGATAGAGAGAGAGAGGGTAGCTCTAAAGCAGGGTAAATAAAAGAAAACCAGAGGGAAAGAAGATTGAACTGGAAAGTGAAGAAGATAACAGAAAATAGAAAATAAAGAAAACCAAAACAGACAGGGTGCAAAGAAAATGGGAGAGGTGGGGAATCAAAGAGAACCATAGGGGGAGAGAGGAGAGAGAACCAAATAGGTGGGAGGAGAAATATCCACAGCGGGAATAGAGGAGAGATAAACAGAGAGAGAGAAAATAAAAGATGGGGAGAGAAGAGTGAACCATTGAGGGGGGGCTAGATTGCAGAAGAGGAGAAGAAACTGGAAAATGAAGGAGAGAAAAAGAGAGGGAAGGGCCAAAGAAAACCTGAAAGGAGAGATAATAGAGAGTACAGGAGAGAGGGACAGAGGAGAGAGAACCAGAGAGTGGCTAAGAAGAGAAAATGAGAGTGACCTGGAGGATCAGTGATAAGAGAAAAAGGAATAAGGGGGGAGAGGAAAGAGAATCAGATGGGGGAAAGAAAGATTCAGAATGGGAGAGAAATTAGAACATCTGGAGGTAGCGTAAACACGAGAGGGGAGAAGAGAAAAGAGAGAACTAAAAGGGTTGTTTACCATAGTAGGGAAGAAAAGAGAAAACTGTAAAGTGGGGAGAGAATCAGATGTGTGGACTACAAAGAAAAACATAAATTGGAGTTAGAAGAGAGAACAGATTTGGGAGAGAGAGAATAGAGAACCAAAGGGGGAGACAGAAGAAAGACAACATTGCTGGATTTAGCCTCAACTATTACCTATATTGATCATGAGAGTGAGGGGTCATCCAGAAGGTCTCTACTACAAGGGACAATTGTGGGAAGCTAGTTACTACATTGCACAGAGTGTGTCTGCAAACATTGAGACTCATTAAAGTATAGGACAAGATCCGACATCCACAGACTCTGAGATGGTGTAAAGTCCTATTGCGGAGTGGAAATGTTTGTGACCCCTATATCACTAAAAATGTGACCTTGATCCCCTTTATCACATTCAGATAATCACACTCCACAGCTTAAAAATTAATTTCTTCTCTGCCCTGCAGATATCAGCATATCCTACTCTATAAACTGATGTGCTTTGGTGGAAATCTTGTTGCATTTGTACAAATCAAAGCGCACAACAGTTATAAAGTAGGTTTTGCTCTCTACCTCATAAATGAGACCTTCTATCATCATCATCATCATCATCATTTATTTATATAGCGCCAACATATTCCGTAGCGCTTTACAATTGGGGACAAACGTAATAAACTAATAAACAAACTGGGTAAAACAGACAAAGAGGTGAGAAGGCCCTGCTCGCAAGCTTACAATCTATGGGACAATGGGAGATTGACACATGAGGTTAAGTATACATTTTGCATCTTGGCCCAGCCAGACTGCAAAGGTAGGGTGACTCATAAGCTAAATGATCCTGTCACACAACAATGTTATTCCGGGGGTAGTTGTCTTGTGTGAAATTGTGTAACAGGCTAAAGGTAGTGAGGTTAAGATGGTGGTTGAGGAATATTATAAGCTTGTCTGAATAGGTAGGTTTTCAGAGAACGCTTGAAAGTTTGTAGAACAGAGGAGAGTCTTATTGTGCGAGGGAGAGAGTTCCATAGAGTGGGTGCAGCCCGAAAAAAGTCCTGTAACCGGGAATGGGAGGATGTAATGAGGGTGGATGAGAGACGCAGATCTTTTGCAGAACGGAGTTGCCGAGTTGGGAGATATTTTGAGACAAGAGAGGAGATGTATGTTGGTGCAGCTTTGTTGATGGCCTTGTAGGTTAGTAAAAGTATTTTATATTGGATTCGGTAGAAGACAGGCAGCCAGTGTAGAGACATACAGAGTGATTCAACAGAGGAATAGCTATTTGCAAGGAAAATCAGTCTTGCCGAAGCATGTAAAATAGATTTTAGGGGTTTGAGTCTGTTTTTGGGAAGACCAGTAAGGAGGGAATTGCAATAGTCAATGCGGGAGATGATTAGTGCATGAATTAAGGTTTTAGCAGTGTCTTGTGTGAGATATGTGCGGATTCTGGAAATGTTCTTTAGATGTATGTAACATGATTTAGATATAGAGTCAATGTGGGGAACAAAGGATAGGCGTGAATCAAGGATTACACCTAGGCAGCGAGCTTGTGGGGTGGGATTTATGGTCATGTTATCAACAGAGATAGAAATGTCAGGTATGCTCTTGTTGGCGGGTGGGAATATTATTAACTCTGTTTTAGAAAGATTAAGTTTGAGTTGACGAGAGGCCATCCAAGATGAAATGGCAGAAAGACAGTCAGTTACACGGGACAACACAGATGTCGAGATATCAGGAGAGGATAGATAGATTTGGGTATCATCCGCATAGAGATGATACTGAAAGCCAAAGGAACTTATTAGATTTCCAAGAGAAGCGGTATAGATAGAGAACAGCAGAGGACCTAGCACCGAGCCTTGTGGTCTCCAACTGATAGGGGAAGTGGAGCAGAGGTGGCTCCAGAGAAATTAACAGTGAAAGAGCGATTAGAGAGGTAAGATGAGAACCAGGATAGAACTGTGTCTTGAAGACCTAGGGATTGCAGTGTTTGTATGAGAAGAGAGTGGTCAACGGTGTCAAATGCAGCCGAGAGATCAAGGAGAATTAGGAGAGAGTAATGGCGTTCAGTCTTAGCAGTGATCAGATCATTAACAACCTTGGTCAGCGCAGTCTCTGTGGAGTGTTGAGAACGAAAGCCAGACTGAAGAGGATCCAACAGGTTGTTTGCGGAAAGAAAGCGTGTGAGGCGATAACAATAGCAACAGCAGAATTTGGAAAGAACAATTACTAACAAGGAGCAAAGCCCTAAATATAGAGAAGAGATACATCTATACATCTATGCATCTGTTCTGTGGTATATTCACACGGGATTCAGCAATGTGGGAAATAGTCGCCCCTCACTGTGTACAGGAAACATAACAGTATAGTGACCCCTGTAATATATATATACTTATAGTAAGAATCCCCTCTTTATTAGAGCATATCTTATATAAACATAGAGATAGCAATTATGGTAAATGAGGAATATATTACACATTAATGGTCGTCACACAAGAGATAATCCTGAGGTTCCCCAAACTTCCCCCAATTGTAATATATAAAGACTAAAATATAACCTATGTTGTTAACAAAGCCATACTATATTAATAAAAATATATTATTACATTTCTAATGCTGATGAGGAATTACATATTACAATAATTATCATTCAGTTTAACATGCCTAGTACAATGATCACAGGTTGCTCTAAAAATTATCTTTCCCTTTTCTTTCTTTCCTCATCTGGTACTAGCTCTGCTTCCTCTTTCCTTACCTGATATCATCTCTGTTCTCTCTATCTCTTTCCTCATCCTCATCTGGTACTAGTTCTGCTCCCTCTCCTTACCTGATATCATCTCTGTTCTCTCTATCTCTTTCCTCATCCTCATCTGGTACTAGCTCTGCTCCCTCTCCTTACCTGATATCATCTCTGTTCTCTCTATCTCTTTTCTCATCCTCATCTGGTACTAGTTCTGCTCCCTCTCCTTACCTGATATCAGCTCTGCTCTCTCTCTATCCTCACCTGGTACTAGCTCTGCTCCCTCTTTCCTTACCTGATATCAGCTCTGCTCTCTCTTTCCTGATCTGGTACTGGCTCTGCTCTCTCTCTCTTTTTCCTCATTTGGTACTAGCTCTGCTCCCTCTTTCCTTACCTGATATCAGCTCTGCTCTCTCTCTCTCGCTTTCCTCATCTGGTACTAGCTCTGCTCCCACTCTGGAATTAGCTGTGATCTCTCTCCTTCCTCACCTGATATCAGCTATGCTCTTTATTTCCTCACCTAGTACCAGCTCTCTGTCTTTCCTCACTTGGAATTAGCTCTCTGTCTTTCCTCACTTGGAATTAGCTGTGATCTCTTTCTTTTCTTACCTGGTATCAGCTCTGCTGCTTCTCTCTCAGTGCTTGAGGTCTTCTGTTAGGAGACCAGAGAGTTCATTATACAGAGGGAGTATTTCCTTTCCACTCACATGTGTGTCCCTGACATCATTCCTGTGCTAATTTCCCATCATCCTCACTACACTCACATTTCTCCTGAATTAGTAAACTCATCAGATTTTTTATTTCCTTAATTGTGGTCTATTTCTCCACACAAATGTCACAGAAATACAAATATGTGTATTAAATGCCCATTCAGCATAGCATAAATGTTTTGTAAGTTATCTTAATATTTTTGCAGAGTTCCAGGCTGTTGAAAATAAAGGTTAATCCCTCTTGGCAACCAGTCTTGCCAATATGTATCATGTGCTACTTTAGGGATCATAACCAACCGGTACCACAAAGACTGAGTGTGCCGATCCTGAGCCCTTCATCTTGCGGGATTTTAGGACACATTTTTCCCATCAGTTTTGCCCAAAAGACAGTAAAAGAGGTATCTCCATACTCCCTGATATCAGTGATCATGCTCCTTTGTATGGAGAAGTGAGATACTATTGTGTAACACAGATTCCAAACAGAGATTCTGGAGCCAAATACTAAAGGGGCTTTTGCTTACGTGATGGACAAGTAATGACAGTGCCAACCCCTCCAATAAGAAGGTACCAGTCCTGCCAGTGTAGTTATCTATCACTACAAGCCACATCTCCATGGGAATCGGACAGGGCCTTACCATGGCTGGTCAGGAACAACAGTTAGGATACCTGGAACTATTTAAGGTCTCCTTGGTTTTCGTCTCTCTGTGTGACGTCAGACTTGGTCCCTGTCTGGCTCACAGGGAAGTGAAGGATCAGAGGATTGACTCTGCCAAACAGCTCTCTGGGACTGGTGATTATAGCTCTTCCTGAGATAGGGTTATGTGTGTGTAAATAAACCAGAGAGTATAAGTATTTGTGTCATGATACCTGGGCACCCTGTGGTTATTTTGCCGTAGCCAACCAGCAAAGAGTAGATATTAGGGTATCTGCCTATGATTTACATTCCAGTATAGCACTCAACACGCCGTCTTATGCCATTTAACTACTCCTAGTATTATGGACATTGGAACACTCTTAACAGCAAGGCAACAATACGTTAAATATAATAAGTAAGTTTATTAATTAACAGGTATTAAAAAGAAGTATTAACAGTGGAAAAGATAATATAGGAAAATAAAGGGCAAATACAGGCCCAGTAATAATTGCACTCTTAAGCAGGGGCTAACTTGATCATACTACCACAGTTGTAACAATAAAACAGAAGGCATATAAGTATAGCACTGTACCAGTCCATCAGTGGCCATCCTATGGTAACCGGTCTGGTAACGATGCTATGGAGGAGGTTCTACTTTGATGCTGGAGGTCTGCTTTACTGTCACACCACTGTCAGCAGACTATTGGTGACTGAATCTATAGGAGCACACTAGGGTACCCAGTGAGGACACCTGGAATCATTAAAGAAATCTAAAGACATAATACTAAGGAACAGACATTACAAATTAAACACTACAGACAATGAACCTTCAATGGGACGAGAGGGGACGTCTAGCAGACTAACTCTACATTTCAGTTATGCCTGACACCTTGCTCTCATCACACCAGGGTCTACTAGAATTGGATCTTCCATTGATTTGGTGACCATTCTATTGGTGCTATTAGCTGCACAGGGCTCAAATAGTATGGAAAGGCAATTGGTCTGTGTTGTGGAATCCACACTGAAGGTACAATCCTGGTTGGCCCTAAAATCTTTCATCACAAAGAGTGTGTACATAGAGAGGCCTGACCTGAGACAATCATGGACATTAACACATATCTGCAAATGTTTGAGTCCATAACAGGGATTTACAGAATCAAGGAAGAAGAATGTCCCCCTATCTGGGATCCAGATAAAATAGGAGAGCACTGGACAGTTGAACTCCAGAGCAGGCAGCCATGCTGACAGACAGTGTGGCTAGCTGGCCAAGATGGAAAGGATTCATTAGGCATGACAATGGGTGAATGTGGTGGTTCACCCAAGGATCTGAGATGCCCCCTTCTGGAACTACCATGAAGAGCCATCAGTATCAGACCCATCTTTCTTCAACACTTCTCCAAGAACCAGGGACTAAGAGCTGCTAAATCATCAGAAGGTGCTTCTGCTGCCAACTATAAGGTCACCTATAGCATAAGTGGGTTGCTAAGGATCATTTCCAGGAATCAGGCCTGACCTCTCCACTGTCGCATGCTGCCAAGAGGACCTCACTTCTTCTCAGAATAGCTCAACTTTTTTGATGAGCCAGAGTTGGAGAAAGTGATACACTACGTTGAAGGGATGCTCTACCTCTAAAAATGTGTAGAGGCATTCACAGCTAGTGAGGGTGGGAAACCTTAGAGGTGCAGGGGTTTAGGGACTAAGGTGTATCTACCACCTTGATCAGGCCTGGATTGGTCTCAAGTTACCAAGTTCTTCCAAATTGCAATGAATAACGGTCAGCTATAGGACACGCCTATGGTTCGGGTTGACCTAAACTGAGGACATGACTTTGGTTCAGTGGAAGTGGGGTTGATTAAGGGATTGATTTCAGACAAGGGCTGGCCCTCAGTAGATCCTCTTGGATAAATTTGGGGATCACCCCCTGTTCATGACTCCCTACCATCCCCAAGCCAATGATGAAAAGTTGAACAGAACCTTCAAGCAATTGCTATTGATGTATGTTCATTTTGAATTGGGGAACTGGGAGAGATATCTTCCACAACTTCTGTTTTCGGGTGTGGAGGCAAGAATCCACCACATTCTCCCCAAATGAGTTGATACATGGCCGGAAGGTAGACAGTCCACTGGAATTAGTCTGGCAGAGTGGAGAACCTGAGGTGCCCATCCTTTAACATGTGGAGCACTTGTGGGAACAATTGTGGTGTCTGATGAAGCTCACCCACTATCCTTTGCCTGCAAGGGACAGAGAATAGACAAATGAACGGGTATGACAGAGTTGAAAATTAGGCAGTGAGTTTTAGAACTACTTCCTGCTAATAAAAACAAATTGAAGGCCACTTGACCTGGGTCCTACATAGACAGCACAGGAAATCAATGAAGGTCCTAACATATAAACCAGGTGAAAGCATATCCTTAACTAGGAATTAGGAGTTAGGGATGATGGCAGTTTGCTTCCCATTAGTTCACAACCCTGATAGTGATACTCATCTAATGGCTGACCATATTGATACAGGGAAGGTTGAGCCCATTTGGCACCCCACAAAGAGGATGAGCCCCAAGGTACTCAGAATGGTCAAAAAAGAGGTAAATGAGAAGCTGGCATGGGGGGGTGATTGTTCCTGCATGCAGCACCTGGGCGGAAACCACTGTGCTGGTTCCCAAGAAAGAAGGCGCTACTTGGTTCTGCATGGACTACCCCCAACTGGATGACAATGACTGTCACATGTGCTTACTCAATATACCACATAGATAAGCTGCTGGACAGGCTAGGTAGAGCACACTATTTGTTCAATCTGGATCTTAGTAAGAGTATTGAGAATTACCTCTTACCAGGGAGGCACATGAGTGGCCTGCTTTAATCGGTACATTTTGGTTCTTTGAGTTTACTGCTAACCACTCCAATAAGCGAGAACCAATCCTGGCAGGGATAGTTATCTATCACCCTTCCTACTACAAGCCACATCATCACGGGAGTCAGACACACATATAAATGGACCTAGAGCCGGTCTTGAGAGACTTTACTTTGACAGCACTGATGAGCAGTTGGCAGAGTCCACAAACCTACATGTACATTTGGGATAGATTGTTCTCCAATGGATCAATCAGAATTTAGCAAGAACATCACAAAGTTAAATATATCAATAGGAAGAATATTCTCTACATGAAAAGAACTTGCATTTACACTATCATATTGTGACATGATTTATCCAGGTGCAAATGTACATCCTATAGCTGGATTTGTTCATAGCACTAAATAAGGCTCTATATCCAAACTTTATCACTCCATTATATATCATTTATATTATATACGTTGCTGATATTTTTGTCTACATAAAAATCTCATATTAGGAGTTGAAATATAATAATTTCAATCAAAAATAAACTTCCTTGTTACATTATCCAGTAATCTCAAAGTATATGGTGATGCTGTCACTGGTCTCCTCATATGGCTGCAATTCTGTGGCTCTTGACTGCTGATCCTGGACACTGATAAGTGCTGAGCTCAGCCCATGTAACACCTGGATAACGAGATCTGGGACCCTGACTGAGGCTAAGCAGAAAAGACTGGGAGCCCAGATCATTCCATTATTACACTCTGGTACATTTGTCCTTTGCAGATGCCTCGGTTACCAGATTACAGGGCAAGTGTTAGGTTATGTCTAGTAGACAATGCAGAAGTAACGTTATCATATTTGTGCACAACCTAATCTACACACAACTATGTTGTGTACAAATAGGAGAATGCGGTCAGATGTAGAGGAGAGAAGTCCTATTAATAAAAGGGAAAGTGACATTTACTATATTACAAAAATAAATACAACACCACTTATATCCATTACTTAACCCTTGCAGCAATCTGTACAAACATGAAAGGTAATGTGAAATGACAGCTGCTAATTTATTGATCTTATTGATCTAATATAGACATGATGTTAATGATTGAAGTACTCTCAGCTGGAGGAGTCAGTCCACAAACAGCCAATCAGAAGCAGTTAGATAGCGCAGTTGATGGTCATCACGTATATTTGCACCAGCCCTCCAGCACCTACAGGAGATGCAGCACCCGGCAGGTGTATCTGCACCTTTGTCCCCGTCCGATTCAGTTGAAGCTAGGTGAACATACTGCACTTGGTCTACACTCGCCTACATCTTCTCGTCTGTGTGATAAGAAGACACAAAATAACTATACAGGGACGAATGCGTAAGTATTTTTGGTGCACATGAGCTGCAGGAAAATGTACATCTTGTTTAAAAAACCCAGAAGTATATTCAACTCTAAAATGAGGCCCATAATGTATAAGACACTTCCTATATGTGTTATACACAGTACACAATACAGTGATCTGCACAGTTTCTGTAGGACAGAAGTAGAAGCCATCTGATATATTCAGTGTAACTATCCTGTTTCCTCTCTGTCACATATAAAGTGCTGAGCTCAGCAATCTGTGCTGTGTTTACAAGTCACCATCAGTTGTCAGGTGATCAGGGTGTCTGTACAAACTCCTCTTCCAGTCAGTAGAGGGGGCGAACATACATTTTATTATTTGCTGGATCCCAGTTCATGCCTTTCGCTGGGGAAGAGGTCAGAGAAACCCTCTAGAGACAGATGAGATTGTATCTGGAGAAATGTTTCTGTATTCTGTATTTCAATAAATATTAGTTCTTTCGGCAATGTCTGGTCATCAGACAACCTATGTATCTGGTAATGCCTGGTCATTATACTACCTATATATCTGCCAATACCTGGTCATCATACAACCTATGTATCTGCCAAAACCGGGTCATCAAGCAACCTATGTATCTGGTAATGCCTGGTCATTATACAAGCTATATATCTGCCAATACCTGGTCATCATACAACCTATGTATCTGGTAATGCCTGGTCATTATATAACCTATATATCTGCCAATACCTGGTCATCATACAACCTATGTATCTGCCAATACCTGGTCATCAGGCAACCTATCTTTCTGGCAATGACTGGTCATTATACAAACTATGTATCTGCCAATACCTGGTCATCAAGCAACCTATGTATCTCGCAATGATTGGACATCATGCAACCTGTGTATCATGCAATGCCTGTGTCACGAATCAATGTAGAAATACAGCTAAGGAGCCATGAATAAGGTGAAAAACATACATACAGAAGAGTCTGAACAGATGATGTAATAATGGTCTTGCAGTAATTACCAGGTATACAGCAGTTGCAGGTAAACGGGAGGTGTGGAAAGATTCCAGGTAGCAAGTACAGGGAAATGCACAGGAAAGTACCAGGTTCACAGATGAAACAGGTCAGAAGAATGTATGTTGAGATCGCAATGCAGCATAATCACAGGAGCAAAACAGGAGAAAGAAACCACAGGGTGTAACATCAGGATATGACAACAATAACCAGCCCTGAATGCTGGGAGAGACAGGTATAAATGGAACACACCCAGGTGCATGGGATAATGAGTGAAGCAGTGTTATCTCCTAAGGAACTAGGAGCAGGCACAATAGCAGCACCTCTGGTGATCAGAGGTATTGCTGCTAACACATAAAATGAACACAAATAATAAAGTCTGATAGTCCAGGGGGCAGGAGCTGCCAGGCAAAGCAGTATGCTGCAGGCAGATTGTGACAGTCTGGTCATCAGGCAACCTATTTATCTGGTAATAAGTGGTCATCAGGAAACCGATCTATATGCTTCTAGAGGTAGCTTGGAACTCGGGACAGACTATTGTTGTGGAGTACACCTACATTACTCTGTATAACATTCAGGTAGTCCCATCTGTGAGTTTATGTGGCCTAACTCTTCATGGCTGAGCTGTTATTGCACTTAGACTTTTCCAATTGGCAGCACTTTTTGGAAAGGTGACATCTTATGTCTGTGTCATGTTGAAAGTCATTGATCTCTTCAATTCAACCCATCTGCTGCTAATGTGTAATTATGGAGATGACATGACTGTATGCACCTGATAGCAATGGGTGTGGCTGAAATGGTCAAATACACTAATTAAAGGGGTGTCTGCATACTTTGGCTGTGTACTGCAGGTAAATATATACTAGAGATGTCTGCAGACCTTCATGTTTTGGTTTTGATTCTAAAACTATACTGTTTTGGTTTTTATTCCAGTTTTGCCCAAAAATCTTCATGTGTTTTTGTTTTTGTTTTTGTATCTAAATGAAAAAATAAATAAAAAACAGGTAAAATCATGTGATTTTGAGCTGTTTGTGTTCCTACATTACTGTGTATAGCATTAATATTCATTTACAGTCATTTACCGTATATTTTCCAATGATCTTTTCACAACTGTCAAAATTTTCACCAATTTTGGTCAAAGTCTGCAGCGAACTGGCTGGCTAAAATTAGTGACAGAGCAGCAGCACAAATACATGGCAGTTTAATAAATGATACAACCTCTAGTGGCTGTAACAAACTTACTTTTTCCACAATCCAGCGCTGACCGGGTAGCGAGGCTTAGACCGCGCTGATTGGGCACTCACCTGTCACTCGATCCAGCGCTGGGCTCTGAGTGCCGCGCTCAGCATTTCCTGATGCGGGTCACATGATTCAGTCACTAGGGCAGAAGTTTCAAATCTTACCATATATAAACCCTGCACTGACACCTGCTTGGTGTCAGTGCAACTAACTTGCTCTGCCTCTGACCCTCTTGTCATTCTCTGCATTACCTTGGATCTCCTAGCATGCCAGTTTTGCCTGTATGACCAACTCTGTGGAATCTCCTAGTGTACCTTTCTGCCTGATATTGCGTGTACCAGTTCCCGGCTTGTCTGTCTATTCTCTGCCTGATATTCCGTGTACCAGTTCCCGGTTTGTCTGACTATTCTCTACCTGCCTCTCGGGTACCTGCACCACGTTGGTACTGGCCCTATTTCTGCAGCAACCTTCCTACTCTCAGTCCTGTAGCGGTTCCTCCATTCTACTCACTTTGGATTTGTCTTGGTGATGTGTGCCTTGCTTGCAGCTGCTCAGCCATGGAAACCCATCCCATTAAGCTCCTGATGCACAGTTTTTGTGCTTACATTAATGCCAGTAGAAGCTCTGAACTCTTCAGCTATGGAATCAGTAGATCGTTGGCGACTTTTATGCACCATGCACCTTAGCAGTCATTGACCATACGTTGTCTTCCGCTTCGTGGCTAAGTTGCTGTTGTTCTAAATGATTTTACTTTCTAATAATATCACTTACAATTGACTGTGGAATATCCAGCAGGGATAAAATATCATGCACCGTCTTATTGCAAAGATGGCATCCTATCACCGTACCACGCTGGAAGTCACTGAGCTCTTCAGAACGACCCATTTTGTATCACAAATGTTTATAATTGGAGACTGCATGGCTGGTGCTGGATTTTATAAACCTTTGACAATGTGTCTGAGTGAAACACCTTCAACAATTAACGGGTGTGGCCAAATACTATTTTCCATATAGTGTATGTATATATATATATATATATATATATATAGCTATATAAATTGCCTCTTTCACCCCGTATAACCCTCTATAAGAGATTTTATTAGCACGGCGCTGCAGCCACCCTACTCATGTTTGCTCTTCTAAAGAGGCAGATGAGAATAGGAGTAAGGGCTATATATCTAAAAGACACCGATCGATCCAAAACTAGCAAGATCAAGCATTTTCCCAGAAAATACAGTTTTGTCACATTTTCAGATCTGATTTTGTGTATTGTCATCATCATCATTTATTTATATAGCGTCAACATATTCAGTAGCGCTTTACAATTGGGGACAAACATAGTAAACTAATACACAAACTGGGTAAAACAGAAAGAGGTGAGAAGACCCTGCTCACAAGCTTACAATCTATGTGTATGAGAAAACTAGACATGCCTCGGTTCAACACGGAACCCCATACCTCAAATCTGCTGAATTTATTATTTATTACTTATTTATAAGTATATATATATATATATATATATATATATATATACAGAGAGAGAGAGAGAGAGAGAGAGTGACATGAAGGACCAAGTTGAATAAAACAGAAGACAGGTTGAGGAGAATGAGCCCATGTTTGGGGAAAATGTGAGGATGTGTAGGGTGCGTAGGGTGAGTACTGTAGGCTGAGGTACCGGCCCATCAGAGAACTGTTGCTAGTGAGAGTTAAAGTGGAGTCACTAGGGAAGTGACACCTCTCTTCCTGCCCTTACACTGGCTCCCGTTCCTCTACAGAATTCTTTTCAAGCTCCTCACCATCACTTACAAGGCCCTCTCACACACAACTGCCCCTTATCTCGCCAACCTCCTCTCCACCAACAGTCCCTTCCGCTCCCTGCTCTCGGACAAGGACCAGTGGCGGATCCAGGGGGGGGGACGACGACGACGATCGGGGCAATCACCCCAACCTAGCAGGGGCTTGCTGCGGATGGCTGCACACCATGTGCAGGTCTGTTTGGCAGAGACAGGCAGGGAGAGTCTGCTGCCCGGCTGCTCTGATTGTGCACACTCTCCCTGTCTGTCTCTGCCGAATGGATCTGTGCATAGTGTGCAGCCGTCGGCAGCATGAACTTCAAAAAGGGGGAGGGGACTAAATCGCCACCCCCCCCCCCCTTAAATTGCCCCAGGTAAAAAAAATTCTAGATCAGCACCTTCCAAGGACCGCTGCCTCTCCTCCACCTTAATCACCTTTTCCCATTTCCGAATCCAAGATTCCTCCCGAGCTCCACTCCACTGGAATGACCTCCAACGCTCCATCTGATTGTTCCCTAACTTGTGCTTCTTTAAACGGGCACTTAAAACACACCTCTTCCTCAAAGCCTACCAGCCATCCACCTAACCCTCTATCCATGTTGTTCCCCTCTTCTGACTCCCTTTGTGCCAGCTGTCTGTTTGCCCTTCCTTTAGGATGCAAGCTCCGATGAGGAGGGCCCTCCTCCCTTCTGTCTCTACACCATTTCTTCTGCTCCAACTTCTCTGTAATTGCTAGGTCTGGAGCTTCTGGAGTTTTGGTTTACTCAGTTTATATTGTGAACTGTCTTACCCTGTATGTCAACTGTTGGTACTGTGTACGGCACTGCAGAACCCTTGTGGTTCCCTACAAATAGACCAGAATAATAATAAAAAAGGGAAGGGCAGCCCAGTGTGCAGAAGCCCTGTCTGATAATACCAGTAAAGTGGGCATCAGTTCACTTGGCAAGTGACATATACCAGAGGCTGTGAGAATATCAGTGCAGGAAGAGATTGAACACTATTGTCCTGAGAGGGGCAGTAGAGATAGAGACTGTACCCTACTGCTCGGGCTGTGGAGAATTTCAGCCGTTAGTATTGAGAACTTGTGACTATGTGGCATAGATTCAGAGAGTTTCCTGACCTGGTTGAATGGCGCGTGACCTAGGAGGACTGAAATTAAGGTCAAGTTGCTGCAGATACCGGTTGTCCCTCTGCAAGCAGTGCCAGATTAATGGCCGCATTGGGCCTGGGGCTAAAAATAATCAAGGTCTATTGTGACAAGTGCCGTCCACCGGAGGTATGGCAGGCGGTGTATTGGGGTGGCCAGTTATGTGTGGGTGTGGCTAGCACAATGGAGGTGCTAATAAGTGTAAGATCTGACAAAATCTGCATAGTGATGGATTAACGCACATGTTTGATGCACATATGCAGTAGTTAAAGGTGCTTTTATGCAAATAAAACATCTGTACACCCAAATCTAAATTAGCCCCACTGTTTGCACATTGCAGGCAGTTTTAGTGCCTTAGCACAGGAAAGGAATCTTTTCACTCTTAAATTGTTTGATGCCTAGCCGGGGTCGCACTATTACTGTGGGTCACTAGCACTGAGGATCTTCACTAGGGATCATGTCAACCACCAGACAACATCAGCAGTGCAGAGTATGTCAGCAGTAGATACTACTAATAATATTCAAAGCAGAAGAGGAATTTCATATTAATATATATATATATATATATATATAAATAGTAGCAGTAAGTAGTACACAGTAAATAGTTTTAGTGCCGAGTAATACACTATCAGTAGTAGTGCTCAGTAAAATGCCAGCTGTGTTTTTAATGTTCAGCAACATACTCACAGGCGTAATAGTTTCCCAAAATATATGCCAGTAGTTCCCAGAAATAAGCCAGCTATATCTGTAATAATAATATGCCTACTGTAGTAGTGTTACCCAGGAACATGCCAGCAATATCTGTCGTGCCCAGCACAATACCATGCTGTGCCCCATTCATCATATGGTGACCCCTTCAACACATGGAGCCCTCTTATCACACAGAGCTCAATACATAACTGTATCCCCCTCATCAAACTGTGCCCCATTCATCAGATGGTGACCTCTTATGCCCCCTTAGTGCCCCCTTCATAACTGTGCCTCCTTCATCAAAGTGTGATCCTTTCATCACACGGTGCATGGTTTTACACTGTGCCCCTTCATCACATGGTGCCCCCTTATAGCACAGTGCCCCCTTCATAACTAAACCTCCTTCATCAAACTGTGCCCCTTCATCACATGGTGCCCCCTTATAGCACAGTGCCTCCTTCATAACTGTGCCTCCTTCATCAAAGTGTGACCCTTTCATCACACGGTACATGGTTTTACACTGTGCCCCTTCATCACATGGTGCCCCCTTATAGAACAGTGCCCCCTTCATAACTGTGCCTCCTTCATCAAAGTGTGATCCTTTCATCACACGGTGCATTGTTTTACACTGTGCCCCTTCATCACATGGTGCCCCCTTATAGCACAGTGCCCCTTCATCAAACGGTGGCCCCTTCATCACTGTGCCCCCTGAAGAACTTGAAGAACGGCAGCCTGACACCCGTGCCGCAGTTAACTACTCCCCTGCCAGGAGCGCATTTGTTATGAATCATATGACTCATATGTTACTATGTTACTATAACTAGGGGGCTGCCAATGCCGGAGAATAGCTTCCTCCTCTCCAGTCCAACCTGCCACCTCGTAGGTCCATCCGGGGGGTCCCACATCGAATCAGTCACCAGCAGTGAGCGCTGCAGTGATTACTGAGCAAAGGGGTACAAAATAAGATAGAAACGAAATCCCGGCCTTGGCCGTAACGTATTTAACTGAGGAGGCCTCAGGCTGCAAGCCCCTGGGGCACATTGTCCATCTGGCCCTGTCTGTATGACTGCAAACACCCCACTGACATACATAGGAGTAACGTACTGCTGCTCCTGAACTGAGGGACAGCAGCATTACACATCTATATCGGTTAAAGACCAGCTAATAGGTTATTACATCATTTATGGAGGATTGTGGAAGACATTGAGATATAACCCGGGTTAGTCAGCGTTAGGGGCACCAGCGGTATCTAACAGCACTGGTATAACATGTATATTATATATTTATATTTCCTAGTTAGTCATAGGAGTGTGGGGTGCATTTGTGGAGCATGTGACAGCGTTAAGGGGTGTGATTTATACCCACACTGTTGACTTGCTGTGATCATTTTTACGTAACATATATTGAGAGTGTATACTGTATTTTGAGGCCACCCACCTCTTATCCTGTTTTACCCCCATAAAGAACCTTCCTCACCCTATACTGGATGTGAAGAGGTGGCTGCTACTGAAGCAGTCATTCTATGTGTCTGTCCAAGTGCTGCTTGTGTAAGTTCTCCTGGGAGCGATGTTTTCATGTTTGATCCTGGATATAACTATAATCTCCTGACACATTTCCATAGTTTTATCCAAGCTGTTGTCTGATTAATACAAAAGCATCAACAAGTCAGCATTTATCATTCTCATTCCCCGTTAGTGGGTGGACGGAGTCACTGGGGCCGCCGTTCCCACACAAAATATAGGACATTTTTAAAATACTTAATGGCTGATGCTTCTCACCTCAACTTTAACCTCTTGTTACCTTATCTAAATTAATGACATGAGACTTTAATTGTGGAAAATAAATAAATCAAGAATGAAAAAGAATGTGTTTAACATGGGGCACTCTGTGAGCTGCCCAATATCACCGATAAAACGTAACC
Organism: Mixophyes fleayi; assembly: GCF_038048845.1. Taxonomy (NCBI): domain Eukaryota; kingdom Metazoa; phylum Chordata; class Amphibia; order Anura; family Limnodynastidae; genus Mixophyes; species Mixophyes fleayi. Next base: position 2,173,260 of record NC_134405.1, read on the forward strand.
TTTATTGTTGTTAAAAATATTAAAACTTTCCCACACCTATATATATAAAAGAAGAAGTTTGTTTGTTTGTTGATGAATATCGTTGACTCCCCCGCACCGAATAGGATGAAAACAACGTGTGGTGGTCCAGTTGGATCATGACCAGGTTTTAGGGGTGTTGGAGTCCCAGTCAGACCTCCTGTTTCTGTCCGCTGGGCAGATCATTAACTCTAGGAGCCTGTTCTGGGCCTTCTACTGGATGGATTTGGTTTGTTTGTCTGTCCAGTTATGCATTCGGACGTCTCTGCACCAATTGGGATGAAACCAATGCGAGGTGGTCCAGTTGGATCTTGCCTAGGTTTTATGAGTTAGGGTCCCGGTCGGACCTCCTGTTGGTGTACGCTGGCCAGAACTTTGACCAGGGGAGCCTGTTGTTTACCTTCCAATTCATAGATTTGGATGACATTTAATCATACTTGCCAACTATCCCAGAATGTCCAGGAGACTCCCGAATTCTGGGTGGGTCTCACAGACTCCTTGGAGAGTATGACAGTCTCCCACATCTGGCCACTTTCTAGTGTAGTGGGCAGAATTAAATCCAAAATGCTGCGATTCATCTGGAATTTTCGGAGCCCCCCTACTCACCCACCTGCCCCCACCTGCCCCCAGCAGCTCCCGGATCATACTTGCCAAGTATGCATTTAATATAAAAACAAAATGACACTGGGTAGCCAACTCCTGGGTGTTTTGGAAGACCTGCTAAGCTGCTACTTATTTATAAAATGTTGACAGTTACATCCAACTCATTGATAACTTAATAGCTTGAAAGTTTAAACCTGGGCAACGCCGGGTAATTCAGCTAGTTATTCCTAAATAATAGCTCATAGCGAAATTAAAAATCTATCGAAAAATGTGCAAAGTGTGTATATAATGGTAGGTAAACCACCATGCCTAGCTATGCTGTGATGGTAACTAAACTAAATTACAATAATGAATAATAAAATATATTCCAGCTATGTAAATTCATATTAATAAAAACTAACAGTGTATCAAATTGTGCAAGACTCCATCATGTTTATTTTGCATATGTTAAGGAGATGTCACACTATAGCTAATACAGACCAGGTTCATATGCTACTGAGCACTATGATTGGTTCAGATTGGGTGCTCAATGCTCTATGTGTTAATGCACTTTTTCTCCAATCAGATTATCTCATTGACTGATTGTAATCAAGCAAACATTGTATTGTTATGTCCTATAAGAGTTTAGGTTGTAAACGTAATTAGTATTGACAGCTACTGTTATTATGTTACAGAGCCGTCAGTTCTCAAATGTTGCAGCTAATCAGAGTTGCTACCAGTCATAGCCACCAGTGAGTTGTTATATCGTCAGCAGCAGGATTCAGTTCTGTCCTCCTAGGGTTGAATAATTCTTCCCCTCTACATTATTTCCCCACTGACTGACTCGTATGATTATGACACAGTAGTGATTGCAGGTGCAGTTGTTATCGGCAGCTCCAGTTCATCTCGTAATCACGACTCCTCTGCTTTCCTGGACTCTGGTGTGGACAGATACTTTATTTCTCTTTGTCTAGTGTCCCAGTGGCCCCTGCCTATGATTCCCTTGGAGGTTCCAATGGTCATCACCTCCATTGACAGTGTCACCCGGAAACAAACCTAACCCCTAACTCTCAAGTTGGTGTTTTAAACCAGGAGCACCTTCCTAGTATTGTCTCAGACTACAAGTCATATCATCCAGGGCCTCACCTGGCTTCAGCTACACTCACCACAAGTGGATTGGACCTCCTCTCAAATCCTTGCTTTAGGAGATACTTGCTGGTCACAGAGCCTACCTCAGATTAAACCTCTGTGCGAGGTGACCTCCTCAAATGGCATGGACGGATCTATCCTTCCTCCTCAGTACCCCGACTATGCCGATGTCTTTGACAAATGCCAGTCTGAATTCCTTTTACCTCACTGGCCCTGGGATTGTCCTATCGAATTCCAGCCTGTCAAGACACCTCCTAGGGGGTGGATTTTCCCTCTCTCTCTCCTAGAAACCCAGGCCATGGCCAAATGCTTCAAGGAGAATCTCAAATGAGGTTTCATCCCCTTCTGGTGCTGGGTTCTTCTTTGTTAAGAAGAAAAACAGGTCTTTGCACCCATGTATTGACTGTCACAGTTTCAATGCCATCACTATAAAGAATCATTATCCTATCACATTAATTAAGAAACTCTTTGACAGAACCAATGACACTAAAATCTTCACAAAACAGGATCTCCAGGGAGACTATAACCTCATTTGTATCAGTAGCAGTGACGAGTGGAAGACCGCATTTAACACTTGTGATGGCCTTTGCTAGTACGTTGTCATGCCATTAGGACTCTCTAATGCCTCTGCAGTGTTTCAAAGTTTTGTGAAATTAATTTTCAGAGACCTCCACTACACTTGCATTGTCTTATATATATTTAGTGAATATACATATTTTACATGGATAATATTCTCATTATTCCTCAAGATCTCTCCTCTCACTGTCTCCGGGTTTCTGAGGCACTCTTCAGACTCCGCAAGAAATTCCGCTGGAGATATGTGCTTTCGGGGCTTCTCAAATGCCTTTCCTAGGGTACATTGTCTCTGGTTCAGGGCTACAAATGTATCCGGAGAAAGTTCAGGCTATATTGGAATGGCCACTGTCCTCAGGTCTCAAGTCAATCTAGTGTTTCCTTGGATTTGCCAATTACTACAGACAGTTTATTCAGGACTACTCGACCTTGGTTGCCCCCATTGTGGCCCTCACCCGAAAGGCACCTGACACCAAAACCTGGACCTCAGGAGCTCTTCAGGCATTCAACATCCTAAAGGAAGCGTTTTTCACAGCCTCCATCCTCAGACAACTTGATGACACCTTGCCATTCTTCCTAGAAGTGGAGGCATAGGAACCATAGCTTCTCAAAGATTCCCTTTGGGAAATCACCCCTTGGCATTCTACTCAAGCAAGTTCCTTCCTGCAAAAAATAATTATGCTATTGGGGACAGGAAATACTTGCTATGAAGTTGGCTCTCCACGAACCGAGATATCTTCTGGAGGGTGCCCGATACCCGGTTGCCATCTTCACAGACCATAAAAACCTGCTATACCTTCAATCTGTTCCATGTCTTAATCCCCAGCAGGCCCGTTGGGCTCTGTTTTTCTCCTGTTTCAACCTCCATATCACTTACAAACTTGGTCATGTGAACAAAAAACTGTCGCTCTCTCTCGGGCCTTTGATTCGACCCAGAATACATCCTATTCTGATCCCCAGGTATCTTCTCTCATCTTCTGTTACACCACCCATCACCTCAAGGCAAAACCTTCATTCCTCCACATCTTCAAAAGAGACTTCTCCGCCTCATGATTTCCTGGACATGCCTGTTTTCCCAATTCTTCCGAAATTATTTCCAGGGACTACTGATGGCACACTCTTCTTTTAGATGTTGAGGATTTTGTGGCCGCTTGTGATACCTGTGCCGGCACAAATCTCTCCTTCAGGCACCTTTGGGGACCCTGCTGCCTCTTTCTATTCCAGCCAGACCATAATCACACATTTCCATGGATTTCATCACAGACCTTCCTTCCTACAAGAGGTTCGACACGGTCTGGGTGGAAGATGATTGTTTCTCTAAGATGGCCCATTTTGTTCCCCTGGTTGGCCTTCTATCGTCTCCAGTATTGACTCAGCTTTTCATGAAGAAGATTTTCAGGTTACATGCCTGTCCCCTTAAAAGTGTCTCTGATCGCAGTGTTCAGTTGATTTCCAAATTACGGTGAGCACTTTGTAAGCTTCTTAACATCTACTTGAGTTGCTCGCCTATCATCCTCAATCGAATGGACAAATGGAAAGGGTTAATCGAGACCTTGAGACCTTTATCAGACTATACCACTCCATTAACCAAGACAAATGGTCTGATCTTCTGCCATTGGCTGAATTCATCTATAATAATTTATTTCATGGATCTATCTCAGTTACTCGCTTCTCTATTGTCTATCATCTCCATCTTTCTCTGCCTAAATTCTTGGTCATTGCTCCCACCCAGGTACCTGTTGTGGATGCACTTCACAGCAACTTCACTTGTATCTGGTCCCAAGTACATGGTTACCTCAAAGAAACATCTGATCACTACAAACTCTCTGCAGATAAGAAGCGCCAAGCAATTCTCGTGTTGAAGCTCGGAGATAAGGTTTGGCTTGCTACAAAAAACATTCGGTTGATGGTTCCCTGTATGAAATTCGCTCCACGCGTCATCGTTCCTTTTAGGATCCTGCAGGTCATCAAAGCTGTCTCTATTAAATTGAAGCTTCGACCATCTCTCCATTTTTTTAACACTTTTCATGTTTCGCTTTTGAAACCTCTGGTCATCAATCATTTCTCTCATCTGCCCAATCCTCCTGCTCCGGTCAAGTGTCAACAAGGACAAGAATTTAAAATCAGTCAAATCCTTGATTTCGAAACTTTCCGGGGGTAGATTAAATATTTAGTGAATTGGAAATGCTTCAATCCTAAAGAACGCTCCTGGGTCAGTTCCTCAGATATCAACCCTCCCTCTTTACTCAAGAGGTTCCATACCAAATTCCCCAGGAAGCCTGGTCCTAAATGCTCAGTACCCATCTTTAAAACCAGGGTACTGTCTCACGTCGGACCCGCAGACATAATGCCCAGGGTACGGCACACTCACATTCCCATGCTCCCTGAACGCTCCTTGCCAGCTCCTTGGCATGGAAGCTACCCCTAACGCCCCCAGTCTATTTTCCAGGTCTGCACAAAACTCGGCTTTTATCACCTTCTCCACCCATTTATTGGGAGATTAATTATCCAACACGATATATAAATCACATGTCCCACAGATAAGTTGTCTGTTCTTTGAGTCAGCTCTGTTTCAGAGCTCAGATGTGGTTCCCTCTGCTCACCTACTCTTAGTTCTGCAGACTATCGCTCCTTGTCTCCAGCAACTCTGCAGATAACCACAGGGGTCTCCATAGCTGTCACAGACTATCACTCCTTGTTTCCTGCAATGTTTGAGGAAATAAATATGAAGGGATAAAAAATGTGGTCTATGGGGATCCTGGAGAGGCTGTCGATGTTCATGTGACGTACCTCTGGTCCCATGGACTGATTGACCTGGGCAGTCCTAGGAGGCCAAACCGTGCTGACTTTGCAGCCTAGCGCTAATGTCTAGAATGGTGCTGAACATGGATAGGGAGGATGATGCCACTCAGGCCGTGCTTAGTGGACATATAAGGGGCCTGGATTGGTTACAAGAGCTGATTTAGAGTACTCCAGACCTGTGTAAAGATAGTAGGTACGGGAGTGGCGACTATTACTTTTCCTGTGACCACCAGATTGAAATGCAAACTTTTATCTATTCCCTGGCTATCCTGCATTGAGTCCTACACCCTGGAATACTGTAGCAAGCTGTTAGGAGGTATTCAGTGCAGTTACATCAGGGGTTACAGGTGGTGGCAGTAATACAGCAGTAATACATGATTTCGCCACTTGATACATTGGCACCAAAGTATCTTTAGTATAAACAAGAGCAGGTGCACATATGGTGGGGTTTCCTGTGACCTGCTTGCGTTACTGTAATGCAGGTGGCGGATGGGCTATTAATTAAGTGGTGAGGGCGGGTGCTAATCATAGTGGGTAAGATATATTAATTTATTATATAGAGAGGTGCGCCAACAATAATGTATAAATGTCTATTAAGAAACAAGCAAAAATGGCAGTTAGTTTGTATATATTCTGAAATACACTAAAAAACAATTATGATGTAAAATACTCATCTGACCAACAGATGTAGTAATAATGTTGTATAATAAAAGCAGACTAAGAGTATGTAAGATGGAATACAAAATTCTGTACATATCCTGCTACAGTACATGGAGTGAATATGCAGATGGTAAAAAAATTATTGAATAAGTCAGTTGTACGCTGACGAAACGCATCGAATATTCCACTCCACATACTGACCAACTTACTATTGGACTTGCTGAAAGTTCCGCTTGTCCTGAGCTCCTTATCGGTGGTAATCGTATAATACGATTACCACTATTCCGACATTCTTCAGACCCACAAAGAAAAAACGATTGCAGAGAAAAATGAAGACAATAAAAACAGATTTTCCTGAAATCCGAACATCCAGATGTCCGTTGGCACCGGCAGTCTGACAGGAAGTGTTTCCGAATGGACAGCGCATCGGCACTTCAGTCTTACGTCTGCGCGACTTAGATGAATGTTAATTTAAAGCAACAATGTCTGGACCCCACAGGCTAAGTGTTCAAACACTTAAAGATCTATTTATTTGCAGGGAGGAGGCCTACTTATTAAACGTGGGTACTTTTTAATGTTGGGGGTAGGTTGGGGGAAGGGAAGCTCAGAGGGTTCACTCATTGCTAGACTTTCCATATTTCATTGACCAATTTCAAGATCCAGACAAGCAGCAACTGAATTTAAGACACGAGGAGCAGTAGAAGGTGAGAGCAGGACAGTCTGCTAACTGGCCTGATTGGGGTGGGGCAGTCCCGATTTTGGGTGATTGTAATGCACAGACACCAGGACCATCTGGGACACCCCATCAGCAACCAGAATTGATTACTTACATCTGTGCAGTGTGTCACACTCCAATTGTTTTCTCCACCTTATATTTAATACAGATAGACCATATATACAGCCAATATCTGTCTGATGTGTCCCATCGCTCTGCAAAAATACATCCCCCTAGACATTAAACATCATCATCACTATTCACTTTGATTCTCTCCGATCAACATTTTTTTTGTGACCTAACATGTCGCTAGCTCCTCCTCCTCCTCCATCATGTCACTAGCTCCTCCTCTCCACCATGTCGCTAGCTCCTCCTCCTCCTCTACCATGTCGCTAGCTCCTCCTCTCCACCATGTCGCTAGCTCCTCCTCTCCACCATGTCACTTGCTCCTCCTCTCCACCATGTCGCTAGCTCCTCCTCCTCCACCATGTCGCTAGCTCCTCCTCTCCATCATGTTGCTAGCTCCTCCTCTCCACCATGTCACTTGCTCCTCCTCTCCACCATGCCGCTAGCTCCTCCTCCTCCACCATGTCGCTAGCTCCTCCTCTCCATCATGTCGCTAGCTCCTCCTCTCCACCATGTCACTAGCTCCTCCTCTCCACCATGTCACTAGCTCCTCCTCTCCACTATGTCGCTAGCTCCTCCTCCTCCACCATGTCGCTAGATCCTCCTCTCTACCACCATGTCACTAGCTCCTCCTCCTCCACCATGTCGCTAGATCCTCCTCTCTACCACCATGTCGCTAGCTCCTCCTCCTCTCCACCATGTCACTAGCTCCTCCTCCTCTCCACCATGTCACTAGCTCCTCCTCCTCTCCACCATGTCACTAGCTCCTCCTCCTCTCCACCATGTCACTAGCTCCTCCTCCTCTCCACCATGTCACTAGCTCCTCCTCCTCTCCACCATGTCACTAGCTCCTCCTCCTCTCCACCATGTCGCTAGCTCCTCCTCTCCACCATGTCACTAGCTCCTCCTCTCCACCATGTCACTAGCTCCTCCTCTCCACTATGTCGCTAGCTCCTCCTCCTCCACCATGTCGCTAGATCCTCCTCTCTACCACCATGTCACTAGCTCCTCCTCCTCCACCATGTCGCTAGATCCTCCTCTCTACCACCATGTCGCTAGCTCCTCCTCCTCTCCACCATGTCACTAGCTCCTCCTCTCCACTATGTCGCTAGCTCCTCCTCCTCCACCATGTCACTAGCTCCTCCTCTCCACTATGTCGCTAGCTCCTCCTCCTCCACCATGTCGCTAGCTCCTCCTCCTCTCCACCATGTCACTAGCTCCTCCTCCTCTCCACCATGTCTAACTACACCATTATTGCAAGAGGAAAAAGTGCTCCTGGAAAAGATCTTCTTTCATATTTTTTATTAAGTCCCTCATCGACACCACCCCAGATCATTACCCCCTATGGTAATTATCACCTCTGGCCAATCTCAGTCCCCTCCTGTCTGGCCGCACCAAGCACTAGACGGGATCTGAATATTAAACAAAGTTTAGCAGCAATAACCACTTTCATATGTAAAATATAACATCTGTTTGTGCTGTAAACGTTATTGTGACTGACCTCAGCTTCACCCGTAAACCTACATTTCACTTTCCTCTGTTTCGTCACCCACTATCTATGATCCTGCTTCCCTAATTTCTCCCAAACAAGGTCATAAAGCCCAATATCTTCTCCGTACTTTCCTTGTAATATCTGCTCACTCATGGGTAACTTTCTCCGTTCTCAGATTTTTATTTACATATATCACCAATTGAGGCCTCACATAAGTTCTACAGTGACTTGATTCCCACTTCCCAATTTGCAAAAGCAGTGACTCCCTATAACTAAACCAAGTCAATGTTCTGAAGAAGGTAAAACCAAACAGCTGAGAAAAACTTGATTTCACAATGTCCGGCTTCCCGTCACAGTAATGTTTTGCTGAGCACAATAAGGTTTTCAAATGACACCGGCCTCTTCTCGCCCTGGCCTTTTAGTAGCATTTCAGGGCCTGACACACTAGAGATCCCTTTGTCAACTGAAATATAGAAAAAAAATCTGGACCTGACAACTACTGGTCCACAGAGGTCCGACCCATTCCCCTGGAGAACAAGGCGCCCCAGATACTTCTGGTTATTGGAATCCACCCACCTGTAGAACCCAGCTCTGCCGGTCTTGTAGCATATGTGAATAAACGTAGTTCCTTCTATCTCAGCCCGCTAGACTGACCTTCCATTGTAATTGCCTAAGAACTCATCTCAATACCTTCAAATATTCCTTCATTTCTCCTGGTACCCTTATAAAGTGATGTGAGACTTGTACCCACTACCTCTGACTTCTGTCCTTAAGAAATGTGCAACCGCATCTATTCAATGCATTCAGAGACGTTTTCTCTGTAATAGTGTTATAGTATAGATTCTAGTGTGCGAGTGTGCATGTGTGTGTGTATGTGTGTGCATGTGTGTGTACGTGTGTGTGTGTGTGCGAGTGTGCATGTGTATGTGTGTGTGCGAGTGTGCATGTGTATGTGTGTGTACGTGTGTGTGTGTGTACGTGTGTGTGTGCGAGTGTGCATGTGTATGTGTGTGTGTTCGAGTGCGTGTGTGAGTGCGTGTGTGTGTGTGCGCGAGTGTGCATGTGTATGTGTATGTGTGTGTACGTGTGTGTGTGTGTGTACGTGTGTGTGTGCGAGTGTGCATGTGTATGTGTGCGTGTGTGTGAGTGTGTGTGCGAGTGTGCATGTGTGTGTGTGAGTGCGTGTGTGAGTGCGTGCGTGTGTGCGTGAGTGCATGTGTGCGTGTGTGTGTGCGTGTGTGCGTGTGTGTATGTGTGTGTGCGTGTGTATGTTATACTACAGGTTCCAATGGAGGTATGGGCTGATGTGAATGATTAAATATTCCCTCTACAGTGTGGTGTAATATGGTCTTGCTATATAAACAGCCTTTATTGCTGACCATTTTTTCTGGCAGTTCCCTTATCCACCACTAGGTGTCCCCCACATACTTGCTCTGATTACTGGGCCCTGTATTCTCTCTTGCAGGTATGTGTAAGATTTTGTATATCTGGGATGAGCAACCTGATACACTTCAGGGGACGTATGGGGGGGCCTCTAACCTTTAAAAGGGCCGCACCTCACACTTAATGGCAGTGATCATTTAAAACAATACATTGAGAAGGCAAATAAAGGGTTATTGGTTCCATAATAGAACTCGAGATTGTAGGGATAATGTAATCTCGCAATAATGTGCATCAGGAGTGGGATCTCGTTTCTTGTGTGTGTATAATATAACCTTCTGTCTGTCATTAGACTACAAGCCCCCCCCCCCCCCTCCAGAAGTGTTACATTGCACAGTGCATTGTCTGATCCTTGTATGGTCACTGGGTGAGGATATAACTGTATAGTGCTGCTGGGTTTGTTCAGTGCTCTCTGTGCTGATGGGCGGCTCTGTCACAATAACTGAACAAAGCATAATCAATATCTGGACATTTAATCAAAGAAAGACATCTCTCTGTAATAACATATCAGCAGCATTTGATTATAAGACAAACAAGTGTTACAAACAAACCTGGAATCAAAGTCTGAAAGAGCCGGGGAGGTCCGTACAGGCGCCATCTGCCCTAGGGCCGGATGTTGCCCCTCACTGATTTATATGGTGCCTCCCAGCCTACGTGTCATGTCCTGTCTGTAGACATTTGGGCAGGGGCCCAGCAATGTAGCTGTAGAGCAGAGAGGGGGCCACTTCTGAGCATCTGATACATGCATGAACTGCACCTTTCAGAAGAGGACTCCGCTCTTTATAAAGCAAAGTGGTAGCCTCAGGGTGGGATGTGGGCAATCTGCTGTTGGGTATCTTTTTTTTGGCCATTTCTTTCTTTTTTTATTTCCAAACTTTTTGAGTTGTATTAACGGATGGGTGCGATCCTTCTTTAATTCAGAACTTAGCCATAGGTAGGAGTGTGTAAAATGGCGCCTCTCTCCAACGCTGTATGAAAAAATCCTTGGTACGTGCGGTTCCACTCTCCAGTTTTTGGACACATTCTTGAGTGAGGTGGGTTCTAGAACACAAAATGACCACGTAAAGTCCATCATCTGGTTGTTATCTGTTGTTTGCTTTATTTCCTAGCTAAGGTTTCCACAGAGAAATTGGAACAGGGTCAAAAGAGTTATGGGCATCTAGCACCCCAAATTAGACCTGTCTGTGACTGGCGAAGGAACCAAAGTGATAATTCCAGGAGGCTCTTTTAGGGAAGGCCATGAGCGTATTCCCCAGCCCACGGTGGAAACATTATCATTAACCATTAACAACCCATTTCATGAATTTATTATAATTCTAGGATTATTAGGATTGGGGATTAACTTGCTGTGCCTTTATACAGAAAGCCTCCACTTAATTAACTGGTGTCTGGAGAAAGACCATCTTGTTTGATGGACAAATACTACAGGCAGCCAAAGTGAGCTTTGGGTGGCATCAACCATCCATCCAAATAATTAAGTGAATTAATTTAAGTAGATGGCTCCATTAATTGCAGAATTTGGCAGACACTGGAGCCAGTAAGTAATACAAAGGTGAGACGTGTAATGCCAGATAAGAGAGATACAATATATGTTTAAATAAAGCTTTCTGAGTATTGAATAGCCCCTTGTGCTGACACTGTCCATCATTCTGATTCCAGTCATTGTGATGTCATATTTCTCAGATCATCAGTGAGATTGTGGAACTGCTCTGTGGATCTCTCCCTGTTCTTATGTCCGACTGGCCTCACTGATCTGTCCAGAAACCTTTCTCATCCTATATGACAATAATTAGAGAGGCCTCATGACTTTGGGGGAACTCCGTTCTCTGCGCTTTTTGGTAAGGTTGAAAGTGTTGAGTAGTTGATTTAAGATGTAGATATAAACTGCTAAATATCCTGGCCATGGGTTCAAACATCTGCCCTCTTTCAATCATTTTTCCTTCAAAGTGGATAGAATCAGTCAGCTCTTATCTAAATCGCAGGTAACCTACAATACAATTGTTGCATAAGTGTGCACACCCTCTTATAATGGGGCTGTAGCTGTGTTCAGATTTAATCAATCACTTTTAAAATCAAGTTTACAGGTAAATAGCATACACCGGACAGCAAAGACAATAATTGTGATTAAACCAAAATGTATTTGCAAATCAATACATTTAATTACCCCAAATCATGTTGTAAAATGTCTTAATTCTAAGATACATTTGGCCCAAGGACAACCCAGCTCATCACGCAAAGAAAAGCAAGAATACTGATAAGCAAGGTGGTGGCAGGGCCATGGTTTGTGGCTGCTTCTCTTCAACTGGGACAGGGGCTCCAGACAGGATACAGGGCATAGATAAGAAATGGCTTCAAGAAAGGAAGATCAAAGTCTAGGTTGGCCTATCAGAGCCATGACCTCAATCCTACTGAAAACCTATGAGGGCCGTGCACAGTAGATCCCTCACAGTTTGTTAGACCTTGAACTTTTTTGCAGGGATGAGTGGGATAGAATTGTGCAAAGTGCAGACATATTCCACAAAGTATTACTTTAGGGTATGAACACTTACGCAACTATTGTATTGTAGGCTTTTTCATTTTAACTTTTTCATAACATATATCTATTTGCTATTTACTTGAAGCGTGTTGGTTAAAAGGTCTCATTAAAGGTGGAGAGAGGTCTTCATTTTAGGCTAATGATCAGAAACACCTCCATTTTCAATAGGGGTGTGTATACTTTTTATTTCCACTGTACAACTGTAAGATCTGAATATTTAAAGACTCTCCTTCTGCACCCATTCTGCAAGAGTTACTGTATCTTGTCCCAGTGATAAGTCTGTTGCTTTTCACTCAGCCCTCTTTGCCCCCACTAATATCAGAATATGGGACCCAATCTCACACTGATCGCTGTTATCTCACATCTTATTTGCTGTAGATATGGATCTTGTCCGTCCTGTTTCTCATGTCCTCTGGCTCAGGGTGTGTATTCTGCAGACGACAAGATAAGGACCTGAAGAGAAGGTTTGAGAAATTATGCGAGGACTATAAGGCTGCTGAGCATAGTGACAACTGCACACATCACCCTGAGCCCTATAGCTTCAACATATATGGAGTGGGTGAGAAGCAGCACTGCCCTCTCTTTACCTCTTCTATCTAAATATCCTCATCTAATACACTACAACGTTGCATTTTCTACTACCTCAGTCCATCCTCCCATCTGGTGTCCTCATTTAGACCCATCTTTATGTTTGTAGACACCTTCTTCTCTCCTTCACTCCTTTATCCATCTACCTGTCCATCCAGCTGTCCAGTATCTTCTACCACATCCATTTTAATACCTGTTTGTAGACACCTTCTTCTCTCCTCCACTCCTTTATCCATCTACCTGTCCATTCAACTGTCCAGTATCTTCTAACACATCCATATCATACCTGTAGGTTATTATGTTTGCAGACACCTCCCTCTCTCCACCACTCCTATACATATATATATATATCTATATGTCCATCCACCTGTCCAGTATCTCCTAACATATCCATTTAATAACCGTATATTATTATGTTTGTAGACAACGTCCTCTCTCCTCTGCTACTATCTCATATATCTGTCCAGTATCTCCTACCACATCCATCTAATAACCGTACATCATTATGTTTGTAGACTTTTGTGGCTATATTAGGAAATTTAGACTGTAAACTCCAATGGGGCAGGGACTGATGTGAATGAGTTCTCTGTACAGCGCTGCGGAATTAGTGGCGCTATATAAATAAATGATGATGATCATGATGATGTAGACAGCTCCCTCTCTCCACCACTCCTATATCCATCTATCTGTCCTTCCATCTGTCCAGTATCTCCTACCTCCTCCGTCTAATAACCGTACATCATTATGTTTGTAGACAACTCCTTCTTTCCTCTGCTCGTATATCCATTTGTCTGTGCTTTCTCTATCCTATTTCTCTTCAGTCCTTTCTCTATTACCCCCATCTAGTGTTACTATGATCTTCTTAGAGATATTTTACCTGATGTCTCTGACTTTCCTGAACTCTCCGTCTTACAGATGAGAACTCTCTACTGTTCATCACACAAAAGACTCATCGGGTTTTCAGAGTTTTTGGTAAATATATAAGCAATTCATAATTGTTTATTTCATAAATAATCCCATAATATTAAATATGTGAATAATATCTCTAAGGGGTTTTTAGCTGTCCATACTCTTCATCTGTAGTTCCCAATCACTACTTACAGGTGCTGGAACTGGCCGCATATCGGTTTGTGAACCACAGTTACAAAAATACCAAAAGCCTCTGGAATTTCTTGAATTTTCGATCAGTTTAATAAAAAACAATTCCAGAAGGTCAACTGGATTTAATCGTGTTCAAACCGTTCACATGTGGTCAAGTCAGTTTGCACATTTGTGAACAGACTCAAATTTGTTGAAGTTTAAATTAATACACGTTAACAGTTCTTAATTGTCAACCGTGATCCTTGCATGTAAACAACAAACACTAGTGTTCTAATAAAAATAAATACATTTTTATTATTTGAAAATATTATTAAAATAGTGTTAAATAAAGCACTGAAGTTAACTATGAACAGCGAACCTAAAATGCGTTCAGCGAACATAAACGGTGAACCTCAAACGGCAAATATGACTGGCAAGTTTCGAACCACAAATCAGGGTCAACTGGTCCTGTGAACGTGTTCATGGCTTAATGAAGTGGTTCGAATTTTGAGCATCTCCTCTCAATACAAACTCTCCTAAGAAATCATTGAGTGGTAAATATATAGCAGTATATTGTCTGTGAGGGGTAGATCCAAATATTAAATGGAAACATGATATCAAATAATTTATGGCAGTGTTTGTTTCTAAATCCATTCTACCAAGACTATACATTATGTTATCATGGCTACGGTAAGTCGGGCACCTGGCTATGGTGGAAATGTCTTCGTGGTCGGCACATTATGTACACTATGGGCCTGATTCATCTTTCGACATAAGCCAATTTCCGTGCTGGATCTTGCATGAAAATCGCTCTGCGCATGTGCAGGTCAGGACCTCGGCAATGTCAGCAATTCATGTCCAAGCGCAAATGATCATTGTGACTGCTTACGATTGGAGGGCGGATCAGGGGAGGGAAGCAGTGGACGATCATTGCCCAGGTACAGTAAGGGCGTCCCACACAGACTCAAGCTCGCTCGTTTTCACCCGTAAGATGTGCACCTGCTCCAGGGCAGGTGTTAGTGACGGATGACAGGGATGAGAATACAAGGCATTGACTCTCACAATCTAATGCAATGACCGACAAGTCACCTGACGCCACTCATCTCGGCAAAGGACATTATAAGATCATGTCGGAGGCGCCATTGTGTCATTTCCTTTCCAGAAAAAACGGGAAAGCAAAGAAACTGCTGACGGCTCAGATAAAAGAGGTGGGTGACACGTTCACATTGTGTCTCTGTAGCAACAAAAGTGTTTTATTTATTTTTCAGAAGCATCGCAGACGTTAGCATACGTAGTGTGGGGATGTTTTAAATGGTCTAACTGACACTTTTCATACATTTATTTACTTGTGAGAAATCAAAATACACCTAATGAATTTGCATTGCAGAATATGGTTTCAAATATTTATACATAGCTGTATAAATAACATGATAACATGTTTCCACACGTTATCAGTGCATTCTCTATGTGATGCAGTTTATACATAGTTACATATATTACAGAGGTCATTCCTATATAAACTGATTTGGTTTTATGTATTTTTTTTTAACACAGAATCTTAAAAAGCGTTCAGATCTGGATGGACTGAGCTTTGTTAGACAGAAGGATGTTTTGTCTGTAATGTGTAATTCTAAAGGGAACCCCAACATCTTCACTACATGAGGGAATCTTTTCACAAGATCCAGAGCTGATGTCCATGGGTGGAAGAGTCCGAGGTCCCCGGCGGCAGGAAGATGACGTAGATCCGAGTCCTTCAGCTTCACAAGATTATTCAGCCTTCGAGGCAAATGTGGCTTCATCTTACGTTACATGTAAGGACCTGTTGGGTTTCTTTACAATAAATGGTCAAATAACCAGTTGTTCAGAACAATGTATTTAGTGCAAGAAACAGGCAAAATAGTGACAGAAACAAACACAAGTGAAACATACAAAAATCATTTTGATTTGCGAACTCACTTCCCCCTGGCCCAATATTCCTTGATCGCAGCTGCCTCCGGGTCATCTGAGCAGCAAGTGCTACATGGGCAGGAGGGGGGGGGAGCAGGTGCCACAGGGGCAGGATGAGGGGCAGCAAGTGCTACATGGGCAGCAGGGGCCACAGGGGCAGGATTGGGAGCAGCAAGTGCTACATGGGCAGCAGGGGCCACAGAGGCAGGATGGGGGGCAGCAAGTGCTACATGGGCAGCAGGGGCCACAGGGGCAGGATGAGGGGCAGCAAGTGCTACATGGGCAGCAGGGGCCACAGGGGCAGGATGAGGGGCAGAAAGTGCTACATGGGCAGCAGGGGCCACAGGGGCAGGATTGGGAGCAGCAAGTGCTACATGGGCAGCAGGGGCCACAGAGGCAGGATGGGGGGCAGCAAGTGCTACATGGGCAGCAGGTGCCACAGGGGCAGGATGAGGGGCAGCAAGTGCTACATGGGCAGCAGGGGCCACAGGGGCAGGGGGACAACAGGTGCCATAGGGGCGGGATGGGGGGCAGCAGGTGCCATAGGGGTGGGATGGGGGGCAGCAGGTGCCATAGGGGCAGGAGAAATGCCACTTTGAAAACCAATGTAAGTAATTTTGGCATCAGTCAATCTCCTAAAAGTGGTCTGAATCATTGTATGAATGTTTCCATATGATCCAGTGCTGCATGTAAAGCTGTGGAGGTTTCATACATTTCGAGGAACAATTGTAACGAGACGATGACCACTGTCCACTGATGTTTCTTCATGTAGCTGTGGGCCCCAGGGCATAGGGGAGGAGGGAACCGGGGCCCCCCAACCCTCTGCATCTGACATTCAGCGGGCCCCATAATCTCCATGGGCCCCAGTGCACAGCACCTGCTGCACCAATGGTAGATCCGCCACTGTGGCTGTTGTTCCTTCACCCGGTCACGTGTTCCTCACCTGTGGGGACCTCTTCACCCTCACTTGGCTCCTTGACATCAACATAATGGAATAACAGAATAACATAATAATAATGTGTGTGTTTGTCCCATAATATCCAAGTTTTTGCATCACATCAGTTGATTTCATAACACACATTAGTAATTTCACAGGTGAAATGTATATTTCTGTGGCCATGTGTGTATATGTGGGGTCATTTGCACCAAATGATTGGATAATAGGCAGCAATTTACAATGTATACTGACAAAAGCAGTTCTAGGGCAGACATACATATAGATAAAGATGTAAATGTTTTGGTGACTAAAGGTCGCACAAATAATCACAGATTGCTACACATCTATGTACCAATTTTTAAACAAAGAAACAGGTCACAATATAATATTGCAAAAATGTAACTATATTTATAAAAGGTTTTTGGTTTGTTGTTCCCAAGAATTGCACAACATTTGTATGTTTGACGATATTGAAAGACGGTGGACATTTTGGTTATGTATATAAGTGAAAAAGATTTGTGTTCGCTTACCGTTGAATGACCTCAGTCACAGACCTCCGAATAGGAGCCATGACACTGCCCTGATGTCCTCCCAAATGTGGTGCTTCCCTGGGGTGGATAACTGGCATCTTGTATGGTGCAGCCTCTGCACCACAAGCTCCACCAGAATCTCCCTAGGGCAAGTTTGGCTGCCCCGGCCTGGTGGAGCATCCTCCTCTGAATGGGACATTGTTGTATATATAGAACAGTTTCCAGGAAAATTGCTGTCTCAAATCCAATAAGGAGACTCAACCACAATGGCAGGGCACAATCATTGCCTTTCCTGCTTTATATAGTGTCTGCAGAGGTGTATTCTCCCGCCATTTGTAGTGTGTGAACGTCCCTATTTGTCTTGGTACAGCCCACCATTGTGATTGAAGAGAATATGACAGGTTTTCCGATAGGGAAATGAAATCCAATCCGCCATTTTAGATATGGTATAGAAAGGATCCATGACTTACGTACCTATGCAAACACAAGCCTGAGAGCCAATCAGTGAGGAGGAAAGTCTCATCCATTTGGGCAAGTAGCTTTTCAAGAATGGAGCTCCTGGCCCTTACATGGACCAGAGACCGTTGCTTGGTTCCTGAGGCTCAATACATAAGCAACTCCCAAAAAACACTGCCTACAGGGCTGCAAAGATATATATGTAGCCATAAAGTGTTGGCTAGGCAGCAGGTGCTCTATTGTACAACTCCACTGCCACAAGAGGAACCTGAGGAAGCGACAACTGTAGCTCCTTGCGGACCTAAGAAGTGAAATATAAATACATAAATACATATCTCAAATCTATCATATATCTATCTCATATCTATCTATCACATATCTATATATCTACCTATCAATCTAGGAGAGAGATATAATATGTAATTAAATACTAATTTGTCATATTTCTTTAACTTGATACCACAATCACCACTGCTTACGAGGTCAGGGTGGGAGGCCAAAGAGTGAGCCAGAGGAGGAGGCCAGGGACACGCTAGAGTCCCTGGAGGAAGCCGAGGAGGAGCCCCTGGATAAATACTGGGAGGGACCCGTTGTTATAGTTGAGGACCCATAAAGGAACCCCAGCTGGAGG
Source organism: Mixophyes fleayi (assembly GCF_038048845.1). Lineage (NCBI taxonomy): Eukaryota > Metazoa > Chordata > Amphibia > Anura > Limnodynastidae > Mixophyes > Mixophyes fleayi. Next base: position 2,191,522 of record NC_134405.1, read on the forward strand.
AGACAGGGACACCGTAGAGCCCCTGGGGGAAGCCCAGGAGGAGCCCCTGGGTGAATACTGGGAGGGACCCATTGCTATAGTTAAGGACCCCATAATCGAGCCCCAGCTGGAGGAGGCAGGGATCCCATCCCAGACGCCTGAAGAATAATGTAAGTATCTTGATATAATAATCTAGTAGTGTATTATTATTATTATTATTATTATTATTATTATTATTTTCTGTGTAAAAGTCTCAGTAATATCTGCATGTTCCTCTGCCTAGTACTGTGTTCACACTAAGATGAATCTTTCCATTGATGTAGCTATGATAGAGCATAGATATGTTTCTAACATGTTATAATGTTGTGATGCTATAATACGGTCTTTTCATTTTATTTTTCCAGGTGCAGAAGAAACAGCCCCTGCACATTATTATCAAAATATGGAAAAAAACTAAAATCAATCAGTAAATATCTCAAAATGATTATTTATCATTTTGAAAATTTAGAAATGTATTAAGTTCAATTATTTCCATAAATAAATGTTTGTTGTTTGAAAAAACGTTGCATGCTTTATTTTTTCTATGTAAATGAGACAATATTTTAGACATATTTGTTAGTAAAGTAAGTTATAAAGGGATTATTGTTATCATGGACTAGTGCAGGTGGATGAGGTAATGCAGTGAAGGAGTTAATATGATGTAATTGTCATAAAACATGAGTGTTTAGGAGTAGTAAGGTGAATGAGGGTAAATAAGGACATGCACATATGTGCGCTCACGTGAATTAGGAGTGAAGACGGATGTAGTACAAAAAGGTGGAATTGCACCAAAATCAACACAAGGGCAAATAGAAGCTCAATTCCGCGTGCGCCGATTTTATGTTACGTAAATCACTTACTATCGTAATCATCGCGGAACGTATTACTGAGCTGCGCTTGTATTTGAGGACGGGAGTACAAGTTACGTGCGTGTTTTTTAAACGTAAGTTGCGTTCACATTGCGTCCGAAGATGGATCACGCCCTGTACATTGTGTAATACCTAACGATATGGTCGTTCTGATCATGGATCAATAATCCTCAGAGATGTGCGGCCGTTTGGCGATTGATTTGCTGCAGCCATATCTGGAATCTAAATGTAGACAATCCAACCATCCAGCTGCGTTGGTCTTCACAGGTCTCCATCTTGTCTTCAGCAACTCTATATGACCGAAACCTAATCACAAAGAGTCATTTAAAGGTAGACGTCTGTACATATGATCACAACATGCATTGTAGAACTTATTAAGGAGGTTTAAAAAATACTGTTACTGAATTATTATTACAAAAACAAGACGCAAATAAGATCAGGGTATGTTTATATATAACAGGATAAAATGTGATTTATTCTTATTTAAGTCAAGTTTTAATAAGTGTAAAAATACAGCCCCTTATTGTAAGACCTTCCACTGATACTGTGGGGGCTGTATGACTGCATTGAGAGAATGTTGTGGGGATATTAGTGAGAAATAAGAAGACTGTCGCCCTCTAGTGGTTAGCAACCTGTCATTGCATGGCTTGTACCTTATCCCGTAACAGCCCCGTAATAATATAAATAAAATATAAATGTATATAATATATAGTATAAAAATGATTAATACTGTAGAAGTAATTATGTGTTATACATATGACGTATATCCACCTTAACTCTTCTTCCATCCTGAGATTTATTGTTGACACTAAGCAATTAGTTGTCTCTTACGTATGGTCCCTCTTTCCAAACAGAGATCACCCGCGACAGACTGGGAATCGCCGCATACTGGGATTGGCTGCATGAGGTGAAGCTGATGGATTACAGCCGCGAAGGTAGAGAAATTATAGGTGCTGGAATCACATGGATAGAGAAACATTAATTATATAAATAATATACAGAACGTTCAGTATAATTTGTCCGTGTTTGTGTAATTCTGCAGAAATAAGGATGATTTTTTTTTACTTATCATGGTAATAAAAAACTAACTGAGATAATGGAGATATGTGGATAAGGTTGGTGGGACTGGATGTATGAAGTGGATGGAAAGGTTTGGGGTGGACCGAGGATCGTGAGCAGATAATGGGAATTGTACGGGGTCCAGGGTTAGGTGAGATGTCACCAGCAGCCATGAGAAGGAGCCGGGTGAGGAAGAGGACGTGAGAGGAGGATTTGTGGGTGTGAGGTGTATTTCTATTTATGTAGCTGGTGAGTGTGGTGGGTGCAAGAGACACAACGTTCATGTACAGACTAGTGAGGAGGGAAGTAGTGAAGGGGAAATCATACTCGGGGCTGGGGGAATAGCATGATGGAGGAAGAAGAGGAGCTTGGAGAGAAGATGAAAGTGTTTAGGAGAAAGAGAGAGTGTACATTGTGTATGTTGTGTATGTTGTATATGTTGTGTATGTTGTGTACGTTGTGTACGTTGAGTATGTTGTGTATGTTGTGTACGTTGTGTACGTTGTGTACGTTGTGTACGTTGTGTATGTTGTGTACGTTGTGTATGTTGTGTATGTTGTGTATGTTGAGTATGTTGTGTATGTTGTGTACGTTGTGTATGTTGTGTACGTTGTGTATGTTGTGTACGTTGAGTATGTTGTGTATGTTGTGTATGTTGTGTACGTTGTGTACGTTGTGTATGTTGTGTACGTTGTGTACGTTGTGTATGTTGTGTATGTTGTGTACGTTGTGTACGTTGTGTATGTTGTGTATGTTGTGTACGTTGTGTATGTTGTGTATGTTGTGTATGTTGAGTAGGTGCATGATGGAGCGTGTGAGAGATTAGCTTCTGTATGTAATGAGAGACTGGGAATTGATCCACATTGTGCCAAGCAATGAGGGGGGTGGAGGTTACTTTACCACCCCCTGGGTAAGGTAAGGGAGCCGGCAGCTTAGACACTGAGAGGTGGGAGGCCAGAAGCCAGACATAGATGGTGGGTCCAGCGACTGTATGGAGATGGTAATCCAGTAGATCCGGGAAGCAGTCTGGTTTGTGGCGTGATGAATCCTCAGTGCTACTGTGTCATTTACCAACAGTTTCCACAAATGTTCATTGCTTTATGTTTGTGATAATAAGATAATGTGGGAGACATAGAGCTGAGCTAATGGCAGCTAAGTCTGACTGCCATCTGCATGTCACAATACGCGGTATAACGTTCACAGTCTGAGTAACAGAGTCAGGACTGGAGCACGGTGACCTTAACAGCCCAGCATTGCAATAGGTGTAGGTCCTGCTCTCCATCCACCGCTCCTGGAGCGAGACAGGCAGAGAGAGATGGAGCGAGAGAGAGAGAGAGAGAGGGGGGGAGGGAGAGAGAGGGGAGGGAGAGTGCAATAGAGAGACATACAGAGAGAGACAGGCAAAGAAATATGTTGAGAGACAGAGAGAGAGGGGGAGGGATATAGAGAGACAGGCATAGAGATACGTAGAAGAGAAAGAGAGGGAGAGACGAGGGCGGTGGGGGGTACTCGCAATGTATCGAATCTCCAATGATGAATCTGTTAAAAAATTTGTCAGTCGGAATATATTGTGTTTTATATTGATTAAAAATTGAGAGCTAAGTTAGAGAAAGATGGCGAAGTTCACTCATGTTGGAGCCGGTGTGTTGGGGTTCTTCATACATGGGCGAGTCGGTTTACAAATGTTCGAGTCAGTTTGCACAAACCAACTTGAACACTTAGAGCTAAAATTTTACTTGATCCCCCAACGCCGGACCTCAAACAGGGAAGGAGAACTGAGCAAGTGATGGTCGAGCAGATGACGCAAATTTAAAACCAGACTTTGGAATTGGGGTGTATTAGTGGTTTTACTGTGAACATGTTTGTGACCATTCAAACCACAACACCTGCTGTGTAATACAGACATTGTAAATGTTGTCAGTCATTAAACTCACTAATGATCCTCTCTCCTTCCCCGCAGCTCTGTGCCCGCCCGTCTGCAGTGAGTCAAGACCTCTGGATTATTTACCCCCCAAATGGCCTTAGGGGCATTCATTGCAACATGTGCATCTGAAACAGCTAACAACCAATCAGATACTTACCCCAAGCAAACAATCAGATTGTAACCGCTAACAACCAATCAGATTCTAACCCCAAGCAGCCAATTACATTCTAACCCCTAGCAACCAATCAGAGTCTAGCCCCTAAAAACCCATAAGATTCCAACCCTAGTAACCAATCAGATTTTAACCATTGGCAAGCATTCACTTTCTAACCACTAGCAACCAGTCAGAAACTAACCGATAGGAGCCAATCAGAGTCTAAGCCCTGACAACACATCATATTCTAACACCTAGTAACCAATCAGATTCTAACCACTAGCAACCAATTTGATTTTAACTCCCTAACAACCAATCGGATTAACGTGTCTGACTTTTCTCTGTTCCTCATTTCACATAATCAAAGACATCCACATCACCACTGCCCTTTTTTTGTGACCCCATTACAGGGGGGCTATGTAGCTCCAATATAGGGGGACTGCATAACCCCAGTACAGGATGCAGTGTGGCCCCAGTACAAGATGCAGTGTGGCCCCAGTATATGATGCAGTGTGACCCCAGTACAGGGTGCAGTGTGGCCCCAGCACAGGATGCAGTGTGACCCCAGTACAGGACGTAGTGTGGCCCCAGTACAGGATGCATTGTGGCCCCAGTACAGGATGCAGTGTGGCCCCGTTACAGGATGCAGTGTGGCCCCAGTACAGGATTTAGTGTGGCCCCGTTACAGGATGCAGTGTGGCCCCAGTAAAGGATGCAGTGTGGCCCCAGCACAGGATGCAGTGTGGCCCCCAGCACAGGATGCAGTGTGACCCCAGTACAGGACGTAGTGTGGCCCCAGTACAGGATGCAGTGTGGCCCCGTTACAGGATGCAGTGTGGCCCCGTTACAGGATGCAGTGTGGCCCCAGTACAGGATTCAGTGTGGCCCCAGTAAAGGATGCAGTGTGGCCCCGTTACAGGATGCAGTGTGGCTCCAGTACAGGATTCAGTGTGGCCCCAGTAAAGGATGCAGTGTGGCCCCAGTAAAGGATGCAGTGTGGCCCCAGTAAAGGATGCAGTGTGGCCCCGTTACAGGATTCAGTGTGGCCCCAGTAAAGGATGCAGTGTGGCCCCAGCACAGGATGCAGTGTGGCCCCCAGCACAGGATGCAGTGTGACCCCAGTACAGGACGTAGTGTGGCCCCAGTACAGGATGCAGTGTGGCCCCAGTACAGGATGCTGTGTGGCCCCGTTACAGGATGCAGTGTGGCCCCAGTACAGGATTCAGTGTGGCCCCGTTACAGGATGCAGTGTGGCTCCAGTAAAGGATTCAGTGTGGCCCCAGCACAGGATGCAGTGTGGCCCCAGTACAGGATGCAGTGTGGCCCCGTTACAGGATGCAGTGTGGCCCCAGTACAGGATTCAGTGTGGCCCCAGTAAAGGATGCAGTGTGGCCCTGTTACAGGATGCAGTGTGGCCCCAGTACAGGATTCAGTGTGGCCCCAGTAAAAGATGCAGTGTGGCCCCGTTACAGGATGCAGTGTGGCCCCAGTACAGGATTCAGTGTGGCCCCAGTAAAGGATGCAGTGTGGACCCGTTACAGGATGCAGTGTGGCCCCCAGCACAGGATGCAGTGTGACCCCAGTACAGGACGTAGTGTGGCCCCAGTACAGGATGCAGTGTGTCCCCAGTACAGGACGTAGTGTGGCCCCAGTACAGGATGCAGTGTGGCCCCAGCACAGGATGCAGTGTGGCCCCAGCACAGGATGCAGTGTGGCCCCAGCACAGGATGCAGTGTGGCCCCAGCACAGGATGCAGTGTGACCCCAGTACAGGACGTAGTGTGGCCCCAGTACAGGATGCAGTGTGGCCCCAGTACAGGATGCTGTGTGGCCCCGTTACAGGATGCAGTGTGGCCCCAGTACAGGATTCAGTGTGGCCCCGTTACAGGATGCAGTGTGGCCCCAGTAAAGGATTCAGTGTGGCCCCAGCACAGGATGCAGTGTGGCCCCAGTACAGGATGCAGTGTGGCCCCGTTACAGGATGCAGTGTGGCCCCAGTACAGGATTCAGTGTGGTCCCAGTAAAGGATGCAGTGTGGCCCTGTTACAGGATGCAGTGTGGCCCCAGTACAGGATTCAGTGTGGCCCCAGTAAAGGATGCAGTGTGGCCCCGTTACAGGATGCAGTGTGGCCCCAGTACAGGATTCAGTGTGGCCCCAGTAAAGGATGCAGTGTGGCCCCGTTACAGGATGCAGTGTGGCCCCCAGCACAGGATGCAGTGTGACCCCAGTACAGGACGTAGTGTGGCCCCAGTACAGGATGCAGTGTGGCCCCAGTACAGGACGTAGTGTGGCCCCAGTACAGGATGCAGTGTGGCCCCAGTACAGGATGCAGTGTGGCCCCAGTACAGGATTCAGTGTGGCCCCAGTAAAGGATGCAGTGTGGCCCCAGTAAAGGATGCAGTGTGGCCCCAGTAAAGGATGCAGTGTGGCCCCGTTACAGGATGCAGTGTGGCCCCAGTAAAGTATGCAGTGTGGCCCCAGCACAGGATGCAGTGTGGCCCCCAGCACAGGATGCAGTGTGACCCCAGTACAGGACGTAGTGTGGCCCCAGTACAGGATGCAGTGTGGCCCCAGTACAGGATGCTGTGTGGCCCCGTTACAGGATGCAGTGTGGCCCCAGTACAGGATTCAGTGTGGCTCCGTTACAGTATGCAGTGTGGCCCCAGTAAAGGATTCAGTGTGGCCCCAGCACAGGATGCAGTGTGGCCCCAGTACAGGATGCAGTGTGGCCCCGTTACAGGATGCAGTGTGGCCCCAGTACAGGATTCAGTGTGGCCCCAGTAAAGGATGCAGTGTGGCCCTGTTACAGGATGCAGTGTGGCCCCAGTACAGGATTCAGTGTGGCCCCAGTAAAGGATGCAGTGTGGCCCCGTTACAGGATGCAGTGTGGCCCCAGTACAGGATTCAGTGTGGCCCCAGTAAAGGATGCAGTGTGGCCCCGTTACAGGATGCAGTGTGGCCCCCAGCACAGGATGCAGTGTGACCCCAGTACAGGACGTAGTGTGGCCCCAGTACAGGATGCAGTGTGTCTCCAGTACAGGACGTAGTGTGGCCCCAGTACAGGATGCAGTGTGGCCCCAGCACAGGATGCAGTGTGGCCCCAGCACAGGATGCAGTGTGGCCCCCAGCACAGGATGCAGTGTGACCCCAGTACAGGACGTAGTGTGGCCCCAGTACAGGATGCAGTGTGGCCCCAGTACAGGATGCAGTGTGGCCCCAGTACAGGATGCAGTGTGGCCCCGTTACAGGATGCAGTGTGGCCCCAGTACAGGATTCAGTGTGGCCCCAGTAAAGGATGCAGTGTGGCCCCAGTACAGGATGCAGTGTGGCCCCAGTACAGGATGCAGTGTGGCCCCAATTACTTGTTGTATTTTCTGTCTGTATTGCAGAGGGAACGAGCCGTGTGTATAACTGCACTCTGTGTGTGAGACAGAAGATGAAATGCTGGAGTTTAAAAACCTGTTATCCAGGTGAGACCCTCAGTGGTAGGACAGGGGCACTAGAGAGGTTAATGTCTGACTTATAGCTATGGTGAGAGAGGCGTATATAGGACCTGCTGCTGTTCTGTGGAAGGACTGCGGGTAACAAATATGTTCTGTTATGGCAGAGGAAGAGTTAATAGATTTTGAGCTGTTGTATAGCAGGGGAGGGGTTAATCATTTATATTAGTCAGTGTTGTGGCAGGAGAGTGGTTAATAATAGCTGTTGATCCACTATGGAAGTGGATGGGTTAATCATTTATATTGGTTAGTGCTGTCACGTGAGAGGGGTTAAAAATGTTGGTCAGTGCTGTGGCAGGGAAAGAGTTAATAATATATTTTAATCAGTGCTGTGACTGGGACGGGGTTAATAATCTATATTGGTCAGTGATGTGGCAGGGAAAGAGTTAAATAACAGATTTTAGTTGAGTGTTGTGGCCGGGAAGGTGTTAAAAAAAAATATGGTCGGTGCTCTGGCACAGAAGGGGTTAACAATAGATGATAATCAGTGCTATAACCGGCCGGGAATGGGGTTAATAGTATATTTAGGTTAGTGCTCTGGCAGGGAAGGGGTTAGTAATTGACATTGAGCAACGCTGTGGCAGGGAAGGGGTTAATGATAGATTTAGGGCAGTGCTCTGGCAGGGAAGGGGTTAATGATAGATTTAGGTCAGTGCTCTGGCAGGGAAGGGGTTAATGATAGATTTAGGGTAGTGCTCTGGCAGGGAAGGGGTTAATGATAGATTTAGGGCAGTGCTCTGGCAGGGAAGGGGTTAATGATAGATTTAGGGCAGTGCTCTGGCAGGGAAGGGGTTAATGATAGATTTAGGTCAGTGCTCTGGCAGGGAAGGGGTTAATGATAGATTTAGGGCAGTGCTCTGGCAGGGAAGGGGTTAATGATAGATTTAGGTCAGTGCTCTGGCAGGGAAGGGGTTAGTAATAGTGGAGATCAGTATAATCTCACTATCACACCTGAGTTAGTTAAAGCTGGAAGGAAGGTTCTGTCTCCCCCTAGTGTCAGAGAGTGGTAACACATGTACTTCTATTGTCTCCCATATCATGGGCAACACCTTATTATGTAACTTATTCCACTAGTGCTACCGTCCTTTACCTCCAGAGGGCGCTGTACAAGCAGTAACCTTCCTCTAAGGAGCTTACAATCTAAGGACCCTGTACGGATAACAAATGTATTCCAGTAGGAGACACTCAAGGGCTAAGTAAATAAAACATTTAGCAATAATCATTAATAAGTTTCATCCCTTAATGGGATAAGTTCTTTCTTCGTTGTCTTGACATTAGTTTTGTATTCTGAGCTGCGCCACCTATTGGTGAAAGATGTAATTAACAATCTACAATAATGACATAAGATTTGTACTGCAAAAAAATGTTGTTCTAGTGCAGTTATAAACTATATTGTGTAATCTAAGGACCCCAATACACACTGGCACATACGTGTGTCACTTTACATGTATGTAATATGTGAATAACACTCCTCTTTGTACCGCAGATAAGATGGATCTATATGATAGTGTAAATATTGTCATGTACTGCTCGGCGATGGCTATGGCACTGGTGATAATAGTCTTCTGCTATGAGTAAGTACATGTATGTTATACCATCTCACATATACGTGTCTACTTTTAAAGAATTAATTCAGGGACGTTTTGCAAGTACTGGTTAGGCTCCGGACGGAGAGTGGAGTGTTGCTGAATGCGTTGTGTCCTGCTCCTCCCAAGGGGCGTGTCTAGCTCCAAATGTGGGTGTATATAGTATAGCTAGCGCCCCCCAGGGGGCATGTCTAGAACTCCTCCCTTCACCCCTACTTCACTTCTCTAATTAACCCTTCTCAGCCTTTCCCCCACTTTCACTCTCATCCACAGACACCCAGCACCCCCCAACTCCTCTACTATTTCTCGGTCCCTCATTCTTCTTTCTGTCCCCTGCCTCCCCTTACCCCTACTTCCCTTCTCCAACCAACCCTTCTCACCCTCTCCCCCATTTTTGTATCACCCTCCCCTCACTGCTACTTCCCCTCACCCCCACTCTTTTTCTCTCCCTAATTTCCCTCCCCCACCTCCCCTCTCTCTATATCTTAGCCCCTCTCCCCCATTTTTCTGTCTCACACTGGAGGGGAGAGTAAGTAATGATATGTACTACAAGAAAATGGCGACCACTCTCCAACACACTCTACCAGTGTTTCCACAGTGGTGGCTCCTGCTCCATGAATATCGCCAGACTCTCCTGGAAGTCAGGGAGATCACGCACTATTTGGGAGCATTCTGAACATTCTGGTAGAGTCGGCAAATATGGAGACCTAGACTGTCAGCTTTCGCTACATTGGCTCTGACTGATCACATGGTCTCAGGGTTCCAGCGACTCCTGAGGACTTGTAGCACGGAGAGGGAGGAGTAGATTAATGGTCTGTGTGCTAATAAGCGTACCCAGCAACTAGGATATTTCTCACCTATACAGTAATATTTTATATAACGGTGTCAATGGAAACTCTCATTTCTCTTTACGTTTTATATATGAGCTGCGGATGTGATAAATCTCTCCTAGACTGTTATCATTTAATATTCCGGCGCTACGTACAGGGTTACAGTAATCTGTCTTTCATTGTATTTCACTATGATCGTATATACTATTATCATTATTATTTCTCAGGTACTACAAACAGAAGGAATCTTCGGAGAAGCACTGAGGGTCCTAACTACCTGTGACTGGGGAACAGAGAGACGCCAATCTGCAGAATAAAACTGAGGATAAATACGATACTTCTGTCACTGCCCTTCTGATTGTGTCTTGTCTGAGGATTGTGTAATAGCCGCACAGGGATTAGTGGAAACTAAATATGTTCCTGGCATTAGATGGGTTAATGGGCACAACATTCGTCTCTGATAGGAGTTAATGTGGATAACTTAGTAAGTGCAAGTCACGTGCGGTGTCTGCACTGTGTGAGATGTCTGCGTTGTGTGAGGTCTCTGCACTGTGTGAGGTCTCTGCGCTGTGTGAGGTCTCTGCACTGTGTGAGATGTCTGCACTGTGTGAGGTCTCTGCACTGTGTGAGGTCTCTGCACTGTGTGAGATGTCTGCACTGTGTGAGGTCTCTGCACTGTGTGAGGTCTCTGCGCTGTGTGAGGTCTCTGCACTGTGTGAGGTCTCTACACTATGTGAGATGTCTGCACTGTGTGAGATGTCTGCACTGTGTGAGATGTCTGCGTTGTGTGAGGTCTCTGCACTGTGTGAGATGTCTGCACTGTGTGAGATGTCTGCACTGTGTGAGGTCTCTGCACTGTGTGAGGTCTCTGCGCTGTGTGAGGTCTCTGCACTGTGTGAGATGTCTGCGCTGTGTGAGATGTCTGCACTGTGTGAGATGTCTGCACTGTGTGAGGTCTCTGCGCTGTGTGAGGTCTCTGCACTGTGTGAGGTCTCTACGCTGTGTGAGGTCTCTGCACTGTGTGAGATGTCTGCACTGTGTGAGGTCTCTGCACTGTGTGAGATGTCTGCACTGTGTGAGGTCTCTGCACTGTGTGAGGTCTCTGCGCTGTGTGAGGTCTCTGCACTGTGTGAGATGTCTGCGCTGTGTGAGATGTCTGCACTGTGTGAGGTCTCTGCGCTGTGTGAGGTCTCTGCACTGTGTGAGGTCTCTGCGCTGTGTGAGGTCTCTGCACTGTGTGAGGTCTCTGCACTGTGTGAGATGTCTGCACTGTGTGAGATGTCTGCACTGTGTGAGGTCTCTGCACTGTGTGAGATGTCTGCACTGTGTGAGATGTCTGCGCTGTGTGAGGTCTCTGCGCTGTGTGAGATGTCTGCACTGTGTGAGGTCTCTGCACTGTGTGAGGTCTCTGCGCTGTGTGAGGTCTCTGCACTGTGTGAGATGTCTGCGCTGTGTGAGATGTCTGCACTGTGTGAGGTCTCTGCGCTGTGTGAGGTCTCTGCACTGTGTGAGGTCTCTGCGCTGTGTGAGGTCTCTGCACTGTGTGAGGTCTCTGCACTGTGTGAGGTCTCTGCACTGTGTGAGATGTCTGCGCTGTGTGAGATGTCTGCGCTGTGTGAGATGTCTGCACTGTGTGAGGTCTCTGCGCTGTGTGAGGTCTCTGCGCTGTGTGAGATGTCTGCACTGTGTGAGGTCTCTGCACTGTGTGAGGTCTCTGCGCTGTGTGAGGTCTCTGCGCTGTGTGAGATGTCTGCACTGTGTGAGATGTCTGCACTGTGTGAGATGTCTGCACTGTGTGAGATGTCTGCGCTGTGTGAGATGTCTGCACTGTGTGAGATGTCTGCGCTGTGTGAGATGTCTGCGCTGTGTGAGATGTCTGCACTGTGTGAGGTCTCTGCACTGTGTGAGGTCTCTGCACTGTGTGAGGTCTCTGCGCTGTGTGAGGTCTCTGCACTGTGTGAGATGTCTGCGCTGTGTGAGATGTCTGCACTGTGTGAGGTCTCTGCGCTGTGTGAGGTCTCTGCACTGTGTGAGGTCTCTGCGCTGTGTGAGGTCTCTGCACTGTGTGAGGTCTCTGCACTGTGTGAGGTCTCTGCACTGTGTGAGATGTCTGCGCTGTGTGAGATGTCTGCGCTGTGTGAGATGTCTGCACTGTGTGAGATGTCTGCACTGTGTGAGGTCTCTGCGCTGTGTGAGGTCTCTGCGCTGTGTGAGGTCTCTGCGCTGTGTGAGATGTCTGCGCTGTGTGAGGTCTCTGCACTGTGTGAGGTCTCTGCGCTGTGTGAGGTCTCTGCGCTGTGTGAGATGTCTGCACTGTGTGAGATGTCTGCGCTGTGTGAGATGTCTGCACTGTGTGAGGTCTCTGCGCTGTGTGAGGTCTCTGCGCTGTGTGAGATGTCTGCGCTGTGTGAGGTCTCTGCACTGTGTGAGGTCTCTGCGCTGTGTGAGGTCTCTGCGCTGTGTGAGATGTCTGCACTGTGTGAGATGTCTGCGCTGTGTGAGATGTCTGCACTGTGTGAGATGTCTGCGCTGTGTGAGATGTCTGCGCTGTGTGAGGTCTCTGCGCTGTGTGAGATGTCTGCACTGTGTGAGATGTCTGCGCTGTGTGAGGTCTCTGCGCTGTGTGAGGTCTCTGCGCTGTGTGAGATGTCTGCGCTGTGTGAGATGTCTGCACTGTGTGAGGTCTCTGCGCTGTGTGAGATGTCTGCACTGTGTGAGATGTCTGCACTGTGTGAGATGTCTGCGCTGTGTGAGATGTCTGCGCTGTGTGAGATGTCTGCGCTGTGTGAGATGTCTGCGCTGTGTGAGATGTCTGCGCTGTGTGAGATGTCTGCACTGTGTGAGGTCTCTGCGCTGTGTGAGATGTCTGCACTGTGTGAGATGTCTGCGCTGTGTGAGATGTCTGCGCTGTGTGAGATGTCTGCACTGTGTGAGATGTCTGCACTGTGTGAGATGTCTGCACTGTGTGAGGTCTCTGCGCTGTGTGAGATGTCTGCGCTGTGTGAGATGTCTGCGCTGTGTGAGATGTCTGCGCTGTGTGAGATGTCTGCGCTGTGTGAGATGTCTGCGCTGTGTGAGATGTCTGCGCTGTGTGAGATGTCTGCGCTGTGTGAGATGTCTGCGCTGTGTGAGATGTCTGCGCTGTGTGAGATGTCTGCGCTGTGTGAGATGTCTGCGCTGTGTGAGATGTCTGCGCTGTGTGAGATGTCTGCGCTGTGTGAGATGTCTGCGCTGTGTGAGATGTCTGCACTGTGTGAGATGTCTGCGCTGTGTGAGATGTCTGCGCTGTGTGAGATGTCTGCGCTGTGTGAGATGTCTGCGCTGTGTGAGGTCTCTGCACTGTGTGAGGTCTCTGCGCTGTGTGAGGTCTCTGCGCTGTGTGAGATGTCTGCGCTGTGTGAGGTGTCTGCGCTGTGTGAGATGTCTGCGCTGTGTGAGATGTCTGCGCTGTGTGAGGTCTCTGCGCTGTGTGAGGTCTCTGCACTGTGTGAGGTCTCTGCACTGTGTGAGGTCTCTGCGCTGTGTGAGATGTCTGCGCTGTGTGAGGTGTCTGCGCTGTGTGAGATGTCTGCACTGTGTGAGGTCTCTGCACTGTGTGAGATGTCTGCACTGTGTGAGATGTCTGCGCTGTGTGAGATGTCTGCGCTGTGTGAGGTCTCTGCGCTGTGTGAGGTCTCTGCGCTGTGTGAGGTCTCTGCACTGTGTGAGGTCTCTGCGCTGTGTGAGGTCTCTGCGCTGTGTGAGGTCTCTGCGCTGTGTGAGGTCTCTGCACTGTGTGAGGTCTCTGCGCTGTGTGAGGTCTCTGCGCTGTGTGAGGTCTCTGCACTGTGTGAGATGTCTGCGCTGTGTGAGATGTCTGCGCTGTGTGAGATGTCTGCGCTGTGTGAGATGTCTGCGCTGTGTGAGGTCTCTGCACTGTGTGAGGTGTCTGCGCTGTGTGAGATGTCTGCGCTGTGTGAGGTCTCTGCACTGTGTGAGATGTCTGCGCTGTGTGAGATGTCTGCGCTGTGTGAGATGTCTGCGCTGTGTGAGATGTCTGCGCTGTGTGAGATATCTGCGTTGTGTGAGATGTCTGCGCTGTGTGAGATGTCTGCACTGTGTGAGATGTCTGCACTGTGTGAGATGTCTGCACTGTGTGAGATGTCTGCGCTGTGTGAGATGTCTGCGCTGTGTGAGGTCTCTTCACTGTGTGAGATGTCTGCGCTGTGTGAGATGTCTGCACTGTGTGAGATGTCTGCGCTGTGTGAGATGTCTGCGCTGTGTGAGGTCTCTGCACTGTGTGAGATGTCTGCGCTGTGTGAGATGTCTGCGCTGTGTGAGATGTCTGCGCTGTGTGAGATGTCTGCGCTGTGTGAGATATCTGCGTTGTGTGAGATGTCTGCGCTGTGTGAGATGTCTGCACTGTGTGAGATGTCTGCACTGTGTGAGATGTCTGCGCTGTGTGAGATATCTGCGTTGTGTGAGATGTCTGCGCTGTGTGAGATGTCTGCGCTGTGTGAGATGTCTGCACTGTGTGAGATGTCTGCACTGTGTGAGATGTCTGCGCTGTGTGAGATGTCTGCACTGTGTGAGGTCTCTGCGCTGTGTGAGGTCTCTGCGCTGTGTGAGGTCTCTGCGCTGTGTGAGATGTCTGCACTGTGTGAGGTGTCTGCGCTGTGTGAGGTCTCTGCGCTGTGTGAGGTCTCTGCGCTGTGTGAGATGTCTGCACTCTGTGAGATGTCTGCACTCTGTGAGATGTCTGCACTGTGTGAGGTCTCTACACTGTGTGAGGTCTCTGCGCTGTGTGAGGTCTCTGCACTGTGTGAGGTCTCTGCACTGTGTGAGGTCTCTGCACTGTGTGAGGTCTCTGCACTGTGTGAGGTCTCTGCGCTGTGTGAGGTCTCTGCGCTGTGTGAGGTCTCTGCGCTGTGTGAGATGTCTGCACTGTGTGAGGTCTCTGCACTGTGTGAGGTCTCTGCACTGTGTGAGATGTCTGCACTGTGTGAGATGTCTGCACTGTGTGAGGTCTCTGCGCTGTGTGAGATGTCTGCACTGTGTGAGATGTCTGCGCTGTGTGAGATGTCTGCGCTGTGTGAGATGTCTGCACTGTGTGAGATGTCTGCGCTGTGTGAGATGTCTGCGCTGTGTGAGGTCTCTGCGCTGTGTGAGGTCTCTGCACTGTGTGAGATGTCTGCACTGTGTGAGATGTCTGCGCTGTGTGAGATGTCTGCGCTGTGTGAGGTCTCTGCGCTGTGTGAGGTGTCTGCGCTGTGTGAGGTCTCTGCGCTGTGTGAGGTGTCTGCGCTGTGTGAGGTCTCTGCGCTGTGTGAGGTGTCTGCGCTGTGTGAGGTCTCTGCGCTGTGTGAGATGTCTGCACTGTGTGAGGTCTCTGCACTGTGTGAGATGTCTGCGCTGTGTGAGGTGTCTGCACTGTGTGAGGTCTCTGCGCTGTGTGAGATGTCTGCACTGTGTGAGGTCTCTGCGCTGTGTGAGGTCTCTGCGCTGTGTGAGGTCTCTGCGCTGTGTGAGATGTCTGCGCTGTGTGAGGTCTCTGCGCTGTGTGAGGTCTCTGCGCTGTGTGAGATGTCTGCGCTGTGTGAGATGTCTGCGCTGTGTGAGATGTCTGCGCTGTGTGAGATGTCTGCGCTGTGTGAGATGTCTGCGCTGTGTGAGATGTCTGCGCTGTGTGAGATGTCTGCGCTGTGTGAGATGTCTGCGCTGTGTGAGATGTCTGCACTGTGTGAGATGTCTGCACTGTGTGAGGTCTCTGCGCTGTGTGAGGTCTCTGCGCTGTGTGAGATGTCTGCGCTGTGTGAGATGTCTGCGCTGTGTGAGATGTCTGCGCTGTGTGAGATGTCTGCACTGTGTGAGATGTCTGCGCTGTGTGAGGTGTCTACACTATGTGAGATGTCTGCGCTGTGTGAGGTCTCTGCACTGTGTGAGGTCTCTGCACTGTGTGAGGTCTCTGCGCTGTGTGAGATGTCTGCGCTGTGTGAGGTCTCTGCACTGTGTGAGATGTCTGCGCTGTGTGAGGTCTCTGCACTGTGTGAGGTCTCTGCACTGTGTGAGATGTCTGCGCTGTGTGAGGTCTCTGCGCTGTGTGAGGTCTCTGCACTGTGTGAGATGTCTGCGCTGTGTGAGGTCTCTGCGCTGTGTGAGGTCTCTGCGCTGTGTGAGGTCTCTGCACTGTGTGAGATGTCTGCGCTGTGTGAGGTCTCTGCACTGTGTGAGATGTCTGCACTGTGTGAGGTCTCTGCACTGTGTGAGGTCTCTGCACTGTGTGAGGTCTCTGCACTGTGTGAGATGTCTGCACTGTGTGAGATGTCTGCACTGTGTGAGATGTCTGCACTGTGTGAGGTCTCTGCACTGTGTGAGGTCTCTGCACTGTGTGAGGTGTCTGCACTGTGTGAGGTCTCTGCGCTGTGTGAGATGTCTGCACTGTGTGAGGTCTCTGCGCTGTGTGAGATGTCTGCGCTGTGTGAGATGTCTGCGCTGTGTGAGATGTCTGCACTGTGTGAGATGTCTGCGCTGTGTGAGGTCTCTGCGCTGTGTGAGGTCTCTGCGCTGTGTGAGATGTCTGCACTGTGTGAGGTCTCTGCACTGTGTGAGGTCTCTGCACTGTGTGAGATGTCTGCACTGTGTGAGATGTCTGCGCTGTGTGAGGTCTCTGCACTGTGTGAGGTCTCTGCGCTGTGTGAGATGTCTGCACTGTGTGAGGTCTCTGCACTGTGTGAGGTCTCTGCGCTGTGTGAGATGTCTGCACTGTGTGAGGTCTCTGCACTGTGTGAGATGTCTGCGCTGTGTGAGGTCTCTGCGCTGTGTGAGGTCTCTGCACTGTGTGAGATGTCTGCGCTGTGTGAGGTCTCTGCGCTGTGTGAGGTCTCTGCGCTGTGTGAGGTGTCTGCACTGTGTGAGATGTCTGCACTGTGTGAGGTCTCTGCACTGTGTGAGGTCTCTGCACTGTGTGAGGTGTCTGCACTGTGTGAGGTGTCTGCACTGTGTGAGGTCTCTGTGCTGTGTGAGATGTCTGCGCTGTGTGAGATGTCTGCACTGTGTGAGATGTCTGCACTGTGTGAGATGTCTGCGCTGTGTGAGATGTCTGCACTGTGTGAGATGTCTGCACTGTGTGAGATGTCTGCGCTGTGTGAGGTCTCTGCGCTGTGTGAGGTCTCTGCGCTGTGTGAGGTCTCTGCACTGTGTGAGATGTCTGCACTGTGTGAGGTCTCTGCACTGTGTGAGGTCTCTGCGCTGTGTGAGGTCTCTGCGCTGTGTGAGGTCTCTGCACTGTGTGAGGTCTCTGCACTGTGTGAGATGTCTGCACTGTGTGAGATCTCTGCGCTGTGTGAGGTCTCTGCGCTGTGTGAGATGTCTGCACTGTGTGAGGTCTCTGCACTGTGTGAGATGTCTGCACTGTGTGAGATGTCTGCGCTGTGTGAGATGTCTGCGCTGTGTGAGATGTCTGCACTGTGTGAGGTCTCTGCACTGTGTGAGATGTCTGCGCTGTGTGAGGTCTCTGCACTGTGTGAGGTCTCTGCACTGTGTGAGGTCTCTGCACTGTGTGAGGTCTCTGCGCTGTGTGAGATGTCTGCGCTGTGTGAGATGTCTGCACTGTGTGAGGTCTCTGCACTGTGTGAGATGTCTGCGCTGTGTGAGGTCTCTGCACTGTGTGAGGTCTCTGCACTGTGTGAGGTCTCTGCGCTGTGTGAGATGTCTGCGCTGTGTGAGGTCTCTGCACTGTGTGAGGTGTCTGCGCTGTGTGAGATGTCTGCACTGTGTGAGATGTCTGCGCTGTGTGAGATGTCTGCACTGTGTGAGATGTCTGCGCTGTGTGAGATGTCTGCGCTGTGTGAGATGTCTGCGCTGTGTGAGATGTCTGCGCTGTGTGAGATGTCTGCGCTGTGTGAGGTCTCTGCACTGTGTGAGATGTCTGCGCTGTGTGAGATGTCTGCACTGTGTGAGATGTCTGCACTGTGTGAGATGTCTGCACTGTGTGAGATGTCTGCACTGTGTGAGGTCTCTGCACTGTGTGAGATGTCTGCGCTGTGTGAGATGTCTGCGCTGTGTGAGATGTCTGCACTGTGTGAGATGTCTGCACTGTGTGAGGTCTCTGCACTGTGTGAGATGTCTGCGCTGTGTGAGATGTCTGCACTGTGTGAGATGTCTGCGCTGTGTGAGATGTCTGCGCTGTGTGAGATGTCTGCGCTGTGTGAGATGTCTGCGCTGTGTGAGATGTCTGCACTGTGTGAGGTCTCTGCGCTGTGTGAGGTCTCTACACTATGTGAGATGTCTGCGCTGTGTGAGATGTCTGCACTGTGTGAGGTCTCTGCGCTGTGTGAGATGTCTGCACTGTGTGAGGTCTCTGCGCTGTGTGAGATGTCTGCGCTGTGTGACATGTCTGCGCTGTGTGAGATGTCTGCGCTGTGTGAGGTGTCTGCACTGTGTGAGATGTCTGCGCTGTGTGAGATGTCTGCGCTGTGTGAGATGTCTGCGCTGTGTGAGATGTCTGCACTGTGTGAGGTCTCTGCGCTGTGTGAGATGTCTGCACTGTGTGAGGTCTCTGCGCTGTGTGAGATGTCTGCGCTGTGTGAGATGTCTGCGCTGTGTGAGGTCTCTGCACTGTGTGAGATGTCTGCACTGTGTGAGGTCTCTGCGCTGTGTGAGATGTCTGCACTGTGTGAGATGTCTGCACTGTGTGAGGTCTCTGCACTGTGTGAGGTCTCTGCACTGTGTGAGGTCTCTGCGCTGTGTGAGGTCTCTGCGCTGTGTGAGGTCTCTGCGCTGTGTGAGATGTCTGCGCTGTGTGAGATGTCTGCACTGTGTGAGGTCTCTGCGCTGTGTGAGGTCTCTGCGCTGTGTGAGGTCTCTGCACTGTGTGAGATGTCTGCGCTGTGTGAGGTCTCTGCGCTGTGTGAGATGTCTGCACTGTGTGAGATGTCTGCGCTGTGTGAGATGTCTGCACTGTGTGAGATGTCTGCGCTGTGTGAGATGTCTGCGCTGTGTGAGATGTCTGCACTGTGTGAGGTGTCTGCACTGTGTGAGATGTCTGCGCTGTGTGAGATGTCTGCGCTGTGTGAGATGTCTGCACTGTGTGAGGTCTCTGCACTGTGTGAGATGTCTGCGCTGTGTGAGATGTCTGCGCTGTGTGAGATGTCTGCACTGTGTGAGGTCTCTGCACTGTGTGAGATGTCTGCGCTGTGTGAGGTCTCTGCACTGTGTGAGATGTCTGCGCTGTGTGAGGTCTCTGCACTGTGTGAGGTCTCTGCACTGTGTGAGATGTCTGCACTGTGTGAGATGTCTGCGCTGTGTGAGATGTCTGCGCTGTGTGAGGTCTCTGCGCTGTGTGAGATGTCTGTGCTGTGTGAGATGTCTGCACTGTGTGAGGTCTCTGCACTGTGTGAGGTCTCTGCACTGTGTGAGGTCTCTGCGCTGTGTGAGGTCTCTGCGCTGTGTGAGGTCTCTGCGCTGTGTGAGATGTCTGCGCTGTGTGAGATGTCTGCACTGTGTGAGATATCTGCGCTGTGTGAGATGTCTGCACTGTGTGAGGTCTCTGCGCTGTGTGAGATGTCTGTGCTGTGTGAGATGTCTGCACTGTGTGAGGTCTCTGCACTGTGTGAGGTCTCTGCACTGTGTGAGGTCTCTGCGCTGTGTGAGGTCTCTGCGCTGTGTGAGGTCTCTGCGCTGTGTGAGGTCTCTGCGCTGTGTGAGGTCTCTGCGCTGTGTGAGGTCTCTGCGCTGTGTGAGGTCTCTGCGCTGTGTGAGGTCTCTGCGCTGTGTGAGGTCTCTGCACTGTGCCAGGAGTCTGCTCTACTGGAGAGGAAGGATGTGTTGGAGGAGCTGACGGATGCCTACAATCCATGGAAGAATGATAAATGTTACTTTGATTGCATGTCTGACTGGTGAGAATATGTTAAGGTCAAGATTTGCAGATTATTTCAGGCTAAGAAGAGACAACAGGAGTGTGAGAGGAAGAGAAACTTCAGGAGGCTGCTAAGACAACTGCAGTCCCTGCTGGATCCAACATTGTGGGATGCGAAGGATGATCTGGTTGAGACCAAGGGGGGCATGAAAGGGCACTTTGAGGAACAATCCAGACGCATCGTCTTCCATTCCAAGGTGTAACTGTTTCTTTTCAGAAAACTCCACTCTGGCCACACACCCCTGACTGAGCTGCGGGATGAGGAAGGGGAAGAGGGCGCCATTGGAGTCGTCAGAGACTACTACAGCAACCTCTACTCCCCTAAGAACAGCGACACCAAAGCGACTGATTCATTCCTATCAGGTATTACTAACACTATTGATGCTGCAGGTAAAGAGGCCATTGACGCCCCCTGGTGTTGGGGGAACTGCTCTCTGCTGCTAGAACTTTTAGGCCGGTTAGGATCCCAGACAGTGTTGGTCTCCCAGCAGAGCTCTATGTAACGCTGGCCCGGACCTGCTAGAGCTGAATGAGGAGATGTTGGCGGAGGGCAGGATGTCTCCTACTCTGGGGGAGGGACTGATTACGATCCTGTATAAGAGCAAGGGGGAGAAGTGTAACCTTGTAATTTGGAAATCCAACTATCTCTTGAACGTGGACTACAAGATCCTCGCCAAGGTACTAACCAACAGGCTAAAGGTTGTCATTGGTCAGATAGTTCATCCAGATCAGACTGGCGGCATTCCTGGTCACAGGATTGTAGATAACCTTCTGCTGCTGAGGGACACGGACCATTACATCAAATATCGCCTTGCACACGTGGCCCTGGTCAGTCTAAGAGAGTATCTCAGTCTTGTCTTGTGCCACCGGCCTACTAATCATTTGTTTTAAAATGTGGTTAAAGTGCTCCACCAGCCCATCCACTTGCAGGTGATAGACCATCCTGTGGAGGGCTTTAGCACCAAGTTATTGACTCAATTCTTTCATTAACATTGACATGAAATGAGTGGTGAAGTCTCACTCCAGCATAAGGGGTAAAGTGGTTTTGGGGCTATGGCAGACAATAACTTAACTGTTTGGCCTTTTAGAATAAATGGAAGGCACGTCTGCCTATATTCCCCTGTGGTTCCATGGATGCATAGCACTTTCACCTTCGCCAATCTGGCCGTAACCTGTTTTGGAATGACAGAACTGGAGACTAACGTCTACCAGAGTGAAAAAAACATGTTGGTTTATCAAAGCAGTCACCCAAAACAGCAACAGACTCTCCATGGAGGGGGACATGGTGCAGCAACTAGGGATGGCGGGACCCAACTGAGTAAGTGAACAATCCATTTGTTCTTGACCGCTTGGACATTCAGCAGAGAAATGCCCATTTTTACCACATCCAAAACATTTAGGTGGAAAGACTTTTCCTACCGGCTCCGCCGGCGTTATTGTCAAGTTTTGTCTGGGCAATAGATCTGGGTTCTCCTCTGAAGCCTTAGACATGTGTTGCAGTGCCGAATAATGGTCTATCACCATAGCTAGCTCCTCGTAAGACTGCGGATCCGCCTGTAGCACCCATCTGTATGGGAACTGGTCAAGACCTTGGAGACAATGATCAATTGCTAGAATCTCCACCATATGCCCAGGTGAACTGGTATTTGGCAGCAACCAGTTCTTTAACACTTTAGAGAGTTCTGCTAGCTGTGAATGAGCCACTTTACCCTGTCATGGAAGCATCACTCCTTTCTGGGCCAAATTCTCAGCCTTTACTTGCTGATAGCCATTGGCCTGTTCACCAGACAAATTGACCTAAGCCCGTGGAGCTTCACCGCTCAAATACGGCAGCAATTTTTCTGCCTAGACCCCTGGCGACCCTTTAAGCCTCCTGGTGGGTCTCTCTAAGGTCAAGAGATAGGATTCCACATTGTCCAAGGAGGACATTCTATGCAACACAGACACCTCAGACACATCATGTACCTGTCTCTGCTGCTCCTGCTGTGTAGGGGCCACATTCACCAAAACCATCAGAATAACCTCAATATCAGTGTTCTTGGGCTGCAGGAAAGTGAATATTTGGTTCTTTTTTATGAAAAATGTTCCGTGTCACCTGTAAGTCACACTTGCAACCATCAGACAATTTTCTACCTTTGCTTTGTGATTAAGGTTTGCATCACTTCCACATCTGCAACAAATATATTATAGTAAGCAGGTGTTGCACAACTCACCACCCTGGGTGCACAACAGGATCTGTCTCTCCTTTGTAATCCCAAAGTGATAAACACACCAAACAGGTGATGCTCAGACAGGTTTGTGGAACCACTTCATTGATCTTTGTTCCGGGATGTCAGGATGGTACAGGCAGCAAGAGGTGTGGTTCCAGCCATCACACAGACAAAAGTATTTACAGGTTCTGGTGGCCCTGCCTCTGGGTAAGCACTCGGTCACCTCTCCAGTCATCGGCCAACTAGATCAGCATCGGTCGCCCTGCCCACAACACAAAACAGCTATTAATGCTTCCTCTCGGCACTAACTGAATAATAAACCAGAAATCAATTACACTCATGTGCTCCACCTGTGAACCTATGTTCTGTGTGTGGAGACATAACCCTGTCTGCAGCAGGAGCCAGGAGACTGTCAGAGAAACTACTAATCTGTGTGTCTCTGGTGGAAACTCTATATCCTGTTGGAGCACAGCTATACTGTTCATATAATAATATGTTTAATCAGCAAATATCCAGGGCCCCTCCCTCTCTCTCTCTCTCTGTCTCTCTCTGTCTTCGTCTCTCTCTCTCTCTCTCCTCTCTCTCTCTGTCTCTCTCTCTCCTCTCTCTCTGTCTCTATCTCTCTCTCTCCTCTCTCTCTCGTCTCTCTGCCTCCTCCCTCTCTCTCTCCCTCTCTCTCTCTGTCTCCTCACTCTCTCTCTCTCTCCTCTCTCTTTCTCTCTGTCTCTCTTCTCTCTCTGTCTCTTTCTCCTCTCT
Organism: Mixophyes fleayi; assembly: GCF_038048845.1. NCBI lineage: Eukaryota > Metazoa > Chordata > Amphibia > Anura > Limnodynastidae > Mixophyes > Mixophyes fleayi. Next base: position 2,214,323 of record NC_134405.1, read on the forward strand.
CTCCCTCTCTCTCCTCTCTCTCTATGTCTCTCTCTCTGTCTCTCTCTCCTCTCTGTCTCTCTCTCTCTTCGTCTCTCTCTCTCTCTCCTCTCTCTTTCTCTCTGTCTCTCTTCTCTCTCTCTCTCTCCCTCTCTCTCTCTATGTCTCTCTCTCCGTCTCTCTCTCCTCTCTGTCTCTCTCTCTCTTCGTCTCTCTCTCTCTCTCCTTCTCTCTCTCTCCCTCTCTCCCCCTCTCTCTCTCTGTCTCTTTCCCCTCTCTCTCTCTCCTTCTCTCTCTCTCTCTGTCTCTCTCTCTCTGTCTCTCTCCCCTCTCTCTCTCTCTCCGTCTCTCTCCTTCTCTCTCTCTCTCCCTCCCTCTCCCTCTCTCCCTCTCTTCCTCTCTCTCTCCCTCTCTCTCCCCCTCTCTCTCTCCCTCTCTCCCTCTCTCTGTCTCTCCCTCCTCTCTCTCTCCTCTCTCTCTCCCCCCTATCTCTCTCTCTCCGTCTCTCTCTCTCTCTCTCTCTCTCCCTCTCTCTCTCTCTCTCTCTCTCTCCCCTCTCCCTCTCTCTCTCAGTCTCTCTATCTGTCTCTCTCCCTCTCTCTCTCCCTCTCTCCTCTCTCTCTCTCA